>NC_138860.1:24247198-24792513 GCF_965194805.1 Balaenoptera borealis
CGCTCCGCCCTGAGGGATTCCTGGAGCCCAGCTGCTCGCTGGGGAGAGGATGAGCAGAGCATATGCTGATGCAGGCGAGGCCCTGCCGGAGCCGAAAGCCGGCCCCGAGATGCTCCTGCCGGGGACGACAGTGATGCCTTGCTCCTGGGTGGCACTGCCTGGCCACAGAGTGCTCTCACATTGGGCTGCCTGCCCAGAAGCAGATCTAGAAAGTTCTGTTTGAAGGGTAACGTTAGTGTACTCGCCAAGAGTCCACACCCTAATGATATCTTTGATGTAAAGTTACTTGTTTTCTAAGAAACTTGGGGAGCCTCCCGCGCTGTGCCCAAAGCACACGTCGCCTACCAGCTGGCTCTTGGGTTTCTCGGGAGCCACGTCCAGGTTGTGAGGCGCTCTCGGGGTCGCACAGGTGTGCTGGAGGCACAGTGGTCGGTCGACTCCGAGGAATGACAGCAAGGGGGAGAGGTGCTGGGCGGTGGAGCCGGGAAAACCCATCCAGATCTTTTTAGAGGGAACAAGACAGGTTTTAACATCTATGCGTTGGTGAATATGACGTCAATCCACAAGAAAATGCTACAGAAAATTGTTAAGTTCGTTGATTTTTTGAGTACTTAGGGGAAGAAACTAGTCCTCACTAGGTGCCATTGATTGCTGGTCTTTTTTTTTTAAATAAATTTAAAAAAAAAATTTATTTTTGGCTGCTTTGGGTCTTCGTTGCTGCACGAGGGTTTTCTCTAGTTGCGGCGAGCAGGGGCCACTCTTCGCTGTGGGGCGTGGGCCTTTCATTGCGGTGGCTTCTCTTGTTGTGGAGCACGGGCTCTAGGTGCGCGGGCTTCAGTAGTTGTGGCACGTGGGCTCAGTAGTTGTGGCTCGCGGGCTCTAGAGCACAGGCTCAGCAGATATGGCACACGGGCTTAGTTGCTCCACAGCATGTGGGATCTTCCTGGACCAAGGATCAAACCCGTGTCCCCTGCATTGGTAGGCGGACTCTAAACCACTGTGCCACCAGGGAAATCCCTGATTGTTTATTAAAAATGAGCTTTCAAAGATTTCTGTGTAAAGATATTAAAGCCAGATTACAGCATCTTCCTTTCCCTGTACTGACAGCAAAACCACAGATTTTATCAGAAAGGAAAATCATGCACCCACTCCACTCATGAATACAGATGCAAAAACACTAAACAAAATATTGGCAAAGAAAATATCAACATGGCATTAAAAAATAATACACCACATTTAACTGGGTATATATCCCAGCTATCTGGGATGCCCTAGTAATAGAAAACTGCAAATATAACACCATATTAACAGATTGAAAGAGAAAAGCCATCTAACCATTTCAAGAGGGGCAGTAGATTTAGCTTTGATAAATTTGAACACTTTCATGCTAAAAACTGTTTCTAAATTAAAGATTTTTTTTGCAAACAAGTATCCGTAAAAAACCAAACAAATAAAATCCTAATAGGGGAAATATAAGAAGCATTTCCTTTAAAATCAAGGATGAGACAAGGATCCCTGCTACCATAAGTTCTATTGTATTGGAAGACCTGGGCAGTTCAGTAAGACAAGAAAAAGAGATTAGAGACATGAAACTGGAAAGGGGGTAATAAAACTCAGTATTTGCTGGTG
The DNA here is from genome assembly GCF_965194805.1 of Balaenoptera borealis. Classification (NCBI taxonomy): domain Eukaryota; kingdom Metazoa; phylum Chordata; class Mammalia; order Artiodactyla; family Balaenopteridae; genus Balaenoptera; species Balaenoptera borealis. The sequence goes on from NC_138860.1 coordinate 24,248,828, forward strand.
ACATGATTGCTACATAGGAAAGCCAAAAGAATTCATATGCTATTATTGACATGCATCATACCAGAGTTTAGCAAAATTGCTGGATATAAGATTCCAGTACATTTTTGTATACCAGCAGCAAATGATTAGGAATGTAATTACTACTGAAGACAGTAGAGAATATCAAGTGTCTAATAAAAGCATCAGAGAATATCAAGAATCTACCAAAATATGTGCGGGACCTCTATGGAGAATATTATAAAATTTTGTTAACGATGTTAATGACCCAAATAAGTGGATACACCAAACTTTTGGACAGGAAGTTTTAAGATCATGAAGATGCCAATTCTGCCCAATTTGATCTATAGATTCAATGCCATTTCTATCAAAATCTGAACAATGTTTTTCATAGAACTTGATAAAATCATTTAAAAATTCATATGAAAGAAGTAAAAGGCTAAGAATAGCAGAGTACTTCTGAAGAGGAATAGCAGGAAGGTGGGGAATGCCCCCCACACATCAGGACTTACGTACTTACAATAGTTAAGGCAATGCGGGATTAGTGTAGGGACAGCAAATTGACCAATGGAGCAGAGCAGAGAGTCTCCTAAAAGACCTTACACATATGATGTAGTCAGCTCAGGCTGCCAACAAAATACCATTGGTTGCGTGGCTTAAACATTTATTTCTCACAATCCTGAAGGCTGGGAAGTCCTAGGTCAAGGTGCAGAGTCAGTTCCTGACATGCAGACAGCTGCCTTCTTGCTGTGTCCTCACACAGCAGAGAGCGAGTGAGCTCTGGTCTTCCTGGCTGGCTGAGCTCGAGTTCTCTTCATTACACCATACTGCCTTATGCAATCATCTGTCATGTTCTGCTGAGTCCAATTTCTATATATATATAATATATATATTTTATTGAAATATAGTTGATTTACAGTGTTGTGTTAATTTCTGCTGTTCAGCAAAGCCACTGAGTCTACTTCTTTTTTTTTTTTTAAAGACAGTTTATTCATTCTTTTTTTTTTAATGTGGACCATTTTAAAGTCTTTATTGAATTTGTTACAATATTGCTTCTGTTTTATGTTTTGGTTTTTTGGCTGTGAGGCATGTGACATCTTAGCTCCCCGACCAGGGGTTGAACCCGCACCCCCTGCATCAGAAGGCGAAGTCTTAACCACTGGACTGCCAGGGAAGTCCCGAGTCTACTTGTTAAATATCTCTCAGGGCTGTCCTCCCCAGCTTCTCCTCATTGCCGCCTCCTTCTCAGGGCCTTATCATCTTTTACCTGGATTGTTGCATGATCCCTTACCAGGCTCCCTGGTCTCTAGTTTTTACCTTTACAATCTATTGCCTGCATTGCCATCTGAACTTTTTATTTTTTTATATTTATTTATTTATTTGGCTGCGCCGGGTCTTAGTTGAGGCATGTGGGACCTTTAGTTGTGGCATGCGGGATCTAGTTCCCTGACCAGGGATCGAACCCAGGTCCCTTGCATTGGGAGTGCGGAGTCTTAACTGCTGGACCACCAGGGAAGTCCCGCCATCTGAACTTTTTAAAAACATGCATCTGGTTAAGGACCAGCTGTGTCTACAGAGTGAGGATGCATTGTCCTCAAAGAGGACAGGAAAACATGCTGGGAGAACACTTCGGTTCACAGCAGAAGGAAAGAGTCCTCAGTGTATGGGAGAGGTCCCATACACATAAGTGTATAATACATATGACTGTAATATATAGAAGTATATTCAGGTAGCTGTTACTGGGATCACAGGTTAAGCGGTACATACATTAATTTTTTTAAAAACCTACCATTTATTGATCACGTACTTTGTACCTGGTGTTTCGCCTATACTATTTTATTGCATTCTCCCAATAATTCTTTGAGGCAGGCAATTCTGGTTCCATTTTACAGATGAGCACACCAAGGCTCAAAGAGGTTAGGGAGGTGCCTGAAGTCGCACAGCTAGTGAACAGTGGAGTTAGGATTCCCTACTCCCACCCCACCATTGATCCAAAGTCTCCTACTCACAAATAAGTGTATCCAGAAGAACATCTTCATGGCACATAAGGACACATCGGAGGAAATGGGTCTTCTGGACCTGGAAAAGAAAGACATGCCACTATAGAGAACAGTATGGAGGTTCTTTAAAAAAATGAAAATCGAGTTACCATATGATTATGCAATCCACTCCTGGGCACATATCCGGAGAAAACTCTAATTTGAAAAGATACATGCACCTCAATGTCCGTAGCAGCATTATTTACAATAGCCAAGACGTGGAAACAACCCAAGTGCCCATCAACAGACGATTGGCTTAAGGAGATACACACACACACACACACACCCACGCAATGGAATATTACTCATCCATAAAAAAGAATGAAATAATACTATTTGCAGCAACATGGATGGACCTAGAGATTATCATATTAAGTGAAGCCAGACAGAGAAAGACAAATGTCATATGATATCACTTATATGTGGAATCTAAAAAAATGATACAAATGAACTTATTTACAAAACAGAAATAGACTCACAGACATAGAAAACAAATTCATGGTAACCAAAGGGGAAAGGTAGGGGGGAGGGATAAATTGGGGATTTGGGGTTAGCAGACATACACTGTTATATATATAAAGCAGATAAACAACAAGGACCTACTGTATAGCACATGGAACTACACTCAATATCTTGTAATAACCTATAATAAAAAAAAAGACAGACAGAGACCGTCAATTGTGAGCTCCTGGACACTGGGAGACCCGCGTGAAGGTGGGAAAGCCAAGGAGAAGCCTCCTGCCTTGCATGAGAAGTTTGGAGAATGACTTCTGATTTCATAGCCCTTTCTTTTCCACCTCCCTCTTTGCTGTTTGTTTCTGAGCCAGTCCAATCTAGTTAGCCTTTCTGTTGAGCGGAGGGAGGGTAAGAAAAGTGTGGAAGAAAAAAATAAACTTAACTAAGACCAGGTAACTAGGATAGCTGTCATTAGAGGGACAGAGCTGCTGAAGTGGCCGTTGCTGGGTGAGGAGGGCTGGAGGGTTCCTGCTCTGCGGGGACTCTGTGGTCTTAGGAGGGTGCTCATCACCCCCATGTCCCCTGTGGGACGTGGGGTCCAGGTCACATACTCGGCACTCCCCTGCAGCGTCAGTGAGTCTGTGAGAAATGAGCATAAGAACGTTCTTACGAGAATGTTCTTATAGGAAATGAACATTCTTCTCCTATAAGAATGTTTTCGAAGCTCTATTTTCAAAAGCAAAGCATTTGGAAAAAAAAGTTTGACTCATATGTTTTAGTAAAAATATTATAAAATGCCTGGGGCTGGTACTAGGATCAGCGAGTGACTGCAGTTGCACATAGGGATCTTTTGGGGGTGATGAAAATGTTCTAAAATTCAACTGTGGTGCTGGTTGCACAACTGTAAATTCACACAAAACCACTGAATACTATGTAAATGATACTTCAATAAAGCAGTTAAAAATGATCACTGAATTCTGGAAAAATCGACACCAAATAACCCCGGTTGCCCTACAGATAGGTCACTCTGTGGCAGGCAGGGGGAGCAGGCTGTGCCCAGGTATTGGACAGAGCCAGTAAGTTATCCCGGGGAGGAAAGGCGCATGAATACAAATTGTTCTGGCTCATGAAAGCACGTGGTTAAATGGTACCAAAGAGGCAAAAAACAGAATCAGGAGGAAGGCCTTTAGGAGGTTTTGATGGGATCCAAGCCGGATGAGAATCCCAGGCAGGCTCTGTGAAGGGCAGAAGAAGGAAGGCAGTGCAGGCCACACACAGTGCAGGCCACGGAGAATCAGGAAAGGCAGGACTGGGGGACACGTGTGGGTAATATAGTCCCTCTTCCTAGGCCCCTAGGGACCCAGCTGGACCAGACAGGCCCAGAGTGGCCATGGGAGGGTCACACAGTCATTTGGCTGTGCAGAGTGCTGGCAAGGCTGGGCTTCAAAACTGGGGAGGATGAGGTCACCAGCTAGTAAATGGCAAAACCAGGATTTGGACTCTAGAAGTATGACTCTGACCCTTGGCCCTCAATGACAACCCCACGTTGTTTGTCTTACTAGACAGGAAACCAAAGCTCAGAGAGGCTGATTGAGCTACCCAAGGTCACACAGCAGAAAGTGGTAGGGCTGGGATTCAAACGAAGGTCTTCTGGTGCCAAGGCTGAGGCTGATCCCACTAGTCTCACCTTTCCAGTGCAAAGGAGGGCATGAGGACTCAGCTAGTCCTGCTTTTTTCCTTGTAGGACTCTGGCTGCCAGAAGGGGGTCGTGGCACTGAGGGGGGCGGCTTCTTCCAGCTGCAGTCAGGGGGCTGGGGAGGGGATGAGTAAACTCTTATCAACCTGGCTCTCTATAAAGAGGAGCCTTGAATCTCCTTTAAACACTCCTTTTGGGGTGCTTGTTATTCACCCCAGCAGGAAATGGCTTGACAGATGCCTGCTCAGCATGTGAAAAGGCTGCCAGCCCCCCCATGACCAAGGAGAGAGCGCCAGGCTATTTTAACCTGGGAAAAGCCTTCAACTTACCTCCTTCAGGCTGTCCTTTTCTCTCTTATTTGCTTGAAGAATTCTCATTCCTTTATTTAATGTGATAACATGCATTGGATACAGTCTAGAACCAATGTTCAGTCGTGGCTCAATGTCCATACTTAGCCCGGAGCTGGCGAGGGTTCCGAGCCAGGTGTACCCGCGTCGCACACAGAGCTCTGCTCTCCCGAGTGATATGGGGAAGTAAACGGGGCAGTGTGGGAAGAAGGAAGGGCACACTACGTGCCCAGCCTTGGACGCCCCAACAGGGATCCAGAGAGCAGTGTTATCACCCCTGCTTCACGTGAGGGAACCGGGGCAGAGAGAGGGATCCAGTTCCCTGAGCGGCTGGGCTGCGGCGTCCACCTTCTCCATCCCACTCCTGCCAGCATCCCTTCCATCCCAGGAGACGGCAGTGTCTGTGGACACAGCCTGTCCTACAGCAGGATGGAATGCCTGTACCTCTGCAACTCCCGTGTCTCTTCTCCACTCCTGGGTGCCATCCACTGGCAGGGCCCACCCTGGACCTTGCCTTTATGTCCACAGCTGCTCCTCTGCCTAAATCTTTACTTCCAACCAATGTTTCACTCTCTGGCTGCAGCCTCTACAACACACCTTCTCAGCTAAGCCCTGCTGGAGAAAATCACATGGCCTGTACATTGGCCTGTGATCCAAGCGTCCATCGCCACTTGACCTGGTCCCCTGATCTCCCTTAAGGACTGTAAATCTTCACCACTTCCTTCCAGTCCTCCGTCCTCCCATTGCCCCTCTTTCACCTACTTTATTGAGCAAATCGCTCTGGGCTGCATGCCCAGTGCACATGCCCCATGGGGTTGTAATGACTTATTTGTGTATTTGTTTCCCCAACTCAACTGTGCCCTTCCTTGGGTCAGGATTTGTCCCTTACTCATCTTCATGTCCTCGGTACCTGACGCAGCACCTGGAACCTGTATGAGTAAAGCAGAGTGGCCAATGGCAGAGGATGGCTCAAGGAGATGCCCCCGCTCCATACATACACCAGAGCAGCTCATTGGCTGCCTCCTGGGCTCTGTATGCTGCTCAGCTGGCACTGAGACAAGAGAAAACCCATCCCTGTCTCTGCCTTCTGCATTCTATTGATAAAATCCTATGTCGGGAGATGAAACTCAAAATGCAGGTCATTCAGTCCTTTACGGGGAGGTCTCCACGGTGACTGTGGTCCATGCCTGGTGGGGACAGCCTGCCTCGCTGGAGCAGGCCTGAGTCCCACCTGTGTGCATAACGAGGGCCACCTTGTCCTCTCTCCATCGGGCAGGTGTTCATATGTTTCCAAGTCTCTTGTCTCCTACTTCACACGCTGAATAGCAGTTAAGCCCACGAACTTCCCTGCAGAGCTGAGAGCTTTGGGAAAGGGCGGCACTAACCCTGAAGGACGGGCCTGCACCCATGCACCCTAGACTCCTGGGCCCTCCCTCAAGCACCACCCTCCAAAGTCACCTGACCCGGGTGGAGCCAGGGATCTTTTGGCCTTTTTTTCCGTGATGGGGTCTCCGGGAGAGGTGTCTACCTAGTTTTCGCATGTTTCTCACCTCTGTCCTTCCCCTTTGGGGTACAGATGAGCTTTGTGGTCAAGAACTGGCCCTTTGGGGTCTAAATTGTCTCACCTGAACAGTGAAAGTGTCAGATGCAATGGTAGCAACTTCCAATTATACTGCATTTCCGTGTCTGCCAGCTCCCTCCTTACCTCGCTTCCCAACCCACCCTCCTCTTCACTCTCCCCCCGCCCCCTCACCAACATCCCTTCCCATCCCCCTCCCCTGTCCCATTGGCTCCAGGTGGCCTAGACTTTCCAGCACTGTCCACTGACCTCCTGGTCTCTCGGGAACGAGGGCGTTGGAATCTCTTCGTCTTTCTCTTGGGTGTTTGGACCCCTGTCTATCCTCGAATGAAGAAGAGGGTAAGGGAGGAAAGTGAACAGACCAGGCTGGTACAATGCAAGGTTGCTCACCAAAATTATAAAGAGATCTCTCAAGGTGTCCACCTCCCAGCCCCAACTCAACCATGTCTCTTTCTCTTGCCTTTCCCTGTCATTTCCTGTCACTACCTGCCCTGCACGCAGGCTTTCATGCTGGTCATTAACTCCGCAGGAGCCAGCTCAACACCCCTCTCTCAGAGATGTTTGTCCTGTGAGTCTGGTTGTTTTCAGTTCCCGCCTCATGTGGGCTGAGAAGTTTAAATGAGATGATGCTTATCGCTGCCAGCTCAGGCCTAAGTAATCGAGCCTGGCACTCAGCAGACTACTATTTGGTACTCGCCATGTGGATGGGTTTAAAGCTTCGGTGGAAGAGAAGGTCTCAGGCCACGCTGCACCCCTCAAGCGCCTGAAGCCCGCCTTGTGAAGCCCATTTTGGAGAGAGAGGCCGATGGAGAAGCGATGGGCTGTGGGGGGGGCACTGCCAGGGCCACCGCGAGACGGGCTCAAGCTGCTCCTTCTCACCGTTTCTCTGTGTGACCTCTGACCACTTTATTTTCTTCACCTGTAAAAAAAGTGGATAATACCTACTTCATGTTGTTGTCTAGACAGAGACTTAACAAGATGACAATGAGAAAGCACCTGGCATAAAACCTATGTCCGAAGACCAGCTTTTAAGCTTATCCTCCGAGGGGGAAGATTTCAGAGAAGACATGGCAAGAGGACACCCTCAGGTGCTCAGCCCCAGGGGACCCCCAGCCCACGTGGAGACCCCGCAGAGGAGAGCATCGCAAAGCAAAGGCCAGCGGCCCTGAGTGAGGACCAGGACAGTCACCAACCTGGAAATTCATGGCCTCCCTCTCATGTCATGACTGGTCAGCTGTCCTCTTGTTCATGTCTTGTCCACTCTGTAATGCTTGGCTGCTCCAGCATCTCCCACTGCTATATCCCATTTTACAGCTGAGGAAACTGAGGCACAGGGAAATTAAGTAACTTGTCCAACGTCGTGCAGCTAGTAATTGGCAGAGCTGGGATTCAGCCAAGGCTGTCTGATTCTAGAATTGATGATCTTAACCACTACGGTATTTTGCCTCTGCTTTAAAAAAAAAAAAAAAAAAAGGCTAAAAAGAAACTTTCCTTCTCTGACTTTCCTGCTGGGCTGGCTGACCTTTCCCACTGTAGTTTGGGGACAACTCGTGACTTCCCTGAGTCGACTCCCTTGAAGGATATTCAGAGTCTGCAAACTGCCAAACTCGATGGCTTTGCTCGGTTCTCATCCTTCCCACAGAGGGGGCATCTTCTTTACATCACTCAGCATTGTGTAAAATAGCTTGTTTTGGACTCTGGGAAAATGCCCACATGCTTTCTGGAATATTCTTGCTGCTCTCCCATCCCAAGAGCACCCCGCTCTCTTTGGCAGGACGTTTTCTCTGGAGGACCACATTCTAGGAAGCCCTGCCTGCTCCAGCCCACAGAGACGCCCCGCTGACCAGCAAGGTACAGAGAAATTGTGGTCCCCAGGTCCCCTGTGGAAAGCTGCTGCTTTTCCTGTTTCCATGACATCAGAGTCATTACAGGCTAAACTCCTTCTCTCTTCTTCCTCCTCCTCCTCCTCCTTCTTCTTCTTTAGCATCTTGGGATATATTTACTCAGAACAGAGTGGTTTCTTTCTATCCTTGTCTCTTGCTTGAGTTTTTCCTTTTATTTGTCCGTTTTGAAGTAATGAAATAGTTTATTAACATCCTCAACTGATAATCAATTAGTTTCTGTTTTTTTAAAACTATCATTACAGACTCACAGACTTAAATATATTTGACCTGTTTCAATCTCTTGAAGTTACTGTCCTCACTGATACACACTGTTGTCTCTCTTGCCAGGGAGAGCCTCTTCAGCCTGGCTCCTGAGTCCTTCGGCCCTGGCCCTAGTTGTCTTTGATTGCTTCCTCGCTGTCTGGCGTGACAAGTTGCTCTCGGCCCGCATCATTTTCAGGGGCCTCTTCTGTCAGTGATGGTGGGAGACGCCTAATTGAGTTTTCAAAAGAGTTCCTTATAACATCCTTTTCCCCATGGCAGGGAGAAAGGATAGAAAGGTGGGAGGTAAATTTTGTGTTTGAGGCCTCAAGAGACTCAAGCTGAATTCCTTTGGGTTGGAGGAGGGGCCAGGGCTGGTGCTGGGAGGGGCTGATCCAGAAGCAGGTGAAGAAGTTTCCCCAAGAAAGGTGAGGGGCTAGCGTTTGGGGGTTTCTGAGGGTGGCAGGGAGCAAGCTCTGCTCCCCTTGGAGCCTGGGAGTTGTCAGACCTCTGCAGGGGTGGCCCGTGGATGCAGGAGGCCGTTTACAGTGAGCTGCGGACTTGGGCTCCTCCACGGGGATCCCTGTTCCCAGCCTTAGCTGGACAGAAACAAAGCTGCCCATGGACCATGCCAGCCTGGCAATGGGCATCTCAGATACGATCCCGTCATGGAAGGCTAGAATCCTTTCCTGGTTTCTGCAAGTTCTGCTCTCTAATTTTGCGCAGCTCTCGGGAGGGGGAGGCTGAGTGGCACCACCCGGGAAAGGGGCTCAGAGCCTCATTTAATTTAGTTTAGGAGAAGTCATGAGGGCAGTCATCTGTGACCAGGTCTCCAGTTTTGAGACACACTCTTTGACTTAGACACTTTGTTTCCTAGTCCTAAGTCTCTGGGGGAACAGGAAGTCATCCTTTCTCCAGATGTGGGGAAGAGGAAGAGGAGAACCACTTCTTACAAACCCTTCCTCAGGGCCGGCAATTACGATTTCCCTCTGTGCCGCACCATCCCAAGAACTCCAGTCTCACCCTACTTCCCTTTCCAGGCCCTCCCACCACGCCTTCCCCCATCACACACCATGATTCACTTCCAGCCACTTGGAACCACTTGCAGAGTGTGGAATACGCCATGTGCTCTCTCACCTCTGGACCATGGCACATGCAGTTGTATCTGTTAGGACCAGGCATGTTGCAACAACAACACAACTAATAAGTAGTTTGAATATGGTGTTTATTTCTCTTGTGTGTGAAAGAAGCTAGGTGGGAGGCTCTCCAGGGCTGGCCCAGCTGCTTCATAGTTGTCAGGGACCCAGGGTCCTTTTAACTTTCTGCTCTACCATTCTTAGCAGTTGGTTTTTATCCTCAAATTTGCTTCATGGCACAAAATGGCTGCTGGAATTCCAGCCATCCGGTACAGATTCTAGGCAGGTCCTAGGTGAGACAGAATTCCTTCCAAAGAATCTATATAAACTTCCACTTATATCTCATTATTCATTATTAGAAACAAGGGAGTGTTTTAGCTGGGCGCATTGCACACCGGGCTAAGAAGATATTCTAATCATAAGGAAGTGATGGATAGATATTGGGCAGGAACTAGTAATCTCTGCCATTCAATGTCATTTCTCTTTGTTCAGCTGCTCTATTGACCCTTTGTTCTCAACTTAGATACAGCTTCTTTAGGAGTCAGCCTTCTTCTAGGTGCTTCTCTAACCCCAAACTTACCCGTTATCACACCACATTGCACCTGCTGGTTCACCTGTCAGTCTTTCCCCTTGAACAGTGAGCTCCGGGAAGGCAGGGATTGTAGGTGCTCAAATAATGCTTATGGAGTGAATGCGTGGAGTCTGGGGCAGCGTTCATTCTAGAACATTTCACATTAATTCTCCCTATTCAGGATGTTGTTATAATCCCCAATGGATCTTGCTATTTTTCCACTTCTAAGTCATTACCACACGTGTACCCAAATTGCTTTTTTTTTTTTTGAAAGAAAAGGCATCTCTTCCCAAACCACTGGGGATGACACATGATTTGCGCCTTCACAGCTTTGGAAAGCAACTGGCGTATCCAAGACAGCCTCCAAGTCTGTCTGGATGGCAGTTTGGAGGGTAATAAAATAAAAAGTAATTTATAAGTGGCAAAAAATTTGAACCAAAGCATAATTCCATTTTGTGCAGAAAGCCAAGCTGTTCTGCATGATTTGTCATCCAGCCAGGGCTCTCCGACTTGCTCAAGCCAAAGGCTCTTACCTACCCCCCATCTCTGACTGGCTCCTTCTAATTTAATTCCAAGTGGCAGGGCTCCCAGTATCCCCAGTGAAGATGTTTGTTATCTCACAGCTGAGCCAGCTGGTCTATGCTCTTTGTAAATGACTGACCTGGGATGAAAAATCTTGGCTATACTATCCCAGAAACTTGCTCCCAGAAAAAACCTCTCAGTGGTTTTCGGTTATCTATCACTGCATAACAACCACTGCAAGATGTAGTGGCTTAAAATAGCCATTTATTGTTTCTCACGATTCTGTGGGTTGGTTGAGCTCCCCCGGGCAGTGCAGTTCCATGTGAATCTTTTAGGTCACTCACGTGGTGGCACTCAGCTGGGCGCTCACCTGTGGCTGGAACATCCAAGACGGCCTGCCGTCCTCCAGAGCTTGTCTTCACACGGCCTTGTATCATTCAATAGCCTAACGTGTGCTCCTTCAGCACGGTAGCTGTCTCCTAAGAGGGAACTCTGTAAGAGGGCAAGCCCCAATTTGCAAGTGGTAAATCAAGCCTCACCTGGCTAATATCTCAATTGGCCAAAGCAAGTCACATGGCCAATCCCAGAGTTAATGAGACAGGAGGATAGACAGATATATCTCCACGGATACTGGGAGGCATGGTTCCTTGGGCCACCAACGTACCAGAGGAGAGTGGCATAGGGAAGGAGCAGATGGGCCTGGAGTGAGCCGTGTTCCTCTTTGTATAGGTTACGTAACTTATTCTTTGAGCCCCAGAAGCAGGGCCAGTGGGGGAAAGTTACAGGGAGACAGATTAGAGTTTTAATAGGGAGACACCTGCTTTGTGAGATAGTGAGTTCCCCGTCGTGGGAGGTATCCAAAGAGAGCCTGGTGGGGATGTATAGGGAATGCTTCCCTGCGTTAGGAGATGGATTAAGTAACCATAAGCTTCCTTTCAACTCTGAGTCTATTTAAAGCTCTCCTAGGCAGGCCAGGAAGAACATTTGTCTCACAGGTGGCAAGTTCACGTCAGGGCATTTGCGAGGTGCATCGGGGGACAGGGATCATAGTCTTCCAGGTGGAAAATATCTTAGTGGCTGTATATTTAGGGACTCAGTATGGATTGGGAACATTCTTTTTGCTCTCATTGATTGACAGCTGTGCTGGGGATGAGAGGGTGGAACTTCCTGTCCTGGCCAGACTGAGGAAGACAAACAGGAAGTCCTGACTGGGCCGTGGCCAGGAAGGTCTAAACAAACTTCCAAGAAGCACTTCAGCTGAAGTCGGGGAGGGGGCAGGCAGGGGTCTGCTGGGTAGAGGCCACTCACCTCCTTCCACTCAATCAGAGCTGCTCCACTTTTGTGTCCTTGCAGACTGAGTTTTCTTGTATGATTTTTGTGCAAAGAAAGGGTTCTAAGAAAATAAAAGTTAAGAAGTCACTCAGAGGAATTTTATCCATAAGAAACATGAAGTCAGCTCAAGGGCTGTGCTGCAGGTGGGGACACGGGATGGGGGAATGTCACACACAGGGTCAGAGACGGGAAGCAGGCCCACAGGCCTTTGCCACGGGGGGAGGGAGGGAAGCAGCCAAGGTGCGCAGGGTCAAGCATCAGCTCCAGGACCAAGGCTGAGGGTACAGTCTCGGCATGCTTGCCTACTTACCCAGGGGTGGCCCCATGTCTAACTAAAGGTGGTGTGAGGTCTCAGGTGACAGAGCCAGGGCCAGGGATGCTCAATGACCACTCCCTGGGAGCACAGAAAGAGAGGGAGGGCACTGGTCTTGGACCAGGTCTGCCTGGAGAACCTGGAGCTCCCCCTGAGCTCCCAGCAGCCCCCTCCCTGGGTGAGCCTGGGAGCCAGGGCACTTTTGCTACAGAGTACTTGGCTTTCTCTCAGGGTGAGGGGTCTTGGCGGTGTGACTCAAGGGTGCCACTCTCCTTATAGCAGCTTCAGGCAAGGGTTCTTCGGGGAGCAGGATCCACAGACATGGCCCCTTTCCACCTCAGGACAAAAATAGAGTGGGACCAGCAAGGTGATCAGGGTTGAATATTTTAGCCCAAGCAGGTGCTTCCTGGAGAGAGAAGCAGGCGAATGCGTTACAGTTGGAGGCTGTCTTCAGCTCCAGGACATTTCCCTCCATAATATTAGTTTTCTGTCACCGTCACAGATCACACATGTTTAGCAACATGAAGCAACACACTTTATTCTATCACAGTGTTTGTGGCTCAGGAGTCTAGGCGTGGCCTAACTGGGTCCTTTGCTCTGGGGCTCACTGGGCTGCAACCCAGGTGTCAGCTGGCCTCCTTCTCCTGAGGAGGCTTGACTGGGGAAGAACCCACTTCCAAGTTCATTCGAGTTATTGGCAAGGTTTATTTCCTTGCACTGATATGACTGAGGCTTCTGGCTTTTTGCTGTCTTTGGGCCGGAAGCTGCCTTCAGGTACTAGGCTGTCAGCTCCCGCCTTGTGGGCCTCCTCAGTATGACTGCTGACTTCACCCAGGCTGCAAGGAGAGCTTCTTACCTCAAGGGGGACCCAGTCCCATTTTAAGTGGTTTCACCTGATTAAGTCAAGCCCACCCAGAACAATTTCCATTTAAATTAACTCAAAATCAACTGAGTTGGGACCTTACTGCCATCTGCAAAATCCCTTCACCTTTACGATATGCCACTGGCTAGAATAAGTCACAGTTCCCACCCAGGCTCAAAGGGTGTGAACAGCAGGGGGTAGGAATCATGGAGGCCACCCTGGAGTGTGTCCCACACACCCCCTTTTAGAAACCCCAGGCTCCAGGGCCCTAATCCATGACCTTGCTTGCTGAGACCCACATACTCTCCCCATCCTCACTCCCCTCCCAACCCCATGCCCAACTCCAGACCCGCTCTTCTCAGCTGGTAATCAGAGACTCAGCCTTCCATCTTACCCCAACGCAACTTTTCTCCCTGCTGTCCAACAAGGCCGACATGATCAGATCAAAGAAGTAAGTCTCCCAAAGAGGACTCAATGCATTTTCTTTGTCTGGGGCCTCTGCCTTATCCCAAATAAGTGACCAGTGTTGGATGTTTTAGGGATTCGGGACTAATTTGTGGTAAAGATGGTTTACTGCGATGCTGGGAAGGTCACTCTTTATTACTCTGCTTAGATAACCACGTAGTTTGCTACTTTATAGGGTCATCTCTTATAGGGTTCTAGGGTCATGCCTCCCTCCTCCCACCACCCCAGAGGACAACTGGCCTAGTAAATCACCTGGACTTTGTGTGCTTGTATCTGGCAAATGGGAAGACTAGAGCCCCTGGCACCAATGGAGTTGTCCTGGTCTCCTCTAGAAAGTGTCAATAAGGATAATGGTAACTGAGCACTTGCCACGTGCCAGGCGTCGTGCTCGGCACTCTCTATGCACCCTCAGGGCAACGTTATGAGGTGGGCACTATTATTGGCCCCATTTGCAAGTGTGGAAACAGAGTCTCTGAGAGTCTGTCCCTTGCCCCAGCTTGCACAGTTGCTGAGTGACAGAAGTAGGATTGCACCCCCTGGAATGTCTGACTCCAGAGCCCATGCAACGGCCTCTTGTGAGCCCGAGCGTATAGCCTTGTGTCCTGGGTATTGAGCGTGCATGTGCACACCTCCCAGGGCACGGCCCCCTGGGGCTCTCTGAGGCTCCCTCGGGACCCTGGGCGAGTGGGGGTGGGGATGGGGTGCAGGCCTGAGAGGCCTCCTTCAGCCCCTCTGAAGCCCCTCTGACATCAGTGCTGGGTGGTTACCGGAAAGACAAACCAACCTACGCCCAGGGACTAAGGGCTGACAGAGCCCAGTCTGTGGTGGCTGCCAGAACAACAGAGCTTCGTGTCCCCAGGCGTCATCACAGGAAGCAAGAGACCAGGCACCTGTGCAAAAGCAGCCTGGGACCCAGGGAGGGGCCCCCGGAAGGCGGAAAGAGGGGCCAGGAAGCAGGAGCCAGCCAGGCTGCTGGTGAGTGGCCGCAGGGCTAGGACTCCCAGTTTAGGGCCAGAGGGAGTTCAGCTGACGGGCTCGGAACCAGGTCAGTAAGAAGACACTGGGTCTCTGCTATGACCCACCTTCAGTGACCTGAGGGTGTCCAGGGCTGACAGCGCCTGCCTGCTATGTTGGCTGGGCTTTGTGGTTGCCTTTCTCTGTTTTGTTTTCTAGTCTGTTACTCTCTCAGTTAAATGCCAGGGTTGTGAGTGTAATGGCACACGATCCACCCTTGTGCCCTGGTTCAGATCACCTTTAAGGTGAAAGGCAAGCTCCCTCTGTCTCTGTCTCTGTCTTGCCTTTCCTCTCCCATACCCTCCTCTCTCTTTTCTTCTCTCTCATCTTGGCTATTTCTCTTTTGATTCCTCCTGGTTTCTCTCACCCTCTAGTGAGTCATCAGTTCTAGGACTCCCACTGTTTCCGAAAAGACATCAGTGAATTGGGGAATATCTGGGACAGCCGGATAATAAAAATTGCATGTGGAGATATATGAACTGATTGGCACCTGAATGAGTAGGCGAACTCAATTCACATTGATCGGACACCCGGGATGTGCCAGCCGCTGTGCTCAGGCCGGTGCGGGAGGGTATTGCAGGGAAGAGGAGTTGCCGGTGTGGGCGTGAAGGCCACAGAAGCCCAAGCCAGATGGTAAGGAGTCTCCGTAGGAGGGCGGGAAGAAAGGTCAGCATCCCGGCCTGGACGAAGCACACTTGCTCCAATCCCACCTGGCTTCCTGGAGAGAAAGGAGATGCAGATTGATTTTCAGTTTCCAAGGCATCTTCCCCAGCTGTCCTTCTTAGCACCCCTGCCCCCATCTTTGGTCCCCACAGTTTTCAGGGCATCTTCACCCTCTGGCCTTCTTAGCACCCCTGTCCATCTTTGGTCCCCCCCAAAGGCTCACTGCTGCCTGCCGTCCCCTTCTGTTTCTGTCAGAAACAGCCAAAATCAAGTGCAGAGTTTCCAGACCACTTAGGGGACTGACACTTCTCAGAAAGTCCCACTCCCTCCCACTTGTGTACCCCAGTGGAGGGAGAGAAACCCCAGGAAACCAAAGGAGGGAGAAATTACCCAAGACCCAGAGGAGGAGGGGTATTTGTGAACGGGAGGATGAGAGCTCTGGAAGATTCTTGCCTATCTTGGAGACCCCCTTTTTCTGTGACCTTTAGGATCTTGACCTCCAGCCTGAGGTCAGAGGTCTGGTCTGGCCCCCATAGCCTCAGCTTTGGGGACAGGTGGGGAGGGGCACAGCAGCGAGCCAGGCCATCTGTGGTCAGGCCCTGGCCGGACAGGCCACAGGAGAGAAGACATAAGGTGTCTGAGGTCAACCCCATTTTTTCTGTCAGTCAATTTGATTCATTGCTCAGCTCCTCAGCTGTAATTACAGGGAAACGCAAACCTAATCCCTACCAGGTTTTCTCAGGAGAGCTGATTTATAGGTTGATTACAACTTAATAGATTTATTAGAAGCTGAGTGGAAGCAGTGAGTAATCGGCTGAGTGAGGTCATCCTTGTTACACTGGGAGACAGAAAAGAAGAATAAAAGCCCAAAAACCGGGAGAGGAAGGGAGAGGGTTAGGATGTGAGGAGAGAGACAGGCAGTGGAGAGAATCCAAGGAGAAGGAGAGATGGGCCTGGGCCGGGGAGAGAGGAAGAAACAGGTGGAATTTAGTGAACGGGAGAGAAAGCTTGCGGGACCCATCTAGTCCAGCTCATCACTGAACTTTTCTGAGTCACACTGTCTTCATCTGTCACATGGACACAATTACTACCTCCCTCACTAGGTGGCTGTGATGGTAAAATGAGACTGTGTATGTGAAATTGGGGAGCACGGGGCCTGCTGCATAGAAGGGGGTGCAGCAGGGAGTGGGGTAGAAGGAAGAGGGAGGAAATAGGAAAGTAGGAAGATAGAGAACAGAGAGAAAGGTTACAAGAAAGAAAACTTGGCAGAAATGGATTCCAGGGCTACCCACATAACTGCCATGGAAGAGATTGCTACGTGCCCCCAACATCCATGCTCCCTTTCTCCCATAGGAATAAACTTTTTTAAAAAATTAATTAATTATTTATTTTTGGCTGCATTGGGTCTTCGTTGCTGCGTGCGGGCTTTTTCTAGTTGCGGCGAGAAGTGGGGGCTATTCTTCGTTGCGGTGCACGGGCTTCTCATTGGGTGGATTCTCTTGTTGTGGAACACAGGCCCTAGGCATGCGGGCTTCAGTAGTTGCAGCACGTGGGCTCAGTAGTTGTGGCTCGTGGGCTCTAGAGTGCAGGCTCAGTAGTTGTGGCACACGGGCTTAGTTGCTCCACGGCATGTGGGATCTTCCCAGATCAGGGATCGAACCCGTGTCCCCTGCATTGGCAGGCGGCTTCTAAACCACTGCACCACCAGGGAAGTCCAGGAATAAACTTTTAATTTTTCACCAGAATAAAGTTTCCCAGCTTCCCTTGTAGTTAGGTGAGGCCATGAGACAAAATGGGGCCAATGGATGAAGTGGAAGGGATTGATGCAGGCCTAGGTGATGCCTTTAAAAGGAGCTGCGATGCTTCCTCTTTCCCCCTTCCCCCGGCTGGGGCACCATTCTCAACCATGTGGACCAGGAAACACCCTCGCAGTGGCAGAGCGTCAAGATGGAAGGAACCTGGGTCCCTAACTCTGTGGACACCACATGAGCATAACCGGTCTTGATGACTTTGGGGAATTGAGCTACTTTACTGACATGGAATTTTATAAAAGAGAGAAATAAACTAATATCTTGGTTAAGCCACTCGGTGTTGCATCTTTTTAACACGCAGCTCAATCCTATTCTAATTCAGTGCTGTCCAATCAAATTTTCTGCAATGAGGAAAACGTTTTCTAGTTGCACCATCCAATATGGTAGCCACAAGCCACAGGTGGACATTTAGCACTTGAAATATGGCTAGTGCAGCTGAGGAACTGAAGTTTAAGTTTTGCTGAATTTTAATGAACTTTAGGTAGCCACAGGTAGCCACAGCTCCCATATTGAGCCGCTTGATAGCTGCTACGTGTCCCAGGCAGGCTCTAGGCTGCTCAGTCTCTCTGGAGGCAACACTTTTACCCTTTCAACTACTTCCCCATATAGAGAAGAGGTCCCCGGGGTAGGGTCCTCTCTGCCTCTGGTGGTTCTGAATTTGGCCCATGCTTCAGCGTGCCAGAGTCCAGGAGTGCTTGGCTCTTAAGAAACTGCAAATCTGCCTGCTTTTAGATCAGAAAGGGCTTTGCTAGCTCTCCTGGTCTCTCTCTTAACAGCATTCCATATTTTTCTTAGTAATTGCAGCCTGACCAACTTTAGAAAACGGTAAAACTGTTTGCACAAGAAGTAGGACTTGGCCAGATAAAGCTCTGGCTGAGGGTCTGCTGAGGACTCTTAAAGAGATAGCAGTCTCCCCCCCACCAGGCCTTGCTCGTCGCCTTAACGTGTTTTTCTCAGGTCATCAAGACTCTAAATTCAGTGTGATAATAATTCTTCCCTTGATCCTTAAATACTGTGCAGAGCAAGGAGCAATATTGTCTAACAGTAACTCTGGGTCCCAGGTCCTTCTTCCCCTGGGGTGGAGATGCTATGTCCAAGCTCACCTTCCCACTTGGGGGATAGGTAACTGCTGCTAAGCTTCACCCTTCCCTGTGAGGGGCGACTTCCTATAAGCACTAGGTTTCCAAATTCTGTAAACAGTTAGTGTCCAAATCTAGACAGCCTGGTCTGATTATGGCCAAGGTTTCTACCATGCTTACCTATTAAATAAAAGAAAGAATACCCACAAAGGGGAGCGCCCCTCCACTAGAACAGGGACCCACACTGAGTCCAGTAGAACACTCTGGCTCCGGCATGGGAAGATGGGAGAGTGGGGGGCCCGGGCCTCTACTTCTCTGTTTGATCTTGGCCTTATAAACATTCCCTTTCTCTCATTATGTTCCTCTGCAAACCTTATACTATTATGGCTTTGGGGGAGGCGTAGGGAGGGCAAATGTCACTTTAGGAAGGAAGATGAGAAGTTCCATCCACAGAGGAAGCAGGGAAGTGATCCACCTGATCCCAAGACCTGAAATAATACTACTGTTCTAATTTATGATCTAAATCCACATTCCTGGTCTTTTAGTGTGAGAAGGTTGGGCATGAAAATTTCTATTCAACAAATGGATAAATGGAGGCACAGAGAGATGACTTGCTCTGACTGAGATCACACAGTTGGGTGGAAGTGCAGATGTGAAGAGAAACCAGGTTGGGCTCTGTCTTTAACACCACACTTCACATGAGTGTGTTGTGTCTGGGAGAGGCAACCAGAAGATGTGTCAGTGGAAGTCAGCATGTGGATGGAAGTCTGAACACATGACTCGTGTAGATCAAGATCAGTGACTTAGAAGGCTCATCACCAAGAAGCCCACTAACAGTCTTTGCAGTAGACTGTGGTCACTACAGCTATGTTTGTCTAGCATACATCCCCAGACACCTGTTCTGGTTACAGTAGCACCTCTTTTTTGGGGGGTGCTTCTACCCACTCCTTGAGGTTTGATGGGGGCTGTCAATCACAGAATCCCACTCATGACAAGCCTGGTCAAACTTAACATAGTATTCTGGCAAAAGTGATTGATCCAAAATGTGGACCAGTCAGAACCCCTTCTCTGTGGGAAAGAAAGAAGTCTCTTTCTGCTTGGTTTGATTGGGAAGATGTGAACCTAGGGTTCAGAGGCCATCTTCCTCACCACATGGGGAGAACCAGTGTACAGAATGAACAGAATGAAGCCACTACACAGAGAGGGAAGCAGAGCTGAGAGATGGAGAGAGAGAGAGAGAGGAAAAAAGAGAGAGAGAGAGGAATTGATTCGATGACTCATTGTCATAGTTTGAGCCCTTCTCTGGACTTCCCAGCCATGTGAGCCCATTGTATCAGTTGGGATTCAATCAGAGAAGTAGATCCAGCAGAATCACAGATGATTGACAGATAGATAAGGATACAGATATGGATTTATTACAAGGGATTGGCTTGCACCACTGTGGGGGCTGGCTAAGCAAATCTGAGGTCCAGGCAGACAGGGAGAGAAGATCACAAGCAAGCGGGAAGCCCCTGGTAAGAGTTGAAACTTGACGTTCACAGGTTTTGGTCACAAAGGAAGATGTAGAAGGAAGGGAAAGCAACTGCTGACCTAACAGTCTCTTGGAGTTGCTCCCTCAGAGAAGGCCTAAGCCTGTTTTTAAAAGCACTTCTAACTGATTAAGTCAGGCCCAGCCAGGACACTCATAAATTAACTTAAGTTTGGCTGATTAGGGACTTCAATCACATATGCAGAATTGCTTCGCCACAACACCTAGATTAGTATTTGATTAAATGCCTCAGAGGAGGTGCACGTATGGTATAAAGTGACCACGGCCTCCATCTGTCCTTCAGCTCTTGAGAGCAATCATCATCTGTAGCCCATGCTAAATGGAAACAAATTAGAAAGGGAATTCTGGGAACTGTAATTCAGCTTTGCCACGTTCATACGTCAAAAACCATCACATCCATAAATTCCTTTTTTCCCTGTAAGCTAAATTGGAGTTGGGTTTTTCTATCACTTGGGGTGAAAAGGCTCCTGACTCAGTTCCCCTTTATTGAGTATCTTGCACATATTTTCTCCCTTACTCCCGACACATACACAAATGAGATAAGTATTATTTACAGTTTTGGAAACTGAGGCTCAGAGAAGTTAAGAAATTGTTTAAATACAGGGACCTCCAAATAAAGTCTGTCTTTCTACTGCCAAGGCTACGATGTAGTCTTTTCCAAAAGGAGCAATCCTGGTTGATATATGAATTCCTTGTACAGTTTGGAAGCTGACTTAAGCAAAAAAAAATTTTTCAGCTAAAAAGAGGTTCAAAGCTGAGGTACTTTATTCAGCTGATGACAGAACAAGGCCAAACAACAGATTTTATCTTCATGACCCAATGCATGGCCTAGATGTATTTGGCTGAAGTAATCAACTGTTTGATTTGTTTCCTCTGCTGTATTTGTGTCTGATTTCGGGGGGAGATTATTTTTTAAGGTTTCACCTTTTTTGGAGACCTCTTACTACCTGAAGTAGCTTAGATCTTAAAATCACCTTCAAACATCAGTCATGGTCACAATGTCAAATAGATATAAACCCTTTGCAAGAGGGATTAAGAAAAAAGAGAAAGCACAAATGACCAATATCAGGACTGAAAGAGGAGACATCACTACAGATTTCACAGACATTAAAAAGATAATAAAAGGATATTATGAATAATTTTATGCTAACAAATTCAACAATTTAGGTAAAATGGGACAAATTCCTTGAAAATGGACACAGTAGGTGAGACTTTTGAGCTGGGATTCCAGTGAGCTGAACCTCCTAACAGCCAAATCCAATAGGCACTTTCGGGGTCTTACTCCATCTTTCTATGGCATTTGACACGGCTGACCTCTCCTCCTTAAAAATCTTCCTCTTTGGCTCCCATGAAACATTCTTAGTGTTTCTCCTTTAAAACCTCCTTCTCCCTCCTCCTTTCTTTCTGCTTAGTTTCAGTAGCCTCTGGTGAGTTTCCTGGAAACTCTAGTCTTCTTATTCCACATTTGCGTTACTCCACAGGGCTTTAAGTATTATTTGTATGCTGATGGCTCCAAAATCTGCAGCCCAAATAGCTTTACTGAGACTCACACTGACTAATTGACAGTCAAGACAGCTGGTTATATAATCAACAAGTGCCCACCACCCCTTGGCTGTCCTCAGTCCCTCAAACTCAGCTTTTCCGCTTTGTCTGCTAATAATATCATTATTATTTGTTCATTTGGGAACTATCCCTTCCCTATTCCCCATCCATGGAGGTCAGGAAGAGTCCTCCCTCTCATGAGCCCTAAGTTTACACTGTCAACTGAAGAACAAAAACAAACAAACAAACAAAAAACCCCACAAAAAATGCACAACCTAAAAGTTGTTGGTTATGTTTTATTAGGGAACCTTACTGATGACTATAGCCTCGGAAATAGCCTCTCAGATAGCTCTGAAGGACTCTTTTAAAGAGGTAAGGGAGGAGCTGGGATGTATAGGAATTTTCGTTGAAAAACAAACAAACATGTAGTCCAGTATCAAAAGATTACTGCTACTCACAAAAAACAGACATCTCAAGTTAATAATTTTAGTGCTTTTCTATGGCTGGGAAGTTGCAAGAGTCTGGGCTCATTGAAATTATACCTTTGATATGCATCTTAACTACCTAGGGCCAGTATCCCGTTTCCCTCCATCCTGAATTCCCCTCAGGGCGCACCGTCAGGGTGGCTGCAGTTACAGATGGCTTGATGGAGGGTAACATTCATTGTTTACTGATATAATGGCAACCTTTTTTTTTCTGTCTACAACCCCCTTGAATCCATCCTCCACACTGTTGACTGAGTGGTCCTTCCCCCAAACCGTATCTCATTAGGGTAGTTTTAAAACCAGGGCTCAAATTCTTTGACATTACTCCATTGAGAGGTATGGTGTCCTCCATTTGAATCTAAGCAGGTTTGTGACTGCTTTGACCAACAGAGCCCACAGAACTGACACTGTGTGACTTCTGAGGTTAGGGCAGAAGGTCCACACAGCTTCCACTGGTCCTGCAATGCCCCCTCTGGGGAAGTTTCTCCCAGAACCCAGCCACCACATTGTGAAAAGTCCACGTCACGTGGAACGGCCATGTGTAGATGCTCTACGGAACAGTCCCAGCTGAGCCAGCTGTCAAGTTATCCCAGTCAAGGTATCAGAGTTGACAATCCTTTTGGAAGTGGATCCTCTAGCCACAGCTGTTCCAGCTGCCACCGTTTGAGTCCTCTCAGCTCCAGACGTAATAAAGCAAAGAAGGCCTGTCTGAGCTGTGCTCTGTCCAATTTCCTGATCCACAGAATTTGGGATCATAACAAAATAGCTGTGTCTGGGGGTAGTTTGTTACGTAGTAATAGTGACTGGAATATTCAGGTCATGCCACATCCCTGCTTAAAATGTTGCAGTGATTCCATATAATCCAAATTCCTTTGCCAGTCATTACTTGGTTCCTGCCCACCCCACCAGAGCCATCTTTAGCCCCTGCCCATACCAGCCTTAGTCCTGCCACACTTGAATTCCTGAAATGTTCCTACTTTTCTAGGTTTCCATGCCTTCATACATGCTGTTGCTCTGCCTAGATGTCTTTCTGACATCCATTCTAGATATTAAGCAAATCATCTAGAAAACTAGAGGATGCAAATCCATTTCCTTCCCTGAAATCGTTTTAGTGGCCCTAAAACCATTCAGGTGCTTTGCAAAAGAATGTTCAAAGAATGTTTACTAAACCTCTCTGTACTCCAATTTTCCCATTGGTAAAATGGGGTAATAAATAATACTTACTTCACAGAGTGTGGTAAGGATTAAATGAGTTAAAATGTGTAAAGTGCTTAGTGCCCGGCAGAGTGCTTGGATAAATAAATGTTTGTTTAAAATAAAATAAATCTCCTGCAAGTAGTTAACTGTAGTCATTGCTCAAATCTCATCCACTATCACCTTCTTTGGGAAACCTCCTGACGCCTCCCCTCTGTAGCTGGTTTCACAGATGGTTCCATGTTTTCTCAGCACCTTCAGCTTATCCAGCTACAGCATTCATCACCGTCTGTAATTCTGTCCCTTGCGGTTGTTAGTATCTATCAGTTCATCTATTAGACTCTTGAAGTCAGGGGCTAGGTTTTACTCCTTTCCCTCTCCCCAGAATCCAAGTCATATTAGGTCTTCAATAAGTAAGTATTAAACTGAATATTGCTTTGATTTTACAATCACAGTAACTCAAGCCCATAAGAGGTTAAATGAGTTCTTTTAAGTCATACAGGTAATTAGCGGCCGAATAGAGACAAACATTTCGGTCCTGTTCACTTCTGACTGCCAGGCCTAACTAGTTACTGTGTGTGTGCTTGCCGGTATCACCACTACCCGCTGCTGACCACCTGCTTTTAAAATTATTTTATTCGGATACCCATAAAAGAATACCCATGGTTCTTTTTAGCATCCTTCCTCGGAGTCCCTGGGCTGTTTGGGGATTATTCAATCACCATTTTTCCTGGAGAAAGAGGGTTACTGAAAAGGAAGGGGATTTATGCAGACAATTTGCTGAACATCTGGATAATTCTGATGCCTTGAATCCCTCCCTAACATAAGAGGCAGTTGCTTTCGTTTATTTTTTCCAGGTGTGGAGGTGAAGGCGGCCGTTATTCAGGAAATCTGATTAAATATGGGGCCTCCTGCTGCCTTCTTGGACACGGCCCGGCCACATCCTTCTGCTTCTACCAATTGCTGCATTATCAACACCAGACGGCGCTGTGTCTTCGCTGGCTTTTTAAACACCAGGTCCAGCTCACAGAAGCCCCAGGTTTCTCCCAGAACTGTTCAGGGGATGGTCCCCAACACTGCCCCCCACCACACACACCCACTTCCAAGCAACAGGCTCATTTCTTTTTGCTTTTCCCATCTCGTGTGTGTGTGTGTGTGTGTGTGTGTGTATGTGTATGTAAGGAAGGGTCCCATTTAAATTAGTCTCATGGAGACCTGTTTGAAAAGCTGCGTCTCCTGCTTTCAGCTCGATTATCGATCCTAAAATCGCTTTTTCTCTGACTCAAGTCCATTTAAATCAGAACGAATTTAAAGCGTACCAGGCACCAGGCGCGGCGCGTTCCTTGCCTCCATCTCCCTAGCGTTAAATGCATCCTCCGGAGTAAAGGACTCAGCCTCGAAGCCTTTCCCCGCCTTGCCAGCCGAGCGCACACGCCCAGTTCGCGGTGTCCTTGGCTGAGGTTCCCGCCCGGTTCACCTGTCTGGGGAGTGAGACGTGTGTCCATTCCTCCCAATACCTGGACACCAGCTTCCTCTGCGTTCCTCTTCTACTTTCTTCCCTCCTCCCTGATTTGTAAGCGGTATTTTGGGGGGGTGGGGGCAGCGGAGGGGAGGGCGGGGAAGGGGCCCCGCGGGGAGGGGCGTCGGAGCGCTGTCACCGAGTGTCACGCCGCCCTCCCCGCCCCTCCGCCGGGGGTGTGGGAGCGCAGCGGAGCGCGCGGCAGAGGGCCGGGCGCTTGGGGACGCGGGAGTGCGGGGTTCTGGGCGAGCCGCGCGGCACACCGAGCACGCTGGACGCCTGAGCTCGGCGCGGAGCCCGGAGCCCGGAGCCCGGAGCCGGCCGCCACCCGCCCCCTGTGCCCTGGGCGGCAGTCCCGGCCGCGGCAGCCCGGCTCCCGGGGAGCGCGCCCCGCCATGGAGCCTTCGCACAAAGACGCCGAGACGGCTGCAGCGGCGGCGGCGGTGGCTGCGGCGGCGGCGGCGGACCGGGGGACGTCCTCGTCCAGCGGGGTGGTGGTGCAGGTCCGCGAGAAGAAGGGCCCCCTGCGCGCCGCCATCCCCTACATGCCCTTCCCCGTGGCCGTCATCTGTCTCTTCCTCAACACTTTCGTGCCGGGACTGGGTAAGACGCGGCGGCCGCGACCCCTGCGCCCCGGGCACCGGCGCGGGAGGGCGGCAGGGGAGGCGCCGGGGAGGGACCCTCGGGCGGCGCCCACGGGCGGCACGTGCTGCGCCGGCGCTCCCAGCGCCCTCTGGCAGGTGGCAGAAGCGCCTGGAGTGGGCGCCCGGAGGGAAGCGCGGCGAAGGGCTCCTGACACACCTTTCACCTTCTCCGACCTGGGAGCCAGGTGATCCGGGCCCAAAGAGCCAGAAACTTTGCCCGGAATGTTGGATCCCGCGGGCGGCGGCCCGGGTGGCTCTCTCGGCCCCCGGCTAGGTTCCCCTCCAGGCGCCCCCAAATCCTGTCTTTTCCCTCCGCCGCGCGCACCCCCCTACGAGCTCCTCTCTCGGAGGGGCGCGGGCCCCCAGCCGGAAGAGCGTTGGGGCCGCGAGTGGGGGTGGCCAAGGTCCCGGGCATTCGAGAAGTCGGCCGAGCTGGGGAAAAGCGGGGCGAGCCCGGATAGAAGGCTCCCCGCAGCCCCGCCTGCGTTCGCGCGGTGCTGGGCGTGTGTGGGCGAGAGCTCTTCAGCCAGAGTCTCCTCCACCTCCTTCCCGAGTGCCCGCGATTCCGCCGGCAGCCCCGCAGGAGGCCGAGGGGAAGGGGGATGATTCTGTTAGTTTAGGTGCCTGTGGGTTTGAACCGCACTTGGCCAGGAGTGACCCCATAACTCCATCCCATCACTTCCGTTCCTGAGAAAGTGGAGAGCGCGGCTGTAATTCGGTGTCAGACTTTGGCTGCCTGCAGGGTCCTTGATGCAGTGTCCCAAATTTTAAAACAGACGCCCATCACAGAGATAGGAGTGCCGAAGAGGGCCTAAAGGGAGGAAATGCTAGGTTTTCTTGACCCTCCCTCTCCTAACCTCACCCCCAAATCTGTCTGCACGCCCTCCCCCCACTCCCAGCTTGCCAGCTTGGCACCGGCTGTTCTTCCGTGCTAAGAGCACCCCACCCCCCAATTCCGTGCGGGACTGGAGAGGCAGGCACCTCTGTGCCCAGGAGAAAGCTTGCCGCTGTAAGGCTCCAAGTTCCCAAGAACAGAGGTCAGCTAGAAGTGGTTTTCTGTTTTGCTTTGGCCTTTCTCACGGCCCCGCTCTCAGCCAGCTCTGCAGGGTCCTCTGCAGCGCTGATAGCGAAGATCACACCCACCCACGCAGGTCGCGTTCACTTTCCCCTTCGTGCTCACCTTTCTGACCCCTGGGGGGAGGTGGGGGGCTGTGGCCAGAGCAGCGTATCTGTCTGAGCAGGAAGTTAGGTGGTCTTTAGTTGGGCGTCCGCCTTGTTGGTGCCTTCAGCAGGCTGGTTGGTGTCAGGGCGGCTCTCTTCGCACATTTAGACACGGTGGGGACGCAGCCGACGTTAATTTAAGTTGTCAGAAATCCCCACCTGCTGGAGTAAAAACACACTGCCTGTCCGTCTCTCTGGGGATGTGAAGATCATGAGCAGGGATGTGTCTCGATTCCACTTTTCTTAAAGTGGTGAAGTAAATGCCACCTTATGGTCTTTGAGGAAGGAAGCACATTGGGGCCTGGTGGGAGGAGCTCCGTCAAGTCTCTGCTGGCTGAGGCCACAGCCCCTGTGCACCTGCACCTGCCCTCCTGGGTCTGCCTCACTAGGTCCCTTTCCCACCCTTAGCCCTGCTGCCACGCCCCCTGCCCTTCTGCCCCCCCCCGCCCTGGGCATCCAGCTCTTCCCTCTTTACACTTCCCTTTGTTAGATCCGAATCCTATGGGATTTTTGTAAGAAACCTTTCTAAGAAGCTAGAAGAAAATAAAGAGGAAAAAAAGCAAACTACAAAAGTAATAAAACAGGCTGAGATGAGCCATGGGTATACAGACTTAGGAATTTTCAATGACGAAATCCAGGCATTTTATCGTTTTGTTTTGACTGTCATTGTACAGTGGACTGAGTGCACAGGCCCCGGCGCCTCTCCACCCTGAAGGGGGTTCCAGATCCTTGTTGGTGTTTCATATCTCTGAGTCAGGGATGCCTGTCTCTCCAGGTTGCTGGGAGGATGAAATGAGATTACGTAAAGCTCAGGGTCTGGCCATTAGAGAGTGTTCTGGAGACCGTGGGTCCCTGTTGCTCTTTGCCCTTCTACAGAGCTGAGTGCTGCTCCCATCTCTGGTATGTGGGGCCACCCCCGGGACCTTTCTTCTGAGTACTTATTGATCTCTCTGTTCCCCTCGACCTGCAGTAGAGTCCTGGACGACAAAGCAGCACAGGCAAAACTTGCAGGCTTTTTTTTTTTTTTTTTTTTTGCACTGCCCCCTCCCCAGTGGTTTGAATGGTCCCAGCTCTCAGAAATTTTTCCCTCAACCCAGATCCACCTCTCCAGGTCCTCCTGGCTTATCTGATGCTCTGCAAAAACTGAGTATTCATGTCTAGCTCTGCCCTTTGAGGAAGCGAAGCTTCTTTTAATGCATTCACTCATTCATTCGACAAACACAGAGCACCAACCACATACCCGGCACTGGGGATGTGACGATGAATAAATCAGTCAAGATGTCATAGATAGTTGAGGGAAATGGATGCAAACTTTGTTTAAATTTGAAAGTGCTATGATGGCAGCAGGAAGAGTATTTGAGCAGTAAGTGATTCTTCCAGGGTTGGGGTGGGTGTTCAGAGAAAGCCTCCCAGAGGGAGTAGTATTGGGTTAGACTTTGCTGAGAGTATCCATCACGAGGCCCCAAGCACTTGCCATCCTCACTTCACTCCCACTCTCTGGAAACTGGTCACAGCATTGGCCCAAAGAGCTCTTCTTTTTTCTGGAAGCATCCTCACCTGCAAGTCCTCTCCTCATTTGCAGATTGGATGAGAGTGCCAGTGTTGGGCTGAATGAAGGCACGGTTTTTCTCTGGTAGAGTGTCTCAGGTCCATCCAGTCTGCAGGACCTGCCATAGAGAAGCCCAGTCCTTACAATTCCCTGGTGCCTTCTCCACCCAAGCAGCAGTGCTGTTGGGATAACATACATAAGAGGGGTGTTTCCTTTCCTGGGGAGTGGATGGGAAGGAGAAGTCATTATGATCGCTCTGACTCCTCATTGGAACGATACAAAATAAATTTGAAAAATGGATGATGGTAATTTCCTATTCAGTGAAAGTCTACTAATAAAGATCAATGGACCTTCATAGTCCAGCTGGTAGGGCATTTATAAGTATACACAATTACTCATACATGTAATGGAATTTCACTGTTATGCCCCCAAATGGCCAGAGGGTTTATCTATTGGTTAGGATCCAAATTATACTTTCATATTTGAAAACTGTATCTATCTTGATTGACTTGGTGAAATGAAAATGTTGATAACTCAGATAGTGGCAGGGAAAGTTGGACAGAGGAGAACTTCCATTGACTGTTAACCATTACATCAGATTAATGTTGGATATTAATCTACTGCTGAATATTCATAAATATTTAATCTATCCCTAATATATTGCCTACTCTTTGACACTCAGCTAAGGTCTTGCTTCCCTGGTCAGAGCACCACAGGCTGGCTCAGCTTCTCTCTCTCTTTCCTTTAAGCCTGAGCCTCTAGTTGATGACGAATCATTCCCTACCCTGTGCCATCTTTTGTATTGTTGCCTTTTTATTATTGTTTCAAGAGTTTATTATTTGTCTATCTAGATAGATTGTAAGTTCCTTGACAGCAGGAACCATTTAAAGTTTCTCCTTGATATACTATCAATATGCTATTTATGGAATGCACACTGACCAGAATTTTACTCCTTGAATAGGCATTAGAGATCATCTCGCCCAATGCCTTTATTTTATATAGAAGTGAGGCAGGCTGGAGGATGAAAGGACCAAGGAAGTTCACATCCTACTCAACGTTTTTAAGGAAGTCATTTGAGGGTGTATTTCAGCAAAACAAGAGAGTAAACCAAGAAAGAAGATATGAGATCCAGGGAATAATGTATCCAATTCAGGGCAGACATGAAAAGCAACGCAGGATAAAATTGTTCAGCAAGCCTGGAGAGCAGTCAGTCTTCATTAGAGTGGGAGGGTAGAAGGCTCCAGGAAACAGGTTTCTGAGGATGATGTGAGAAGGGGACATTCCACAGAGTAGAGAATATTATTGGTATACTGCAAGAGATTAAAGTTGTGATACAAAACAGAAAGCAAGCAAGAAAAACAGAAGGCAATTAGTAACTGCAGTAAAGACAAAAGGCTATGCAAAAGCATTAATATCCTCAAATGAAGCAACCTACCCAATTGTATCAGGAGGCCAGTAGGCTTCAAAAAGAATAGAAGATTCCAAACAATAAATGAGAAAGAATTTGAGGATACTAGGGATATGATGTAGAAAGCACATGTTTCTTCTACCAACAATAAAAAAGAGAGGTAATAACAACTTCAGGAAAAACAACAACAAAAAATTATTAAAGGTATAGCTCAAATAAGAAGCAAATCAAAATGTGGCCTGATTTTAAGCAAGTGGTGGAATGTAAGGAAAGCTCTTTTAAGTGCATAGAATCTGTCATTGGAACAGTGGTGCACTGTATGGGCTCTTAGCTTCCCTTTGATTGTGCAGTGAAGAATATTTGCTTAGTCATAATGATGTAAATGCTCCTCAGTTTTTTGGGTTTTTTTCCACATCTTTATTGGAGTATAAATGCTTTACAATGTTGTGTTAGTTTCTGCTGTACAACTAAGTGAATCAGCTATATGTATACATATATCCCCATAACCCCTCCCTCTTGAACCTCCCTCCCACCTTCCCTATCCCATCCCTCTAGGTGGTCACAAAACACCAAGCTGATCTCCCTGTGCTATGCAGCAGCTTCCCACTAGCCATCCATTTCACATTTGGTAATGTTTATATGTCAATGCTACTCTCTCACTTCATCTCAGTTTCCCCTTCCCCCTTGTGCCTTCAAGTCTGCTCTCTACGTCTGCGTCTTTATTCCTGCCCTGCCACTAGGTTCATCAGTACTGTTTTTTTAAATTCCGTATATATGCATTAGCATACAGTATTTGTTTTTCTCTTTCTGACTTACTTCATTCTGTATGACAGATGCTAGGTCCATCCACCTCACTACAAATAACTCAATTTCATTCCTTTTTATGGCTGAGTAATATTCCATTGTATATATGTGCCACACTTCTTTATCCAGTCATCTGTTGATGGACATTTATGTTGCTTCCATGTCCTGGCTATTGTAAATAGTGCTGCAATGAACATTGGGGTGCATGTCTCTTTTTGAATGATGGTTTTCTCAGGGTATATGCCCAGTAGTGGGATTGCTGGGTCATATGGTAGTTCTATTTTTAGTTTTCTAAGGAACCTCCATACTATTCTCCATAGTGGCTGTATCAATTTACATTCCCACCAACAGTGCAGCAGGGTTCCCTTTTCTCCACACCCTCTCCAGCATTTATTGTTCATAGATTTTTGACGATGGCCATTCTGACCGGTGTGAGGTGATACCTCATTGTGGTGTTGATTTGCATTTCTCTAATAATTAGTGATGTTGAGCATCTTTTCATGCATTTGTTGGCCATCTGTAGGTCTTCTCTGGAGAAATGTCTATTTAGGTCTTTTGCCCATTTTTGGACTGGGCTGTTTGTTTTTGTGATATTGAGCTGCATGAGCTGCTTGTATATTTTGGAGATTAATCATTTGTCAGCTGCTTCATTTGCAAATATTTTCTCCCATTCTGAGTGTTGTCTTTTTGTCTTGTTTATGGTTTCCCTTGCTGTGCAAAAGCTTCTAAGTTTCATTAGGTCCCATTTGTTTATTTTTGTTTTTATTTCCCTTACTCTAGGAGGTGGGTCAAAAAGGATCTTACTGTGACTTATGTCATAGAGTGTTCTGCCTATGGTTTCCTCTAAGAGTTTTATAGTGTCTAGCCTTACACTTAGGTCTTTAATCCATTTTGAGTTTATTTTTGTGTATGGTGTTAGGGTGTGTTCTAATTTCATTCTTTTACATGTAGCTGTCCATTTTTCCCAGCACCACTTATTGAAGAGGATGTCTTTTCTCCATTGTATATTCTTGCCTCCTTTATCAAAGATAAGGTGACCATATGTGCGTGGGTTTATCTCTAGGCTTTCTATCTTGTTCCATTGATCTATATTTCTGTTTTTGTGCCAGTACCATACTGTCTTGATTACTGTAGTTTTGTAGTATAGTCTGAAGTCAGGGAGCCTGATTCCTCCAGCTCTGTTTTTCTTTCTCAAGATTGCTTTGGCTATTCGGGGTGTTTTGTGCTTTCATACAAATTGTAAAACTTTTTTTTTTAATTAATTAATTTTTATTTTTATTTATTTTTGGCTGCGTTGGGTCTTCATCGCCATGCATGGGCTTTCTCTAGTTGCAGCGAGTGGGGACTACTCTTCATTTTGGTGCGTGGGCTTCTCATCATGGTGGCTTCTCGTTGTGGAGCATGGGCTCTAGGCACGCGGGCTTCAGTAGTTGTGGCACGTGGGCTCAGTAGTTTTGGCTTGCAGGCTCTAGAGCACAGGCTCATTAGTTGTGGTGCACGGGCTTAGTTGCTCCATGGCATGTGGGATCTTCCCAGACCAGGGCTCGAACCCGTGTCCCCTGTATTGGCAGGCGGATTCTTAATCACTGTGCCACCAGGGAAGCCCACAAATTGTAAAATTTCTTGTTCTAGTTCTGTGAAAAATGGCTTTGGTAATTTGATGGGGATTGCATTGAACCTGTAGATTGCTTTGGGTAGTACAGTCATTTTCACAATATTGATTCTTCCAATCCAGGAACATGGTATATCTCTCCCTCTGTTTATGTTACCTTTGATTTCTTTCATCAGTGTTTTATAGTTTTCTGTGTACAGGTCTTTTGCCTCCTTGGGTAGATTTATTCCTAGGTATTTTATTCTTTTTGTTGTGATGGTAAATGGGATTGTTTCCTTAATTTCTCTTTCTGATCTTTCATTGTTAGTGTATAGGAATGCAAGAGATTTCTGTTCATTAATTTTGTATCCTGCAACCTTACCAAATTCATTGATTAATTCTAGTAGTTTTCTGGTGGCATCTTTAGGATTTTCTATGTATAGTATCATGTCATTGGCAAACAGTGACAGTTTTACTTCTTCTTTTCCAATTTGTATTCCTTTTATTTCTTTTTCTTCTCTGATTGCTGTGGCTAGGATTTCCAATACTATGTTGAATAACAGTGGCGAGAGTGGACATCCTTGTCTTGTTCCTGATCTTAAAGGAAATGCTTTCAGTTTTTCACCATTGAGAATGATGTTTGGTGTGGGTTTGTAGTATATGGCTTTTATTATGTTGAGGTAGGTTCCCTCTATGCCCACTTTCTGGAGAGTTTTTAATCATAAATGGGTGTTGAATTTTGTCAAAAGCTTTTTCTGCATCTGTTGAGATGACAGAGATGACATATGGTTTTTATTCTTTAATTTGTTAATATGGCGTATCACATTGATTGTTTTGCGTATATTGAAGAATCCTTGCATCCCTGGGATAAATCCCACTTGGTCATGGTGTATCATCCTTTTAATGTACTGTTGGATTCTGTTTGCTAGTATTTTGTTGAGGATTTTTGCGTCTGTGTTTATCAGTCATATTGGTCTATGATTTTCTTTTTTTGTGATATCTTTGTCTGGTTTTGGTATCAGTGTGATGGTAGCCTTGTAGAACGACTTTGGGAGCGTTCCTCCCTCCACAATTTTTTGGAAGAGTTTGAGAAGGATAAGTGTCACTCTTCTCTAAAAGTTTGATAGGATTCACCTGTGAAGCCATCTGGTCCTGGACTTTTGTTTGTTGGAAGATTTTTAATTACAGTTTCAATTTCATTACCTGTGATTGGTCTGTTTATATTTTCTAATTCTTCCTGTTTCAATTTTGGAAGGTTGTACTTTTCCAAGAATTTGTCCATTTCTTTCAGGTTGTCAATTTTATTGGCACTTTATAGTTGCTTGTAGTAGTCTCTTATGATCTTTTGTATTTCTGTGGTGTCAGTTGTAATCTCTCCTTTTTCATTTCTAATTTTATTGATTTGCATCCTCCCCCTTTTTTTCTTGATGAGTCTGGCTAAAGGTTTATCAATTCTGTTTATCTTCTCCAAGAACCAGCTCTTAGTTTTATTCATCTTTGCTATTTTCTTTGTTTCTATTTCATTTATTTCTACTCTGATCTTTATGTTTTCTTTCCTTCCACTAATTTTGGGTTTTCTTTGTTCTTCTTTTTCTAGTTGCTTTAGGTGTAAGGTTAGATTGTTTATTTGAGATTTTTCTTGTTTCTTGAGGTGAGCTTGAATTGCTATGAACTTCCCTCTTAGAACTGCTTTTGCTGCGTCCCATAGGTTTTGGATCATCGTGTTTTTGTCGTCATCTCTTTCTAGGAATTTTTTGATTTCCTCTTTGATTTCTTCAGTGATCTCTTGGTTATTTAGCAGTGCACTGTTTAGCCTCCATGTATTTGTGTTTTTCCTGTTTTTTTCCTGTAATTGATTTCTAATCTCATAGCGTTGTGGTCGGAAAAGATGTCTGATACAATTTCAATTTTCTTAAATTTTCCATGGTTTGATTTGTGACCCAAAATGTGATCTACTCTGGAGAACTTTCTGTGTGCACTTGAGAAGAAAGTGTATTCTTCCACTTTCAGGTGGAATGTCCTATAAATATCAATTAAGTCTATCTGGTCTATTGTGTCATTTAAAGCTTGTGTTTCCTTATTTATTTTCTGTCTAGATGACCTGTCTATTGGTGTAAGTGGGGTGTTAAATTCCCCCAGTATTATTGTCTTACTATCGATTTCTCCTTTTATGGCTGTTAGCATTTGCCTTATGTATTGAGCTGGTCCTATGTTGGATGCATAAAAATTTATAATTGTTATGTTTTCTTCTTGGATAGATCCCTTGATCATTATGCAGTGTCCTTCCTTATCTCTTGTAACAGTCTTTATTTTAAAGTCTATTTTATCTGATATGAGTATTGCTACTCCAGCTTTCTTGTGATTTTGATTTGCATGGATATCTTTTTCCATCCTCTCACTTTCAGTCTGTATGCCTCCCTAGGTCTGAAGTGCATCTCTTGTAGACAGTATATATAAGGGTCTTGTTTTTGTATCCATTCAGCCAGTCTATGTCTTTTGGTTGGAGCATTTAATCCATTGACATTCAAGGTGATTATCAATATGTATGTTCCTATTACCATTTTCTTAATTGATTTCAGTTTGTTTTTGTGGGTCCTTTTCGTCTCTGGTGTTTCTCGCTTAGAGAAGTTCCTTTAGCATTTGCTGTAAAGCTGGTTTGGTGGTGCTGAATTCTCATAGCTTTTGCTTGTCTGTAAAGCTTTTGATTTCTCCATTGAATCTGAATGAGATCCTTGCTGGGTAGAGTAATCTTGGTTGTAGGTTTTTGCCTTTCATCACTTTAAATATGTCCTGCCACTCCCTTCAGGCTTGCAGAGTTTCTGCTGAAAGATCAGCTGTTAACCTTATGGGGATTCCCTTGTGTGTTGTTTGTTACTTTTCCCTTGCTACTTTTAATATTTTTTCTTTGTATTTAATTTTTGATAGTTTGATTAATATGTGTCTCAGCATGTTTCTCTTTCAGTTTATCCTGTATGGGACTCTTTGCGCTTTCTGGATTTGATTGACTATTTCCTTTCCCATGTTAGGGAAGTTTTTGACTATAATCTCTTCAAATATTTTCTCAGACCCTTTCTTTTTCTCTTCTTCTTCTGGGACCCCTATAATTCGAATGTTGGTGTGTTTAATGTTGTCCCAGAGCTCTCTGAGACTGTCCCCAATTCTTTTCATTCTTTTTTCTTTATTCTGCTCACTGGCAGTTATTTCCACCATTTTATCTTCCAGCTCACTTATCTGTTCTTCTGCCTCGGTTTCTGCTATTGATTCCTTCCAGAGTATTTTTAATTTCAGTTATTGTGTTGTTCATCACTGTTTGTTTGCTCTTTAGTTCTTCTAGATCCATGTTGAATGTTTCTTGTATTTTCTCCATTCTGTTTCTGAGATTTTGGATCATCTTTACTATCATTATTCTGAATCCTTTTTCAGGTAGGTTGGCTATTTTGTCTTCATTTATTTGGTCTTGTAGGTTTTTACCTTGCTTCTTCATCTGTAACATTTTTTTGTCGTTTCTATTTTTTTTTTTTTTTGATGGGTGTGGCTGTACTCCTGTCTTACTGGTTGTTTGGCCTGAGGCGTCCAGCACTGGAGTTTGCAGGCAGTTGGATAGAGCTGGGTCTTGGTGCTGAGAAGAGAACCTCCAGGAGGCCTCACTCTGATTAATATTCCCTGGGGTCTGAGGTTCTCTGTTAGTCCAGTGGTTTGGACTCGGAGCTCCCACCACAGGAGTTCAGGCCTGACCTCTGGCCTGGGAACCAAGATCCTGCAAGCTAAGTGGTGTGGCAAAAAAAAAAATAGGAGCAATACAATAACAAAGAATAAAAAACAAAATAGAAAGATAAAAAATATATTAGGAAAAATAAAAATATAATTGAAACAACTGCAACAAGGTAAAATAAAACCACAACAGAAAAAAAAAAAAAAAGCCTTGGCTGTGGAGGCAGAGTTTAGGCGGGGGTGGAACTTAGGCAGGGACGGGGTTTAGGGTGGGGCGGGACCTAGGTGGGTGGGGGGGTGGCGTTTGAGTGTGGGGCGGGGCATCTGCTTAGGATGTGCCCAGAAGGGGAGAGGCAGCACATGGAAAGGAGGGCCTCTGGAGTGTGGAGTTCCGGAGTTTGGAGGTAAGGCCCTGGGTGAGGGTGTGTGGGTGGGGTTTAGGCCCAGCACGATGGAGGGGGTCTCTGAGTGTAGAGGTGGGGCCCTGGGTGGGGGTGTAGGGGCGGGGCTTGGGCCCTGCACGGGAGGAGGTAGGCTCCGAGTGCAGAGGATTGGCCCGGGAACCCAACAGGCTCCCTGGTGCCCAAGTGTACAGGGAAAGCACTGGCCACTTTCCCTTCTGTTCCTTCATGCCCCCCTCCCATGGTCTCCCCCAGGGTCTCCTCTGTCCCTGCTGGACCCCTAACAGTGGGTGGGTCCCGCTGGGTGTAGGAACTCCTCCCCTCCCCCAGCCACCCCTCAGGGGTGCCAGTCCTGGAGGTCCGGCCTGTACTTTTGCTCCCCCTTCCCTCCCTCCCACTCCCTCAGGACCCGCACAGCTGGAGGGGGCCTAGGTGGGCAGAGGATCAGGCCTGGGATCTCAGCAGTTTCCTGGGGGTCCAAGTGGGCAGGGGAAACCTGGCTACACTCCCTTTTGATCCTTCACCCTCCCAATGGTCCCCCAATTTTCCCTTTGGATGTGGGATCCCTTCTCCTCCCCCAGCCGCCCCTCAGGGACACCAGTTCCGTCTGGCCTCCACTACTCCTCCCCCTTCACTCCCCCCATGCCCCACGGCCTACCCACTCACTGGGGGTTCCTCCCGTCCCCTTAGGTGTCTATGGTTCCCCACCAGTGCCTGGTAGGTGCCCTAGTTGTGCGGAGACCCGAATTCCACGTTCTCCTAGTCCGCCATCTTGACTCCGCCCTCCTCAGTGGTTTTCAGCTTTTAAAACCAACCACAGGCAAAGCACTGAAGAGTACTTAATAATAGCTATAAAGGAGTGTGAAAGATTTTTTTTACCTTGGCAATATAAAATTAAAAAAAAAAACAGCTTGTAGAAGTTGGCAGGTAGATTGTGATAGATTAAATTATTGTTCCCACTTATCCACTGAAAGATGATGGCACATCTCCACTTAATGCCCTGTGGCTTGCCACGATTCCTGTGGGAGGGGACTACTTCGTTTCCTGCCCATCGATATCAGGCTTGGCCATGTGACTTGCTTTGGCCAGTTGAGTGAGTGGAAGTGACATATGCCATGCCTGAGCAGACATTTTCAGAGGTATTGTGAGGTTCTGCCATTGTTCTTTTCCCTCTCTCATGAGAATGG
Organism: Balaenoptera borealis; assembly: GCF_965194805.1. Taxonomy (NCBI): domain Eukaryota; kingdom Metazoa; phylum Chordata; class Mammalia; order Artiodactyla; family Balaenopteridae; genus Balaenoptera; species Balaenoptera borealis. Next base: position 24,285,659 of record NC_138860.1, read on the forward strand.
CAGGTCTCAGATGGGGGCTGCTCTTCAACCTGGCTCCCAGAATAAAGAGGATATCAGAAGCAAGGCATGACATGTCACGTGAGTGAGTAATAAGCCTGAGTTCCTGAGATTTTTCTGTTGTTGTGTTAGTGTTGTTATTGTCCCAACACAACCTACCAAAGCTGACTAATGTGTGGAGGGTAGAGATGTTAATACCCTCCTCATGTGGAGTGGGTGATGAAGACATACTGTCTGTAGTTGCTAGACCAAGAAATAAAGACTACCAAGGAAATCAACAGATGCACTGAAATACAGTAATGATGTTTTGGGACAATGGGATAATGTGGGAACAAGAGTAGAAGGGAGATGAGGAATGGTTAAGTAAGCTAACTCTTATGTATCATAGCAGAAAGTCAATAAATGATGTCTAAAGTTGATAAAACAAAAAAAGCAATATAAGCATACTCTGGAGATTAGGAAAACACCAGAAGAATTCCCACTCTTTCAGACATCTCAATTTTCCTTTGTCTAGTGACTCATTATTAGCACATATACATACTGAAATTGTCTCCCATCATTTTGAAATAGGATCTCTTGATCCCACACCCACCTCTGCCCATTGCCCATCTCTCTGTTCCCCTTTGTGGCTCAATTCCCTGAAAGAGTTGTCTAGATTTGTTGTCTTCAATCCCTCTTCCCTCATTTTCTCTTGAACACACTCTAAGCATGTTTTTACCTCCATCAGTCACCTAAATTGTACTTAATCAGTATCACCAGTCTCCTCCAGATTTTCTGAATCCAGTGGTCAATTCTGCCTTCACCTTCCCGGACCTCTCAGTCGCATTGGACACAATTGCTCACTCCCTCCTCCAAACACTGTCTTCACTCGGCTTCTGGAACACCACCCTCTCCTAGTTTTCTTTATACCTCGTGACTCCTTCTCTGTTTCCTTTGCTCATCTCATCAACTTCTAAACTTGGGAGTTCCCCAGGGCACTTGATCTTCTTGATCTTGATCTTCTCTTTGATCTTGATCTCTTTTCTGCCTACACTCAACCCCCGATGTTCATGCTGAGTCTCCTGGCTTTACATTGCATCCTTGCGATGATGACTCCCAGATCCAGATCTCCAGCTCAGACCTCTACCCTGACCTCCGGAGTTTTATATCCAACTGACTTCTCAATATCTCTCCTTGGAAAGCAAAAGGCATCATAGACTTAACTTACCCAAAACCAAACTTCTGATTTTCTTCCCCAAACTTACTTCTCCCTCGTCTTTCCCCATCTCAGCAAATGGCATCCTTCCAGTAGCTCAGGCCAAAAGCTGGAATTCATCCTTGACTCCTTTTTCTCACACCCCACGCCCAGTCTGTCAGGAAACACTTGGCTCTGCTTTCGTAATGTAGTCAGTATCTGACCACTTCTCATCATCTTGTGTCTACTTCACTGGTCCAAGCCTCCATCTTCTCCAGAGTGCAGTGGCCTCTTAAAGGGCTGCTTGCCCTTACTGACCTCCCTTATAGCCTGTCCTCAACGTGGCCATAAGAGGGATCCTTTTAAAACACAAGTGAATCAGATAATGTTACTTTTGGGCTGGAAACCCTCCAATGGCTCTCATGTCACTCAAGTAAAAGCTCAAGTCCTCATGATGACCCACGTGGCCCTAGGCCAGAGCTGTTAAAAAGAAATATAACATGAGCCACAGGTGTAATCTTAAAATTTCTAGTACCTATATTATAAAAAAAGTAAAAAGGAACAGGTGAAATTAACTTTATTAGTATATTGTACTTAACCCAGTATATCCAAAATTTCATCATTCAATGCTTTTTTTTTTTGCTGCGTTGGGTCTTCGTTGCTGCACGCGGGCTTTCTCTAGTTGCGGCGAGTGGAGGCTACACTTGGTTGCGGTGTGCGGGCTTCTCGTTGCAGTGGCTTCTCTTGTTACAGAGCATAGGTTCTAGGCGCACGGGCTTCAGTAGTTGTGGTATGTGGGCTCAGTAGTTGTGGCTCGCGGGCTTAGTTGCTCCGCGGCATGTAGGATCTTCCTGGACCAGGGCTTGGACCCATGTCCCCTGCATTGGCCAGGTGCATTCTTAACCACTGCACCACCAGGAAAGCCCTCAATGCATTTCAATATGAGAAATTTATTTTCTCACAGTTCTGGAGGCTGGAAGTCCAAGATCAAGGTATTAGCAGGGTTGGTTTCTCCTGAGTTCTCTCTCCTTGGCTTGTAGACAACCACTTTCCCCCATGTGTCTTTACATGGTCTTCTGTCTGTGTGTCTCTGTGTCCAGATCTCCTCTTCTTATAAGGACATCAGTCATATGGGGTTAGGGCCCATCCTCAAGACCTCATTTTAAGTTATTTACCTCTTTAAAGACCTTATCTCCAAACACAGTCACATTCTGAGGCACTGGGAGTTAGGACTTCAATATAGGAGTTTTGAGGGGACACAGTTCAGCCCATAACACCTTCCAGACGATCTTACTTAAAATTGTGGCTCTCCTCCTCCTCCCCAGACTCCCTACCTTTCCCTAGTTCATTTTCCTTAAGAGCACTCTCACTATCAAACATACGGTATACTGCAGGGACCCTGTCCCCTTTGACCTTGCACCTCAGCAGGAGCACGGTGCACATCTGAGAGTGATGTGCTGTGTAGTAGGCACCGAGTCAACTGTCCTCTGCTCAGCACGCCCCTGGGTCTACACTTGATTGAAGCACAAACTTCCTTAGTATCACCTGCTGACTGACCACGTCCACTCCCCACAGCAGCTCCGTTTCTTGCAACATCTGGGAAGAAATGTGGATGCTATTTACATTATTGAACCGGACCTGGTCACCCCTCAAAGTATCACTGCCTAGGCTGTGACCCAACTCACTACGGGATACGTCCCATGGGAGACTCACTGAGCGAGTGTCGCTTGGCACAGTGACATTTATACATTGGCTTTTGAGTGATGCTGCAATGTATAGGTAGGCAGGTAGGGGAAATACAGTGGGGTGACCTGGAGGGCACTGGACTAAATCACATCTCCCATTGCGCATCAGATTCATGAAGCCACGAGGCGTCGTGGAAAGGGGGTGAACTAGAAGTTAGGAGGCCCCAGAGCTAGTTCTGATTTTTCAGATGCATGCAGCCCTGAGCCCCTTCGCCTCTCTGAGCCCATTTCCCCATCTGTGAAACGGAAATAATCCCCACTCTGCCACCTCGCAGGGTCGTTATGTTCTGTTTAACCGCGAAGCACTCCGTGGTCAGAAAGAGGGTTATCACTACCAGTTAACATTGACAAAATGTCCTTTGTTCCCAAGCTCATCCTGGGCTTTTCCTCACAGTGGCACGAGGGTTAGCAGGAGAGCTGTAAGCAGGGCAGCTTTTTCAGCATCTGGTCCCATGTGCCTCAGAGCCGAGACCTGGGACCTCCTGCTGGGCACTGCTGGGACCTCCCATACCCAACACGCTGGGGGCAAGGAGGCAACAGCGCACATTCTCTAGGGCTTGGTTTACCATTTACCAGAAGGTTCTGCCATTATAACCCCAAAACCCTGGGCCTCTGAGAGGGACGTGTCTCTGAGGCCGACTACCGTTTGGTAAAAGGCTGTGGGAGCATCAGACTGGAGAATGAATGTGTGCGTGTGTATTTGGACACGCAGGCACATGCACAAATGCCCCGCAAGCTTTACCTGTAGTTATCTTACTGTAAAAGTTAGACAGATCGTAGGTCTGTGTTTGAACTTCCCAGCTCATGAGTCCAGGGAGACCATTTATTCATCCTGGAGGCCATGTAGGTGGTTTGTAGCCCTGAAGCCCTATCACCTGGGCAAGGGGCAGAGGTTGGCCTTGGGAGGATGTATTTTTATTGAAGTTTAGTAGATTTACAATATTACATTAGTTTCAGGTGTACAACATAGTGATTCAGTGTTTTTATAGATTTAAAGTTACTACAAAGTTTTGGCTATATTCCCTGTGCTGTGTAATATATCCTTGTTGCTTATTGATTCTATACATAGTAGTTTGTATCTCTAACAGACTTGCCCCTAACTTGCCCCTCCTCCTTTCCGTCTCTCCAGTGGTAACCACTAGTTTGTTCTCTCTGTGTTTCTGCTTTGTTATATTCATTCATTTGTTTTATTTTTTTAGATTCCACATATAAGTGATATCATACAGTATTTGTCTTTGTCTGACGTATTTCACTAAGCATAATACCCTCCAGGTCCACCCATGTTGTTGCAAATAGCAGAATTTCATTTTTTAAAGTTAATTTTAATGAAGTATAGTTGATTTACAGTGTTGTGTTAATTTCTGCTGTACAGCGAAGTGATTCAGTTATACATAAATATATATTCTTTTTCATATTCTTTTCCATTATGGTTTATCACAGGATATTGAATGTAGCTCCCTGTGCTATACAGTAAGACCTTGTTGTTTATCCATCCTATATATAGCAGTTTGCCTCTGCTAATCCCAAACTCCTAATCCTTCCCTCTCCCCTCTTCCCCCTCCTTGGCAACCACAATGCTGTTCTCTATTTCTGTGAGCCTATTTTTGTCCTGTAGATAGGTTCATTTGTGTCGTATTTTAGATTCATATAAGTGATATCATATGGTCTTTGTTTTTCTCTTTCTGACTTACTTCACTTAGTATGATAATCTCTAGGTCCACCCATGTTGCTGCAAATGGCATTATTTCATTCTTTTTTATGGCTGAGTAATATTCCATTGTGTATATATACCACATCATCCATTTGTCTATTGATGGATACTTATAAGCATTTATTTTATGAAAGGTCTTAAATTCATTGAAGAAGTCATTTTTTTTTTTTTAATTAATTAATTAATTTATTTATTTTTGGCGGTGTTGGGTCTTCGTTTCTGTGCGAGGGCTTCCTCTAGGTGCGGAGAGCGGGGGCCACTCTTCATCGCGATGCGCGGGCCTCTCACTATTGCAGCCTCTCTTGTTGCGGAGCACAGGCTCCAGATGCGCAGGCTCAGTAGTTGTGGCACATGGGCTTAGTTGCTCCACGGCATGTGGGATCTTCCCAGACCAGGGCTTGAACCTGTGCCCCCTGCATTGGCAGGCAGATTCTCAACCACTGCGCCACCAGGGAAGCCCAGAAGTCATTTTTCTTGAAAAGAATAAAATGACATGAGACTAGGGCTGTCCTGGAACCTGGACTGTGTAGGGGCCATGGCCAGGTCTTCTGTAGGCTTTGGTCTTCACTGACTGAGAAGTTTGACCCCAAAGCCAAGAATAATTTGGTGTTTGTGGACAAGAGCCTGTCACCTGTCCTAAAACCTCAACAAAGAAAATGGTCCCCTTTTCCCAGGGCCAGGCAGCTTTAGGGCCGTCCAACCCCTTCACTTTACAGAGAAGAGGTCTCCTCCCGGACCGAAGGCTCTCACCCACAATCTCACATCACTTACCCCAGCCCAAGGTCTTCCTGCCCACTCCAGTGCCTGGCTTGTACTGGAGGGTTAATTACTATTTGTCGAATTAAATGAGTGTGTGGCTGTTATAAAGACCTGATGAGGGCTGCAGGGGGCAATACATGACTTGTCAGTGATCACATCCGATCCCACCACCTGGACCTTCTTTTTCTCACTGCCCCAGCCTTTTCCCCTTCATAACAGCTTTATTGAGATATAGCTACATAAAATAAACGTCACTCTTTCAATGTATACAACTCAGTGGGTTTTAGCAGATTCAGAACCTTTTGCTCCTTCCCCTGCCCTGCTTTCCAATATCACCATTTGGCCCGTCTCCTTTGAGAACCTCGGAAGCTTAATGTGACAAGAACACCTTCAGGCAGGTGGTTTTGAGGAAGAGTGATTGTCTGGGTACCTTTTTCTCAGAGTTCTGCTAGTCAGCAATCCGCATCTCAGAAGGCGAGGCCCAGATGGGCGAGACGCGAGCCGCCTGGAGGCTTTCGGAAGAAACATTTTTTGGGAGGTTGTCATGTTTTATTTTCTGTTTTGTTTTAAAAAGAAGCATCTCACCAAGAGGGAAAACTTTCTCAATGAAAAACGTAAAAGCATGGCACCAGTGGCATAAGTTGAAACGTGGGCCGTTTCCGAGATGGAGTGAGCCCCTCCCTCTGGAGACAGATGGGCTCTGGCCCTGGTTGTGGGTGTTGCATTGGCCCGAGAAGAGTCACCCTTAGGCCAGGCGGCAGAAGGGAGTGCCCACAGCACCTCAGGTGGACGTGGGTCTTCCTGGGCAACAGCTCAGTGCACCTATGGTTTTAGTAGAATTTCTATGCTAAGAGATTAAGTCCGTGTCTGCCCATGGCTCAGCTCTGCCCATTTCATTCTTCTGCTCCGAAGCCTTCAGTAGCTCCCTATTGTCCACGGACTAAGTTCACATTCCACATTAGACCCACCAGGATTCAATGAACTTCACCTATTCTTTCCCTCCCTTTACTGAATCAAACCGGACGACTTGCTTTTATGGTTCTGCCCATGCCTTTTTGCCCCTCTGTACCCCTGCCTGGAACACCCTTCTCCACCATCGTGCCCAAATCCCGCCCAGCTTCCAGGCCCACCGCCAACGCCCTGCCCCTCCAAGCTTTTCTTGACCGTTTCCGTGTGGGGAGCTCCTCCTTCCTGGGGCTGTCAGGCCACTTAGGACATTTCTCTTGCTCCCCTTAAATTCTGTTCTGCTGTTAGTGTCTTAATCTTCTCATATGAATCATCTCCTTGAGCGTAAGGGCCGTGCTTTATCACTTCAACCTCCCACAGCACCTAGCACGGCCCAGTAGGCATTTGTTGAAGGAAAGATGTGTGTGCAGACTGACTTCTGGTTGTGAAGGCGGAGTCAAGAGCATGAACTAGCCCCGTTAACCTAGTGAGTGTGTCTCTTACCCAAGGGACATAGGCTCTCGTGTCACTTCTCAGCCTTCCCAGCTCAGAGGGAAGGATGGGATCCAGTTCTCAGGGCTGAGGCAGGACTGGAGGAGTGTGGTACATGCTGTACCACAACATGTGTGTCTCTGGTGGGTCCTTGGTGTTCCAGCCACTCGGGAGGGACATGGGGCAGGGGAGGGATGTTGGCCGCCCCCATCGCTGGGCCAAAGGGCTTGCTCTATGGGGAATTTCACTGAGGACAGTCACCATGTGACTGGGAAGAGCTGGGTCAGAATCCATCCTTCCAAGTTGTTCAGCCAACAACTGATAAGCGTGGGCGGGGATGGGGAGGGGGGAGCAGTGGAGGCGGTCTATCTTCGTAAACCATTTTAATAAAGATTGGTTTGGGCAATAGCCATCAAATTAAATCTAAGGGGACATTTTGATTAGAAGCAGGATATCTGCATGATCTTCAAGTGTCTCTCCACAGAATGCTTATTGCTTGCAAGAGGAAAAGTCATACAGCAGAGAAAGCAGACAGCATCTTGATTGGGTGAACAAAATAACATTACCTGGACCTTGAAAACGTCATGCTAGGTGAAAGAAGCCAGTCACAAAGGACCCCATATTGTATGATTCCATTTATATGAAATGTCCAGAATGGGCCAATCTGTAGAGACAGAAAATAGCTGTCGGGGGAGGAGTGGCATGGTTGGGAGGACGTGGGGAATGATTGCTAATAAGTATGGGGTTTCTCTTTCAGGTAATAAATTATGTTCTGAAATTGATTGTGGTGATAGTGGCACACCTGAATATACTAAAAGCCACTGAATGATTAAATGGGTGAATGCTATGGTATATGAATTATATCTCAATAAAGCTGTTAAAAATATTAACATCACCAAGGAGGAACAGACATCACATGCCTCCTGATGTGACATCCTGAGAGGGACACAACATCACTTTTGTAGTATTCTAGCCAGGGGTGCATAATCTGAATCTATTCATGAGGAAATATCAGAAAAGCTCCAAATCGAGGGGCATTCTACAAAATACCTGGCCTGTATTCTTCAAAAATATCATCATTATGAAAGATTAAAGGAGACAGAAAAACCTGACCACTAAATACAAAGCATAATCTTCGGGGTATTGGATTCTGTACTGGAGGGAAAAAGAATACCAATAAGGACATTATTGAGACAATTGATAAAATCGGAATATGGACTGTAGATTAGAAAAAATATTGTATCCATATTATGATTCCTAAAATCAGTAACTGTGCTGTGGATACGTAAGAGAATACCTCTGTCTTTGGAAACATACTGAAGTATTAAGGGATAAAAAGCCATGATGTATGCAACCTTGTTTATAAATGGTTCAGAAAAAAAGATAACACTATGTAAAGAGAAAGAGAGAGAAAAACAAAACAAATATAGTCAAGTGTTAAAATCTGGTAATCTGGGCAAAGGGTAGACGTGATTTTTCTATATTATTCTTGAAACTTTTCTGTAAGTTTGAAAGTATTTTCTAATAGGTTAAAAATTATATGGTTAAAAGCCGAACGTTCTGAACTCACATAGTTCAGATATAGCAATTGCACCTAAATTTAAACTACTGTACCCTATGTAAGTGCTTTCCGATCACTTAAAGTCTACCAGCTCTAATTCACTCAGGGGCTGCCTGGGGCCATGGGAACGAAGTCATGGTACAAGGTGGCATTGGCTTGCAGGGTCCAGGCCCCCAAAAGAGATTCTCTCAGGGATGCCAACTATTAAAACCCCAAGGAGGCACAGAAGCTTATTGCAGACATTTGGGAGCGTGAACCGTTCCTCTGTTCCATCAGCACATTAATCAAGTACAACAGGCTTGATTATAACTAAACTGAGTTACCCGGGAGGCTGGGGCCCGTGGGCAGTGCACACAACTAGCCCGCCTTGCAGTGGCTCGTTGGGGCTGACCCGGCTGCATTCCCAGCCTTCCTTTGGGGCCGGTCAGGCATCTGAATGTTTCAGCCAGAGCTGGAGCAGGTCCCGATGCTGCAGAGCTATTTTGGAGAAGTCTTTCTTGTCTTGGTAATTCCTCTTTTTGACATCTCAGTGTGGAGTCCAAGAATCATTTGTGGACCTCAAAGAAACCAGCCTCAAGCCAACAACCAATGACCACACCATTCCGGGAGGGCATGGGAGAGCCTACCGTTGGCCTCGGCCATTCTGAGGGGTCATGTGGCTAGAACATACAAGTGGAATCTTTTCAGGGATCATCCTGTGGCCTGACTCAGGAAGGAGAAAAATAAACATAACCGTCTTAGGCCCTAAAGCTGGGGTTCTGAGGCTCAAGGCAGAAGGGGGGAGGGTAGTGGCTGATGCACCAAAGCTCACAAGTTGGGCGTGGCCAGGTTTCCGAAGTCTGAGACCTCAGTGTCTATGGCTGGACTCTGAGTCCGTCCTGAGGAGAGGGGCCTCACTGTGGGGCTTGGGAATTGATTTGGGCTAAAGGAAAGCAGACAAAAGCAATGGCCTGGGCAAGATCCCCAATTGCTTGGGCCCACAGTTGGGTAGGATGGCTGTGTGTCTTGTTTTTGGTTTTTGGTTTTCTTGTACACTTTTTTTTTTGGCCACGCAGCTTGTGGGAACTTAGTTCACCGACCAGGGCTGGAACCCGCGCCCCCTGCATTGGAAGCGTGAAGTCTTAACCACTGGACCACCAGGGAAGTCCCATGGCTGTGTGTTTTATTTTCCCTGCCGGCTTCTCTGAGCCCAGTGTAGAACCTGCCACAGGGTGCTGTCAATGATCCTGTGCGGGTTCCCCTGAGGACAAGAGCTGGTCTACCCCATGTCAGGATGTAGGTACTTGGAGATGGACCCATGCACTCCTTAAAGGTAGACCTAGGAAGGAAGGAGTGAGCAGTTATGTCTCCCCTGTGCTGTTTGCATCCCATCATTTCATATTCTGCATGGGGTTCCTCACCCACCGCCCCCAGGCATCAGGGGATCGGCAGTACCACCAACCATGGGAGAAAGGCACGTGGTTCTCAGCCTAAGTCTGAACACAATGAAAACTGACTGGTGGTAGGGGGTAGGGTGATGGGTAGAATATGCCTTAAAACTGAGCATTTATTTACTCTTTTGGATTATCTGGCCTACCTGCTGCTCTAACTTTGGGTTTTCCAATCTGTCACATGGGTTCGTCTTGTCTCTTCAACTACACCTCTTTTGTGTCGTCCCCTAGAGTGTGGTCCAGCGCAGAGCACCGAGCAGGATCCCAGCCACACTTGCTGACTGATAATAAGCTGGGAAGGAGTGTGGCCCCTGCTGGGCTGAGATCTGGCATCGCAGCTTCTCATTCCAGATCTGTCGTCAACAGTACCCTCGGCCCGATGGTGCTCACCTCCCTGATGGGCCCTACTTTGTACTCCTCCGAAGCAAGAGTGATTATTCTTCTTGCCTCCTTGTTTGCGCTGAGATAGTTAACGAAATAAGATCAGGGTCATATGCACCATGTCCCTTTAAGTCAGGAAGTGAATGGGGGCTCTGCTCCAGCAGCTTGTCTGGCTCGTCCCACCCATGCAGTCTGGCTGATCTCCTGCTTTCACGCTCTGAGGGCACGAGGCTTGCCCTTGCCGAGGTGGGCAGGAGCGGAGGCTTGCACATCCTTCCTCCTGACCCCCATCCATTCTCAACTCATCCCTGGCCTTGAGGCTGACCTCTACGTGACCTCACCTGCTCCAGGCGTGTTGGCCAATGGGGGGCACTGGCAGGGGATGGAGTAAAGGAAGAGAGAGGTTGGACGTTGCCCCTCCGGCTCCCTTCGGCTTGTGTATTGACCATGGTTTCTGTCCTGCACCCCTCTTCCTCCACCCAGCCCTCTCGAGACTCAGACAACACCCCCGTTCCTGCTCTTCTGCTGCTAAACATCAGCATTTCACAGGTTGGTTCTCCTGGTCCTGCCCAGACCTCTGTCAACAGTCACTGCCTTAAGACCCTGACCCCCACTGGCAGAGAGACCTGTGTTTCTAGCGCCCCCAGCTGAGCTGTGGGATCCTGAACCACCAGCTTGGCACCATTACCGCCGCCTGGCCGCCAACCTGGCAACCACGCCCCATCCCGACCCAGCCCGGTTTTCCTAAAGAAGTTGGATTCTAACAGTCTTCCTCCTGGAAGCTCTGGAACAGCCAGTACACAGAGCCAGAAAAGCGTGGGCGTCCAGCTTCCAAATGGCTCTCGTGCTCGTGAGATGCCACATTCCCAAGAGTGCCCGGGGGAGGGGGCGGCGCAGGGAGGGGGGTGCTTGACACGGTGCTGAGCGGCGCCCCCGGGTCCCAGGCATCTTCTTTCTGTGTTTTCCTTTATGGTTTTTCATGTTCTTGTTTAACGGCAGGCGGGCACCAGCCCCACCTCCTCCCTGGGCAGTTCTGGCCCCTGGCGCCTGGCTCAGAGATCTGCGCGCTGCCCCTCTTTCCCCAGCGGCAGAAGCCAGGTTCTATGCACCTGGCTCCCACTCCGTCCCCTCTGCAGATTTAGGTCGCCGGAAGCATGGCTGCCCCAGGAGGCGCTGCTCCTTCACCCTGGAGCCCCCTTCTTTACTTGCCTATTGGCCGCTCAGCCCCCTCTCCCGCTCTTCCCCTGACATGAATCAGAACACCGTCCACCTTTTCAGAGCTAGCTCACCATTCACAAGCAGCTTTTTGCTTGTGATCTCTGTGATCATTTTGGAAGATGCAGCAGCAGCCCAGGCTGTTGTAACAGCTATTCCTCTTCACGCTTCCTGCTATAAATGGAAGACACTGAAAGCAAATCACCACCTCCATCCAGCGTGTGTTCCTCTCTGGAGGACCCATCATTTTGTATTTTGCCCCCCATTTCCTTTGGTTGTACCCACCACCAGCCCTCCCTGTTGTGGAGACTGAGAACAGTTAGAGAACGAAGTCGTCAGGTGCATGGTTTGATTTTTCTCCCTCCACTCTCAAAAAGAACCCCCACTGTTTGAGTTGTTAAAACCCTCAAAGGTTCCTTGTTATGAGAAGAGTCATCAAAATACGCCTATTACGTTTTAAGTCTTTACAAAAGACACCAAAAATGAGTGCATCATCTACTTAAAAGGATCCCCTTTGATAGCCATACCAATTAACATTTTTAAAAAGCAAAAAGGTTCTGGTTGGGTACCTCTGATCTGTTTTTTTCCTCCTCCTGTGTGATTTGTGTGCAGACTTCTGAGAAGCAGATTTTATAATAGAGATTCAGCCAGGCTAAATCACAGCGGCAGAAGCTTATGCAACTGTTAAAAACCTATGAGTTAAAAATGGAATAGTCTTGCAGAGTGGGGAAGGTAATAATATCAGTGATGTGAAAATAGAAAGTAAGAAATTAGTATTTCAGCAATTCAGGTCTCTTATCCACATTTTTCTGCACTAGGAGAGCTTGGTGTCATTTTCCAGAATAAATCCAAGGTGCAACCTGTTATTAGAAAAAGAAAACTTTGCTTTCACAAATTCAGCCCTCTGTCCCCAGTTAATCTAGGGTCAGGAGCCCTTTTTACTGACTTTCGGGCATCATGTCATGAAACATATTTTGTATTTGTTCGAATCTGTGTGTTCACTAATGCCCGTAAAAGAACAGATTTTAGATTTTTATAAGTGGGTTTTGTTAATTTGCTATTTTAAAAATACTTGTGAGACCTTTCCAGTTGCCATGGTGATATAATTTCCATAAACATGATTCTTGTCGAGATTTTTGCACATTGAAGGCTGAGGTTGATGTGGTTGGGGGAAAGTAGGTGGTAAATTTGTCAGCCACCCATTGCTGCTCCCTCAAGGGCTACAAATCTGATTCCAAGGATCCATGTTATGACAGAGACCTGGATCTCTAAACAATGCAATCGACACGAGAGGCTTCTGGGAAGTGGACTTGGTCAGGGGAGAAGGAGGCCAGCCTGCTCTCCGGATGAAACCAATGGGTGGTGGACTGTGGGCGTGGTCTCAGCTGATCAATGATCCTGTCCAGGTCTCAGTGACCTGCAGTCTCTTTAAACCTGGGTTTCAGAAAGCCTTTGAGGACCAGACACCCTTGAGCTACCCAAGGTGTGGTGAAGAGCCTGAGGGCTCTTTTATTCCTTTTAACCAGATTTGTCAAAAATAAAAAAATCCCATTAAATGCACAATACTGCTAAAATGCTGAAATCTATAATGGAAAATAACAGGAAATCAAAATGTAACAATATTAACTGTTAAACAAAACAAGAAGACATTGACTCAGAAAGAGTTTTATAGTCATCTTGAATGCCAGCAGTTAAGGAAAAGCAGATTTAATTAGAAGAAGAGGTAGATGGTCCCAGTGGCACCAGACTTTTTATCAATGATGCTAGATATTTCTTTGGCTCATAAACAGAGGGGCTTCACAGTGAAACTTCATTTCCCAGAAAATGGAATATACAAAGCCATCGAGGGAGAAGCAGAACGCATAAGAGAGAGGATTTTCTAGTAACTAAAAATGTTTTGGAAAAGAAATGACCAGTAAAAGGAGTTAAAAGAGGAAGTGTGTCAGCATGAGATAAATTCCACCGAGGGCTCTCTAGTGAGCAGGGCAGGCACTCAGTGCCAGGAGTTGCTAATTGAGCACCTGGGCCCAGCCGAGGGGTTTGAATCATACAGAATTATGAATCATAAGGAATTATGAATTACTAGAAAGCCATTGTGTTGACTGTTATTATTTATGTAGTGCCGGAAATTTGAACAGGGCCACCCAGAGGATGTGCCAGACTCCCTGTCTGGCGGAGTGCTGCTCTCCGTTCCTTGAAAGCCAAACTGCGATGCCCGGGAGAGGCTGTATGTGCACCCCCGGTGTGTGCACGTGTGAGCCTGCACACTGGCGCCCCCGGTGTGCACAGGACAAGGGCATGTTCAGAGTTTGCACAAGTTAGAAAGGTACAGAGCCCCTCACACAGTGGACTATCCAGTCTACAGACTCTGGAGACAGCAGCTGCTGCTGACCGGTTATTTGTTAAGGGTGTTTATTGAAAGTGAAAAAGAGTGTGAAGGAGAGGCGTGAGGCGCCCTTTTGTGCTTCTAGAGTAGGTGAGGCTTGGGGCAAGGCTCACTGTGGGGGTGACCTGGGCTGGGTCCCACTGTGGACGCCGGCTGGAGAGCTGGCACCTTCGCTGCTGGGGCTTCCCTTGCCTGGGGCATGGGATGTTTCTGGCTGTCAACCCTGGGTGGAGTGACTTGATTACGACCTGGTGACCAGTTTGCAGTGATGCCTTCCAGGGCTGCTCAGAGGGCTTCCCAGGCATTTTTATTTGCCCTGAAATAGCCCAGAGGAATTTGGCATAGAGAGCTGCCGGAAAGTGGCTCACTGCCCCATCCAGAGTGGGAATCAGAACCAGAACAGTGCCCGGAGCACTGCTCCAGCCTCTTCCCTGAATACATATTTAATTTAGACGTTTTTTTAAATAATGCATCAGTAGCAGGCAGCATGGCTGCGGCTGTCGGGCAGCTGGGGGAGGGAAGGAGCCTGGAGCCTTTTTGCCTGTTGCCCCCTCTGGCGGCTGCTGCCCTGCTGCAGGGTGGAGGCCCAGGCGTGGACTGCAGTGGAGAGCTTTGCCCTGGGGCGTTGCCTTCTGAGATGCTCCTCAATGCTCAGGGTGCAGGAAGGCCAGGCGGGCCCTTGCTCCCCCTGCCAGGACTGGGAAGATTTCATTCTCAGGGTGGGAAAAATAAGTAGAAGCAGAACCACCTGCTACACTGCCCAGAGATGGGGACGTGGGAGGGAGAGGCCCGCTGTGGGCTCGGGAGCAAAAGGGCATTTGATGTGGGGAGTCGGGGATCCCCAATTTTCTGTGTGTGCTTCAATGAATCCTGGTGATCCTTTTCTGGGTATAACTTCTTTATTTTGCTGAGGGCCTGGATTCTACTCTACCATGTGATAGCTGTGTGACTTGGGCAAGTTACTTAACCTCTTGTGCCTCAGTTTCTTCTTCTGCAAAATGGGGATAATAATAGTACCCACTTCATGGGACTCTTTTGAAGAGGAAATGAGCTATTACACATAAAGTGCTTAAATAGTGCTTGGAACACAGTGAGGACTACATTTTTTCCCAAGCTCTAAAGGAATTTATTTTTTTACCTCTTCTTTTCCCTTACACCCCAGCCTTTGCTAACCACCATTCTACTCTCTGTTACTAGGAATTTGGCTTTTTTTTTTAAAGATTCCACTCGTAAGTGAGATCATGCAATATCTGCCATTCTGTATCTGGGTTATTTCACTTAGTATAATGCCTTTAAGTTCCATCCATGTTGTCACAAATGGCAGGATTTCCTTCTTTTTTAAAGGCTGAATAACATTCATATATATGTGTTTGTGTGTGTGTATATATGTGTATATATGTATATATATATATATATATATATATATATATATATATATATATATATATACACACACACATATATACACGGCAGTTTTTTCATCCATTCATCCATTGACAGACATTTAGGCTGTTTCCATATCTTGATGATAATGCTGTGATGAATATGAAAGTGCAAATACCTCATCAAGATAATGATTTTATTTCCTTCAGATAAATACCCAGAAGTGGAATTGCTGGGTCATATGGTAGTTCTATTTTTAATTTTTTGAGGAACCTTTGTACTGTTTTCCACAGTGGCTGCGCCAGTTTACATTCCCACCAAGAGTTCTCGAAGGTTTCCTTTTCTCCACACCCTCTCCAACACTTGTTAGCTCTTGTCTTTTTGATAATAGACATTCTGACATGTGTGAAGTGATAGCTCATTGATTTGCATTTTCCTGATGATTAAGGATGTTGAGCATTTTTTCCTGTTGGCCATTTGTCTTCTTTGGAAAAATGTCTATTCAGGTTTTTTGCCTATTTTTAAACTGCTTTTTTGAAAAATTAAATATCATTCTTATCATCCTTGGAATTTGTATTGGGGTGAAGCTAGCCCTCCCATTCCAGCGCTGAGAGTACGGATGCTGTATAAACCAGCAGGGCCTCTTGACTATGGGCCTGTTGAGCACAGGACCCGTCCTCACACTCAGCTCTGCCCCTCCGAGGCTGGTACAATGCCTGGCTCATAGCAGATCCTCAGTAATTTGGGATCAGAGTAGCCAGCTGGGGACATGGCTGATGTGTGGTCCTACACTGTCGTTCTTCAACCTCAGGGTGTATTAGAATCCCCTGGGAAGCTTGTTAAATGTCAACTCCCAGCTTTCATCCTCTGAGAGTTTGGTTTAGTATGAGTAGGAGTGGGGTGGGGCACTCAGTCTGTGGCACTCTGTGGTGTCCCCAGAGCCAGGCCTGGAGGAGAAGGGAACCAGGGGTGATTGCTACCAGCAGGGCCTGCCCCAGGAGTTTCTCAAATGGGGTTCTTTTTTAAAAATGCAAGTTCCTCAGGCCCACCTCACTCCTACCAATAGGAGTAGGAGTGGGGTAGGGCTGCGAGGGGAAGGTGGTGTCCCTCACAGGAGCCCTTGCTCTGTGCTGTCTGGTGGACACACCAAGGAAGACTGGAGCCTTCCGGGGGGAGAAGTTGTGGTTGAATTCGGTCTAAAGCATGTTTAACTTGGAACCGCTCTACAGGGAATGGTGAGGTCAGTGGTTCCTAGAAACCCTCAAAGGAGCCCCCAGGATGGGGTGGGGGGGTCCCTCGAGGCATCTCTGCACATCAGGGCCCTGCTTGTCCTCTCAGCCTGCGCTGGTCCCTCCTAGGAGGCCCTCCTTCACCAACCACCTGCTCAGAGCCTTGCAGGCAACTTTCGCCAGGGTGGTGCCCTTCTTTCTGTCCAAGGCCACCACCCCAAGCTCTGAAAGTAGCTCCCCTGTTTGCATCGTTGGGGCAGTTCATTGGATTTTCCTCCAGGCTCAAAACGAGGCCTTTGGAAAACAGCTATTCGTTTAACCTAAGCAGCCAGAGAAAAGGCACGCTGGAGTTGAGTGAGGAGGAATGTGCTTTTATGGAGCTGTGTGTTAAAAGATACCTCTGGGATTTGTTTCTTAGCAACAGGGCTCATCCAGAGCACACTGGCAGTGTCAGAACATCCAATGATGCCTGCAAGCACCATCGCAGATACAATAAAAATCTGTAGAGTACGAGAGAAAAGTCTGAGCATAGTGCCTCCAACAGGTAGAAAAACTCAGAACCCTGAACAGATGCAGCAGCTGTTGGTTTAGATTAGCGAGCTCCGCGGGAGAAAAATTCCTACCCAGGGACGCCAAGCCACTTCCCTCCTCGCGGCTTCCTTCTGGCCGGTGGAACAAGCATCACTTGGAGGGCTTTCCTCTCCTCATGGCTCCCTCCTTCCCCGGCACCTGGAGACCCAGCGTCCAATCAAATGGCCTTCCATGGTCTGTAATTGAAGAGTGGCAGGTTTGAGCCCTGGAGGAGATATCAGACCCAAATCCAGGGGTTCTGAAACTTGTTTGGTGCCATTGGACCCTTTAACGGTCTAGTAAAGCCTTGGATCCCCTTTCAAAATAATTTTAATGCATTTTTAATGCATTTACTACATAGACTTATAAAGAAAATGAATAATTTTTAAACACAGTTATCAAAATATTAAAAACAAATTTGTATATAGAAGAAACACCAGGCTCCTGTATTAATATACTAAATAAGAAGATCCAGCCGTGAGTCTAATAAGTGCCATAACTTTGAAATAGTAATCAGTGTCAATGGTATTTTGAGAAATCTACTTCTCAGCTTCACTGTGGTATGGAAATATCTTATTGGTGATGAAGACCAGGTTCTGCTAATATTATGGTGGCTGTTGCCTACATCTGTAATGAAAGGAAATGCTGAAATTGAGTTAAAGGTTAGTGAAAATAAAGAAGTAAATTTTTTCCAGTCCTAGTTCGTGGATCCCCAGGGGGTTTGTGGCCCCCGGTTTACCCCCTTAGAAACTTTTCCCTTCCTAATCCTCCTACTTCGCACTTCTGTGTACCTAGCCCTGTTAACCAAAGTTGCTTAAAAACCTATGTTGTCAGAGCCGCTCCACGGGCATGGACAGACAGACAGACAGACAGAGAGGCAGCAAGACTGTTGAACAAACACAGCGAATACGCGTTGACGGGCATGGTGGCGCTGGGGCTGCCATGAGAACCTGTGACCTGTGTCGTCAAGGAGGCCTCTGCCCTCACCTTCCTCCACAGAGAGGGGCATTCTCAACACAGGCGTCCCGGGCCAAGGTCATTGAGATGTGATTTGACCTTGGAAAGATGAGAGCTTCTGACTATGAGGGACAGCTATGGGGCTTGTTTTCAGTCTGTTTCTCTAATGTTTACTACATCCATGTAACAGCTTTCAACAAGTATGTATCAAGTGCCTAAAATTTAGTCACTCAACTAGATCCTGGGTCTGCAGTGCTGTTCTCATGAAGCCGGGCTTCAGCGGAAACCAGGAAAACCCAGGTGGGGAGATTGACAGTCCTGTGCGGCCAGGTGCCCGCGGGAGACAGAAAGCGAAGCCGATCAGGTGGCACCGGGAGCGGACCCTGCCTCAGTGCAGAGCACCCGAGACCTCTGGGTCAGAGGAGGGGGTGCCCTGCACGAGCCCCACCCACCGGGCAGGCCTGCAGGCGGGTTACGTGGGCAGGGAAACCTCTGTGTGTTCCCAGAGTCCTGGACTCAGCCACCGGGCAGGCTTCCTGGGGCCCAGGCGCTCTCTGCCTGCCACAGGGCAAGCCTACGTGTAGGGGGCCCCACCAGCCTCTGAGCAAATGCTCAAATCCTCCCTCCCCCGCCCACCAGTGATTCTGCTCCAACACCGAGCAGGAAAGTTGTGGGCCCCGTGGTGCTGGTTCTGCCAGAAGGTCTTTCTTCTGTTTCACAGGACCAGGGCCACAAAAAGTGAGACCTGGAAGGGTCCTTCGGGAACATGCCATCCAAGCCTCTCAATTTACAGACTTGGACACTGGTGGGTCAGAGTGAGAGGGACTCTCCCAGGTCGTGGGGCAGTGGCAAGAGGCAGGGAGAGAGCCCTGGTCCCCTGACCACAAGTCCTGAGCGGTGTGATGTGACCACACCTTCCTCCTCTCGCCCCAGGCAGGACGCAGGTCACGCCTGAGTCCTGGGGCTGTTGCAGTTTATGGAGTTTGGCTTGTTGTTTTAATACAACTATCCGAGAGTCAGTTCAGCACCCACAGCGTGTTACCTGGGCAATTCTGATAAGGTGATCTGGATCCCCACCTTGGTTAGTTACTGCATACTAAGGTTTTCCAAAGTGGTACATCAGCCCTGCCATCCCTGGCTCTACTTTTTCTAACCTTGGGCAGGTCAATGAAGCTCTTTGTGCCTGTATTCAAACAACCTGATATTACTAGTACCTACTTCACAGGCTTGTTGTCATATGAGTTAACACACATAGAGCTCTTGGAACACATGGTGATGGGTTACTGTCTTTAAGTTAGAAGTGTCAGGAAACCAATTCAACTGGCTTAAACAAAAGAGAGAATATATTGCCTTACAGAGCTGTGGAATCTAGTGGCACAGTGGATTTCAGGTCTTGCTGGATCCAGGTGCTCAAAGATGTCCTCAGGACTCAGTTTCTCTTCCCAGCTCTTGGCCCTAATTCCATTCCTCTACGTTTGATTTTTAGATGGGCTCTTTCTACACGATAGCTCCCAGGTGCTCCATGTTGACAATGTCTTTTAAACTAGCAATTCCAGTGTAAAGAGGGCTTTTTCTCCCAATTGGTCCAGTAAACTCCTGGAACTGAATCTCAAGGGCCTGCCTTGAGTCATGTGCCCATCTCTGAGCCAGTCACTGTGGCCTGGGGAGTGGAATGTCTGGATCGTCCAGGTCTGTATCATGCATCTGCCTTGGGAGTTGGGGGCCAAGGTCATTCCCACCCAAACTTCATGGCCTGAGCATGGGAGAGAGGGAGGCCCCAAAGGAAGCTATGGGCACTGTTTCCAGAAGAAGGGAAACTGATATGAAGTAGGTAAAAATTACAGGTGTGCAGACAGGTGAGGAATGTGGTGACCTCACAGAAACATGTGCATCTAGGGGAGCTGACGGTGGGGACGTTACCACTGCCAACTCTCAGAATGGAGAGAGCTGAGTGGAGGAAGGGGCCACGGTGGCTGCAACTGGTTTGCAGCCCAAGCAAATGGACAAAGTGTTAGAGAAATTGTCCCTGATATAAATCCGAGGCAGGATGGAGGGGTTTCCTTGGGGAGTTACTCATATTGGTTAACAGATTTGGGTCCATAAGTGTGGTTCCTGTCTACCAGTCTTTGCCCTGTGTGGACAGGAAACACCTTTCTGAAGGAGCTATGGGGCGGGCTTCAGAAATCTGTTACGGAGTCCAGAATCTAAACATCCCCAGGAGTACACCTGAGCTGGGGCTGTGAGAGGACTCCTGAAGCCCAGAAGGGGATAGGAGTCAGGTTCTGGCAGTGAATGAACCAGAGGAATGGAAGGGGGCACCAGGCTGGGTGTCAGGGGACCCCAGGGCTGCAGACCTCATAACCCTCCAGGGAAAGGCCTGCCTAGCACTCACAGGGGACAAGCAACCAGAGCAGGTGTGGATTGTCACCCCCATCCTGTGTTATGAGCAGGGTGGAGAGTGTCCACAGAGTCAGGGTGACGAGTACAAGTCTGGGTCACACACCTAGACTCTCCCTGTAGGTGTGACCGTGTGCCTGGCTGTGTTGCAGGAGCTCTGTGTGTACTCACTCACTCATTCATCACACCAGGCCCGTTGCTGTGGACTGAATTGTGTCTGCCCCCAGCCACCCCATTCCTACGCTGAAGCTCTAATCCTCAGTGTATCTGTATGTGGGAGGGCTTTTAGGAGGTAACTGAGGTTAAATAAGGTCATAAGGGTGGGGCCTTCTTGATGGGATTAGTGTCCTTATAAGAGGAGACCCCAGAGGCTAACTCTCTCTCGCTCCCTCTGCCACCTGAGAACACAGTGAGACGGCAGCCACCTGAAGAGCTGGAAGAGAGCTCTCACCAGAAACTGAAGTCAGTTGGTACCTTAATCTCAGACTCCCCAGCCTCCAGAACTGTGAGAAATAAATTTCTGTTAAGCCACCCAGACTGTGGCACTTTGTTATGGTGGCCCGAGCTGCCTGAAACACCTGTGCAGCAGGTACAGTTAACATCAGCCCTGTGGGGCAGAAGGAGGCCAGAGGCACAGAGAGCCTAGCTGACCTGCCCAAGGTTGGAAGGGGGCAGAGCCAAGTTGGCATGGGCACCCTAGCACCATCAGCAGCCCGTGACCAAGGTCCCACCCCCTCCCTTGCCAGGAGCGCCCACCTCAGGGCTTTTGTGGGGACGGAAGGAGACTTTGCAGGTGTAGCACTTGAACAGGCCCGGCACAGAGCGAGCCCCAAGTGAAGCTGAGCGCTGTCGCCCTGCCCCATTGCACACCTAGGACGGGGAGCAGGAAGTTAGGAAGCACCCCAGCTGGGAGCTGAAGGTTCCCAGAGAGATAGGTTGGCCTGACCTAGTTCTCCGGCAGGCCACTCTCTGGCCCCCACCCCAGCAGAGCACCCAGGGTGGGTAGCCAGGGAGAGAGGCCGGACGGAAGCGGCTGGTCGCTGAACTCGGCAGCCAGGCCTGGCTGGCCCCTGGGTCGTGGGGAGCAGCAGAGCGGGGCATGGCTAAGTGGCAACAGGGGAAGTCTGGGGCAGGGGCAATGGGCCAGTCTCCACCGACACTGTCCCTGCTGGGGAGATCGGGGCGGGGATTTCTGGGAGTCCATCAGAGGACAAGACTTTCCAAAGTGCCATTTCCGAGAGGAAAAAAACAACCAACTGTTTCTACAGAATGGCATGCCTTACTCACTCGCCCAGTTTCCAGCCCCCTTTTAGGAGATTGGGACCTATAGTGGCGAGTTTGAACTTCTAAAATATTGAAGGGAACTACACTCTGCCCACAAATTCTGCTTTTCATATCTGCAGAGCCTTCTTGCAATGTCTGGGGGTGAGCAGCTCCCCAGAGCCTGCCTGGGCGTCTGGACTGGGGCCAAGTCCCACCTCCCAGCTCCCGAGCTGCCATCTCCGTTACTTTCCTGCTTGTTTAGATCTCTGGAAAGAGAATGTCCTGCCGAGGTTGCAAAGCCCCCAGATAAGTCTCCTTCCACCTAATGAGTTCTGCTCCAAGAAATCCATCAGCTGCGGAAGCGGCTCTATCTGACTCTATGCTTCTCTCCTTGGCTCGGTAGTCAGATCACAGGAAGGAACACGACTCCTCTCCCGGCCGCTCCCTGGCAGGTGGATTGATGGTCTGTCCTTACTCCAGGTCTCAGAAGCTCTTCATTAAAGTGAGTGACACACAATCTCCTGGAGCTGCTGACCAGGGTGGCTGCAGGAGCAGAGTTAGAGGGACTGAGCTGTACTGGGGGGGGGGGGGGGATGGGGTGGCAGGCTGTGTCTTCCGGGGTCCCCAGCTGTGAGTGCCCCTAGAGGGGGGGTCAGCGGCCCTGATTTTGGCGTTCACACACTGCCTCCCTATAGGTTGGACCTCTTTAATCAAAATGGCATTCAAGTCAGAGAAGAAAAAAGGATTCTTTCCGTATGCTAAGAGCCGTGATGAAATTAAATTGAGACATGGAGACATTACACAGGATCAAGGCTCCCGAGTGGCTGCCGTGCGGGGTGTGTACGTCCCGGTAAAGGCTCACCTCTCACTGAGGCTGCCGCCTAGTGAGTTAGGAGAGATCCAAAAGTTACTTTTGTTATTGTGGTAAAATATACATCACACAGAATCGACCATATTAACTATTTTTAAGTGTACAACTCTGTGGTATTAGATATATTCACATTGTTGTGCAACCATCACCACTCTCCAGAACTTTATCATCTGAAACGGAAACTCTGTATCCATTTAACAGTAACTCCTCACTCCCCCTCCCTTAGCCCCTGGTAACCTCAATTCTACTTTCTGTCTCTATGTGGAATCATACCGTATTTGTCCTTTTGTGACTGGCTTATTCAACTTAGCATAATGTGTTCAAGTTTTATCCATGTCGTATCACGTGTCAGAATTTCCTTCCTTTTCAAGACTGAATAATATTCCATTGTATATATTCCACATTTTGTGTATCCATTCGTCAGTGATGCACACTTGGGTAGGGCATTTTTGAAATGCAGTGATTGTTCTGAGGGACTCTCTAGATGTCTAGCTGTGACATCTCACCGTAGTAGTCTCTAGGATTGATTTGCTTGCCTGGGAAGAGATGTGCCCAGGAGGAGGAAGGAGAGAGGCCCACTGCTCTCAGGTAAAGGCTGTGAGCGGTGGGCAGGGAGGTTGACTCCCAGCATCCTTTCCACCAAGATGACTAGTCCAAGCCAGTCTTATAATTCCAACTCTCTTATGGGTGACTGGCTCAGAAATTGACAGGTGACTCAATGATCATTAATCAGGGAAATGTTTCCTCAAGCCTGAAAGAGGGCCACAGGAAGAGGTTATCTTTACTCTTGCAGACATTGTCATGTCTGGATTGAGATCTCTGGAACTGCCACAGCCATCTGTGTACAGCCTGAGGTTGAAGCCAACTCTCAGAGTGGCCGTGCAGGTACGGAAAGAGCCTGGGCCCTTGGGGACACAATTGAGCTGCTTTAGACTTCCTATCATTTGAGATGATACACTCTTCATATCGCTCAAGCTCGTTTGAGTTGGCTTTGTGTCACGTTCAGCCCAAAGCATACCAAGAGATACCACCTCCGAGTAGCTATGTTCCTCGATTAGACCCTCGAAGTGCTTTGGAAACAAAGCATAACAACAGGGCAATTTACCAGCCTCAAGAATGACATGAGCCTGCCATTAACTGTACATGTAGATATAATGTAGCAAATCCAGTTGCACTACCCACGCACCCGGACCAGCCCCAGGACCTTGGTTGGGGTGCCTGCCGTTCCACCAGGGTGGCTGCATAAGTGCCGATGCCTCTCTCCATCTGCACCTACTTCCTCCAGCCCTGTGGAGGAGGCGTGCAACACTGCAGCAGATGATGTGCTGAGTCTAGGAGTGCAGGGTAGGCCTGACTCTGCTCTAATCTCACCTCCAGAGATGCGATCGGTGATGCTGAAGGTAGCAACTGCCCTCCGGCATCCAAACCTCCCGTTGCCCGTCCCCACTGGTGAAGCACCGGAAAGGGACATAAGGGAAGAGGCTTTTGTTTTTAACCAACGCTTGTGTGCTCTGCCTTTGGACGCCATCGCCTTTGAGGGGGTGACTGGGACATGAAAGAAGTTCTCACCTACAAGACGCACATTTATGGGCGATCCTCTTGTCCTGCGTGTCATCGGTCTTAGCAGGGCTGCCGCTGCTCAGAAAAAGCTCATGCCCTGGGGATCTGCTCTCAAGGTCCGCAGCACATTTTTTGGAAAATTCGAAATCATTCCCAGAAAGCACACCCAAGGAGGGTGAAATTAATTTCTGGAAAGAGCCAATTTGCAGCCAAGTGAGGTGAACAAAGTGAGTGATTGAGCCAAGTATTCTGACTTCCATCAGGGTTAACTGTGACCAAGACCCAGGAGTCTGAATCCTGGTGTGGGCTCTGAGGGGCTGCTGCAGCGCGCCTGTCCTGACAGTGTGGGTGCAACACTGTCACGGCATCTCGGGGAAGGAAGCGTGTACTTTGGGGCGACTCTCTGTGTGGAATAATTGTTCACATATCTTGAAATGTTCCTGCCATTTCGTTGCGGGGGAGGGGGCTATGGTCCCCCAAACTCTTTAAGGACATTTTCCTTGATGTGTGCTTGGGTCTGTTTGTGTCCACTTTAGGGTGTGGGACGCTCTGGGACATAAAGTCCTTACGCTGGGCATGGAGCGCCTTCTCAACAGGGCTTTGGTCTCTTGTTGTCAGGCTGTCCCCCGAGGGCTGCCGTCCCCCGAGGGCTTCTGTCCCTTTCCTGTCCCCTTCTCCGACCCTGCCAGGCCTGCAGGGAGAGTGGGGAGCTACTTCCTGGACTGCACAGCCCCCAAGAAGCTGGGTCATTTCCATTTCAGAAGGCAAAGTGGTGCCCAGATCAAACATCCTGGGGACTGAATCCTGCTGGGTGCCAATAATAATAACATCAGTAATAATAACCATCCCGGGAGTAGGAGGATGCTTAGAGAGGGGAAGTGATGGCCGAGGTCCTGCAGTGAGCGATGTGTCCAAGTAGAGCTGGAGGCCGGGATGTGACTCGCTCTCCTTTACCATGTGACCTTTCCTAAACAGCCCAAGGGTTTGGAGCATGTGCAGGTAGTCCGTTTGTCTTCCCAGGACGTCAGGCCGTCTCTCATCTGTAGGGACAAGGAAGAGCAGATCCGTCTCCTCGTTTTGATGGTCCCGCGAGGGCACTGCTTTAATGTGAGCTGTGTGCCGACCACAGAAGCGGGTCAGGGTGTGGGATGGGAGCCCAGTGGAGATGTAGAAACCCACAAACACATCTTGCCCAGTTCTGTAGACACACAGATCTTCAGGCCTTAGCCGATGCCTCTGTAGAGATCTATTCATTTAATAAACCCTTACTAAAGGCCTGCCACGTGCCAGGCATCGCACCAGTGCCTGAAAGATAAAGGGGAGTAAAATGCAAACCCTCTTTCTAGTGTTCTAATAGTTAAAGCACACACTTCCATCGCACTTATTGGGCGCCCTGTACTGTCCTAAGCACCAAACACCTCCTATAACGTCGATGACGACACAGAGCAGTAGAGATTATTGCTCTCATTCTCAGATGAGGAAACTGAGGCCCAGAGAGGTTAAGTGACTTGTCCAAGGTCACCCAGGTGGTAAGGGGCAGAGCCAGGGCTCAGACCCAAGTAGGCTGGGTTTCTTACCTTTTGGCTGCACCCCTCGAAGGGCTTGTAGCTTGTGTGGGGGGCAGAGTGTAACTTCTTGGGGCCGCTCTCCAGCCAGGAGTTGTCTTCATTGTGCTCCATTCAGATTCGTTAGATACTTGAGTACCTTCTATGTGCCAATTATGCTTCTAGGCAATGTAGGGGCCTCAAAGGTGGACCAGGCAAGGCCAGGGCCCTCAAAGCCCTTGCACCGTGGTGAGCGATCTACCTGCAAATAGTACAAAGCGGTGATCGGAGGTCCGCGGTGCCCGGGTGGAGCGTGGGCTGCTTGTGACACCACCTGGGCTCCGAGCTGGAGTGTTCAGGTGGGTTGTACAGCGGGAGGGAGTGTAAGCGGAGAAGATGGTGGGGGCGGACGGACGGACAGCCAGCTTGTGGGCGGGGAGAAGAATAGGAAACTAGCAAAATCGGCTGAGAAGAGGTGGCTGGTGGGTAGGAGGCCGGGCACTCGGGGAGGAGCTGGTGCTGGGAGACTTACCACCCGTTAGTGAGTTCCCCCCTGAGCCCAGCCTGGCGCCCTCGGGTCACCGAGAAGCTGCAATGGCTCGGGCAGAGCCATTCTCTGGACTGACCCATGGCCAGTCTCCTTGGGTAGTAATGTAGATGTCCCCTTCGCAACTGGGATTCCACTGAAATCTTCTTTTTTTCCATTTCCAACTGAAGACCACCCAGCTTCTGCCCTCCCCTCTCTCCCCACTCGTGTATCTGCCCCGTTGAGCATCACAGCTTCCGCGTCCCTCCCCGTGGGCCCCTCGGCTGAGTCGCCCTGCAGCCACGGTGGGAGTTTCCCAGCCTCCTTGGAAGCGTGGTCCCAGGGGTGCTGCCTCAGCGCCACCAATACCGAGGCTGGAGCGGGGACAGCTGTGCAGCCCCTGTCCTATAGGGATCAGGCCCCAGCCTCCCGGACCTGAGGGAAGGCCTCCATCAGGACAGCTGGTTTTAATTCTTGGTCCTTTCCTGAAATAAGTAGGTTTATCAAATCCATTCTGCTCTTGGCCCCTTTAAGAAATCAGCAAGTACAGGCTGCCCCAGAGGTGGTCCCTCTAGAGGGCAATCCATGGGGAGCCAGACCAATTTTGTTTGGCTCCTATTTTCTGAAAAGGCTTTCTCAGGTCCCAGGATAGGTTCTGCAGCCAAAGCCTGAGTCCACCCCTCCCTCCTGTTCTCTCGATGGAGCTGAGGACCTCCAGTCTTCCGGCCTCTCGTTCCCCTTTCCTGGCGGCCACTGGGTTCTGAAAACAGGCACAGTTGGTGTTTAGTTGGCTTTTGCTGCATAGCAAACCTCCCCAAGATGTAGTGGCTTAAAACAGCAGCCATTTACTCAGTCCGTGGGTTGCGATGTGGGCTTGGCTCAGGAGGGCTGGGCGTGGTTCTCAGCCAGGATGGCCGGGGGGCTGGAGTCTCCTCCATGTGGCCTCATCCCCCAGCGGACAGGCTAGACTTGTTCACATGGCGGCTGGCCGGAGCTCCGCGAGAGCAGGTGAAGGAACGCGTTGTCCTGTGGCCTCGGCCCAGAACTGGCACGGTGCCACTTCTAGCACATGTATCGGCCCGTGAAAGTCACAAGGCCAGTCTGGGTTCAAAGGGTGGGGAAACAGGTTCTTTTCATGGGAGGAGGTGCTGAGTCACATGGCGAAGGACGTGGGTACAGGGGGTAGAGAATCGGGGCCACTTCTGCAATTGACTACAGTTGGTTAATGCACCTTTTATTCCAGGTCTTGTCTGTTAAATGAGGATAAAGACGTGGCTTGTTGTGGGAACCAGGTGAGGTAATATAGTAAAATGTTAACCTCTAACGAATGCTCGATACATTATAGATCCATAATCAGAATCATAATAACGGTTATACACTTGGCCGTAGGAAGGTCGGGAAAGGACCTTTCTGTAGACATCAAGCACACGTATCTGGCAGAAAGGACAGTCGAAGCAGTTCTCTCTTCTTCCTTCTCAGTGAATTATTAGTCTGTCCCTGTCCACCTGGCACGGTCCTCAGGGAGCCCCTCCTCGCTGGCCCCTTCCTCTCTCTTTCCCCATAGCCCCGGGGTCCTCGATGGAGTGGGGGGTTGGAGGGGGAGGCGAGGGCATCAGTTCACTGTCCAGGAGACACAGAAGTCAGAGTGGCCCAGCTACAGGGCAAATGAGCCTCTCTTGTCCCCGGCGGCCGCCTCCAGTTGTGTGGGTCAAAGGTCATACCATAGGTGGCCGGCAGCCCTATGTTTTGACAGTATTGAGCACTTCTAGTAACACTGCTCCAGTGTGGTGTTGTCCTAACTGAATCCCTGACTGTCGGCGGCTGTGCTAGCTCGGCGTGGAGGATGGCAGTAGGCACCCAGTGCCCGGGGGCAAGCAGAACTGGCCCTCTAGGATTGGAGTCAGGTGGTAAATGAACGCTGTAAGAACCAAACAGCCTGGCCCATTTCCTGCTACCCTTCCTTCCCCACCACTGACATGTTGCTCAGTGACACCCCTGTTCCAATGATCTATTGCTGTCCAGCAAAACTCCCCCAAATTTAGTGGTGTGAGAAAAGCCTTGCGGCAGGCTCATCAGTTCTGTGGGTCAGGAATTTGGACAGGACACACTGAGGATATTTTATCTTTTGCTCCATGATGTCTGGAGCTTCAGCTGCAAAGACTCAAAGACCAAGGTGACCTGATGGCTGGGGACTGGACTTACCTGGAAGCATCTTCACTCACATGTCTGGTGGCTGATACTGGCCATCAGCTGAGATCTCACCTGGGCTGTTGGCTGGACACCTACACACCTCTCCACGTGGCTTCTTGAGGAGGCTGGTTTGGGCTTCTTTACAGCATGCCCGCTGGGTGTAAGAGTGCGAAGGTAGAGATTCAGGAAGTGGAAGCACCAGTTTGTTACGGCCTGACCTGGGAAACTAGCACAGTGTTACTTCTCTTATATCCTGCTGGCCAGCCACAGAGTACAGTTTAAGAGGAAGGAATTTAGACCCCACCTCTTGATGGAAGAGTGTCAAAGAATTTGGGGCGATCTTTTAAAATCACCACACCTCCATTTAGAAAATGATGGTCCAATGCGTCATTTCTCTGCTGGATTTTGTAACACATTTCTCTTCTGTTAGCAAACATCACAGACCACTTACCAGCCTCATTTTACCCTCTTCTCACTTCCCCCCCAACAAACTAAGATTTTCACTCAGGAATTGACACCTCCTTCACGCAATCTGGGCGTTGTAGGGAAATCTGACCCTATTTCTATCTCCAGGGGTGGGCCCAATTGCTTAAGCCAGTAAGTACCTTCCACTTTCTTTGCCAAATCGTTGGTTCAAGGGTGGGTATGTGACCTACACAGTCCGATCTAGGTAGATCTCAGGACTCCTGCTTGGAACACTGGGACAGAAATGTTCTGTCTTCTCTGGACAAGTGGTATGTAGATGTGAAAACTGGAATTGCTGCAACCATTTTTTCACCGTGAGGGAAGTTGGTCTTGCGATACAGTTGATACCATGGAAGACACAGCAGAGATGGAAGATGTTGGGTCCCTGTTGAATCACTGAGTCATGGAATCAAACCAATCCTGAATTCTTATTAATAGTAAGACAGCATACAGCAGTTAAGGACTTAGTATGTTCCAAGCACTTTAAATGTGTAATCTCTTTTAAGCCTTACAAAGAGCCCTGGATAAGGGTACTATTTTAACTCCTACTTTACAGATGAGGAAATAGGTCTACAAATTTTTGATGAGGAGACAGGCCTCCAGAGGCAGAGTAATTTGCCCACGTTCCCACAGCCGGTAAATGATAGGCAGGAATCACACTCAGCAGTCTGACCCTCGAGCCTACATGCCTAACCACTGCCCCACACCACCTTTCTGGACTTTTCCAATTATGTGAACTAGCAAATCCCTGTGTCGTTTGAGCCTGTTTGAGTTGCTTACTTCCAAAATAAAGACCACAACTGACAACCCCTCTCTGCCAGCGTGGCATGCTCCTGTGCCAACGTGGTGCAACGTCAGCCCTGCTTGGAGAGAACCAACCTGAGCCTAGTTCCAGGAGCCCCAGCAGGAAGTTGTCCCTGTCACGGAAGCACACACATGGGCCACCCTGCAGGGCACGGCTCCAGGAAGGAGCAGGTGTGTCTGCTGGGCCAGCAAGGAGTCCCCAGCCGGACAGGGAGCATCTGAGCACGAGCCCCACACAGGCCTCCTGCCGCCCTCCCTCCTTCCTCCCCAGTCCTCCGGCAGGCTGGGGTACCAGCTCAGCCCAGCCACCTCCTTTTCTGCTCTTGTTGTCATGTGGCCTCCTAAATGAATCCACCATGGCTCCTCCAGGTCTCTTGGGACTGGAGTCCTTTCCTGGCTTCCAAACAGGAACCTGGAGCATCCTCCCTCTCATCCCACCTCCAGCAGGTGAGCCCAAGCCTCCCATTTAGCTTGATAGCCTGGCTTTGCCTGCCTAAGTGGGAAAGACGCCCTAGGATTGGGGGCTGCATTCCAGAGGTGTTCCTGGAAGTTCAGGGGATTTTGTCACAGCCCTTACGTGGTCACATGGCATCATTTATTTTCTGTGTCAGGTGTCTGCATGCCATCTGTCCCCTAGTTTGCTTGACTGCCACATGGTTTTCTCTGTCACCAGTAAGATGCTGTTGGGCGGACAGCAGAGTTGGATCTTGACAGGTGCCTGAAACTTTTTTTAACTGAAAAGAGAATTTGTTTTTGAACAAAGAGAAAAAGCTACCTCTAATTCTGCCATGGCAAAACAGTTCTCATTTTGCTTTGATACACTCCAATCCTTGTCCACAGCGTAAATATTTTTTAAATAGTCCTCTGCACAGTATACATACTATTTTTGTAATTTCACTTAAAGCACTGGCCTGGCTTGCTGCGTAGTTATCATAACTATAATTTTTACTGGCTGCATGGTACCGTGGCATATGATGCGTACCAAGCCTCCGGCTCCATGAGGCTGACATAGTGAACTCAGCAATTGTAGTAAACTTTGTTTTAAGGTGGAGTGAAGAGTAGTCCCATTGGCTACAAGCCGCTAGGAGAGCAGGATTCGTGGAGATCTTCAGTTTCACTCATGTTCACTGAGAATAACTCCTTATTCTTCAGGATTCTGCTCCAACATTACCTCCTGGGGAAGACTCTGGGTCTCCCTGGTCGGGGTGAGGGCCCTCCCCTTGCTCCCATGAGGGTGTTCCAAGTACCTTACATGCACAAATTCAGTCCTCACATCCCTATGAGGCAGGCTACTATCATTACCTTAACTTCATAGATGGGGAAACTGAGGTCTAGAGAGGTTAGGTCACTTGTCTAGGCTTCTGGGGGGGCAGCCGGAATTCTGACGCCAGAGTCCCCCTTTGTAACGTGGGGTCACCCTGCCTCTGCCCTGTCCCCCAGGACTGACCACACAAGTTGTGTTCCGTGGCTTCTTCTCTCTCACCATCCTGTGAGATTCTTGAGGGCCGGGACACTCCTAGCCCTGGTCATTACATAGCCGCCCTCCTGGTCCTATCGCCACTTCCTCAGTTTACCCTCTGCCGTTTGAGCCAGAATCTGTCCTGACAAGGCTCAGAACTGGGGAACTGAGAAATTCCACGTGGTTACATTTCTGCTCAGGCTTAAGATCCCGGGGAGATCTTGGGGCCTCTCTGGGGCCCCCGAGACACCTAAGGTGTCCAGTTCTGTCCTGCAGCTCGTCTAGGGCTGGGGGCACATATTGGAGCGCGTCAAGGATGTGGCAGGGAGGCTGAGGGCAGAGGAGATGTGCTCACAACCACAGGGAGGCTGATGCAATGCCCAGTGCCATTAAAATTAATTATCAGCTCCAGTCAACCCGCCGCTCCGCGGGATAATCAGCCTCATGTCACGGTGGAGGCAGTAAGAGGGACGGAGGAGGGAGCTGGTCTCATTTCTCTGCCCTCCAAGGAAGGATGACAGATTTATTAGTGGCAGCCAGAGGGGCTCCCTGTCCTCCTTCCTTTAAGCCACGGAGCCTTTTCAGCTGGAAAATCTAAGGCCCCTCCGTGGCTGTGGTCTCGACCCAGGACTGTTACCTGCCGAGGTCTCCCTTGCAACCCCCCTTATCCATCTGAAGGCTTCTTCCTGGCTGCCTTTGTCCGAGCTCCTCAATCCTCGGGTCCCCATGTGACTCCTCAGCATTTGCCTGAGGGCCAGGGAGGAATACAGAGAGGGTACTCCGACCTGGTACTTTCCGACTAAGGAGAGGGGAGAGGAGAGAGGGCACCGGGTGTGGGGTAGCAGCTGGGGCTAACGGTGAAGTGGTCCTGGGTACCTTACACCTTCTCTTTACTGGGGGCACAGAAGGTCCATCTGTCCACCCTTCATTATTTTTCTTCCATGAAACTGATTTTTGGAAAGGTTTAAGTCATAATAAATTCACTTTCTTGTCTCTAATTGATCAGAGGTGGCTAGAACGGCCCCTAGGAGATGCTAACAGCAGGAGAGAACCCCAGTTACTGCACTAAAATGATGAGCTTCCAACCAAACACTTCTAAGCCGCCTTCTGATGGGGGGCTGCCACCTCATTAGGGATCTTTGTGCTGTTTGGAATGGAGAGAACAGTTCACAAACCCTTTTGCCACTGGTCCAGGATCTATGGGGCAAAGACACTAGCAGATTTTTTTAATATATTTTTATTCCAGTTTTATTGAGATATAATTGACATACGGTACTATATAAGTTTAAGGTGTACAGCATAATGGTTTGACTTACACACATCATAAAATGATCGCCTCGGTAGGTTTGGTGATCATCCGTCATCTCATGTAGATACAAAATTAAAGAAATAGAAAAAATGTTTCCCTTGTGATGAGAACTCTTAGGATTTACTCTCTTAACAGCTTTCATATATAACATAGAGCAGTGTTTATCATATTTATCATGTTGTACATTACATTACATAAATAGTACTGATTTATCTTATAACTAACCTCAAGTTGGTACATTTTGACCCCCTTCATCCAGTTGCCCTTCCCTGTATCCCCTGACTCTGGTAACCACAAATCTGATCTCTTTTTCTGCAACTGTGTTTGTTTATTTGTTTTTGAAGTATAATAGTACTATGCCACTATTTTAGTGACTGTTATACCACGTAGTGATTCGATATTTCTGTACCTTTCAAAATGATCATCATGATAAGTCTAGTTACCATCTGTCACCATACAAAGATATTACATAATTATCGACTGTATTACCCACTGTACATTTCATACCCATGACTCATTTATTTTGTAACTGGAAGTTTGTAACTCTTAATCTCCCTCACCTATTTCTTTCCTCTCCCACCCCTTCCCCTCTGGCAACCACCAGACTCTGTTTTATGTGTTTATGACTCTGTTTCTGTTT
Organism: Balaenoptera borealis; assembly: GCF_965194805.1. NCBI lineage: Eukaryota > Metazoa > Chordata > Mammalia > Artiodactyla > Balaenopteridae > Balaenoptera > Balaenoptera borealis. The sequence continues at coordinate 24,318,622 of NC_138860.1, forward strand.
TGTTATGTTTGTTCATTTGTTTTGGGTTTTTTTTAGATTCTACATATAAGTGAAATCATACGGTATTTGTCTTTCTCTGTCTGACTTATTTCACTTAGCATAATTCCCTCTAGGTTTATCCGTGTTGTTGCAAATGGCAAACTTCATTATTTTTTTATAGCTGAGTAGTATTCCACTGTGTGTATATATATATATATATATATATATATATATATATATATATATATATATATATATATATACACGTACCACATCTTCTTTATCCTTTTATCTATTGATGGACACAGGTTGCTTCTCTACCTTGGCTACTGAAAATAATGCTGCAATGAACATAGCATATACCTTTTCAAATTAGTGTTTCGTTTTCTTCAGATAAATACCCAGAAGTGGGATTGCTGGATCGTATGGTAGTTCTGTTTTTAATTTTTTGAGGAACGTCCATACTGTTTTTCACAGTGGCTGCATTTACATTCCCACCAATAGTGCATGGGGGTTTCCTTTTCTCCACATCCTCGCCCACACTTGTTATTTGTTGCCTTTTATTGATGGCCATTCTGACAGATGTGAGGTGATATCTCATTGTGGCTTTGATTTGCATTTCCCTGAGGACTATTGATGTTGAGCATCTTTTCATGTGTTATCTGTATGTCTTCTTTGGAAAATTGTCATCTGTGTATCTTCTTTGGAAAAATGTCTATTCAGTTTCTCTGTGCAATTTTAAATCGGGTTGTGTTCTTTTTTTTGTTTTTGTTTTGATGTAGAATTGTATGAGTTCTTTGTATATTTTGGATGTTAACCCCATGTCGGATATATCATTTGCAAATATCTTCTCCCATTAAGTATGTGGCCTTTTTGTTTTGTTCTTGAGGAATGCAGTTAGCTTTGTTTTGAAGAAACAAGGCAGATTTGTTTTGAAGACGTTGAGGGTGGTCAGGATGACGAAAATACTAGAACTGTCCATGTTTTGCCTGCACTGTTCTCTCTTGGTTTTATAATTTGTCTCCTCTTGCAAGTTCCTTGCTGGCCAGGACATGAGAAGCATGGTGTTGGGTCTACAGAACACTTTCTGGATGAGGACACAGTCGTCCTCACAGACCTCCACAGCCTTGGACCTTGGGCTGACTGTCCTTTGGCTCACAGCGATACCCTTCGTTCTCTGAGACGCACGAGGTCCCGCTCGCAGTGGTCTGGCGTGCCTTCCTTGACCGCCTAGTACAGCCTCCTCAGACTCTGTTCGAGTTATCAAGCTGAAAAAACGGACAGTGCCTTCCCACAAGCACATGTGAACACACAGTGTCCAAAAGCCTCTCCCCTTTCTGCCCCGTCTGTTAAGAAATCAGAACCACAGGAGCCGGGATGACAGAAGGAGCATGCAGAGCCCCATCCAGGACCAAGACCTTATCTTCTGCAGACCGACCCTGGCTTACTTAGGCCACAGGCACTTTTATTTTATTTTTAATTAATTTTTACTGGAGTATAAAAATTTTTACTGGAGTATAATTTTTATTGGAGTATTGCTTTGCAATGTTGTGTTAGTTTCCACTGTACAGCAAAGTGCATCAGCTATACGTATACATATATCCCCTCTTTTATGGATTTCCTTCCCATTTAGGTACCACAGAGCATTGAGTAGAGTTCCCTGAGCTATACAGTAGGTTCTCATTGCTTATCTATTTTATACGTAGCGTCAGTAGTGTATATATGTCAATCCCAATCTCCCAATTCATCCCACCCCCTCCCCTTTCCTCTGTTGGTGTCCATACGTTTGTTCTCTACATCTGTGTCTCTATTTCTGCTTTGCAAATAAGATCATCTATACCATTTATTCTCAATTCAACATATATGTGTTAATATACAACATCTGTTTTTCTCTTTCTGACTTACTTCACTCCGTATGACAGTCTCTAGGTCCATCCACGTCTCTAAAAATGACCCAATTTCATTCCTTTTTATGGCTGAGTAATATTCCATTGTATATATGTACCACATCTTCTTTAGTCATTCCTCTGTTGATGGACATTTAGGTTGCTTCCATGTCCTGGCCATTGTAAATAGTGTTGCAATGAACATTGGGGTGCATGTGTCTTTTTGAATTATGATTTTCTCTGGGTATGTGCCCAGTAGTGGGATTGCTGGGTCATATGTTAGTTCTATTTTTATTTTTTTAAGTAACCTCCATACTGTTCTCCATAGTGGCTGTCACGGGGACTTTTAAACCCTCCTGATTCTGTCTTCCTAGGGCTTTTGTCCAGAATCATTTGTGAACTTGTAGTCACTTCTTTTTCCTTTCCTTTTCCATTTCCATGATTGCACAATGATGAAAAGATGATGACCAGACCCACTGAATTACAATCTCAGGTTGGTGTAGCCCAGGAAGGTGTATTTTTAGCACAGTCTCCATTGCTTCTTATGCCCCCACCTCCAGGTTTGAGAATTGAAATTTCATAGACTGAGTTTGACCCTGAACGTGATCTTCCATTTATCTTATTATGGCTCTGAACTGGACACACACAGTCAGCAGGGGGACGTGTTTTGTATGGTGTGGCTTGTCCTTCCAAATCGGCTGCGAGGTCCAGGCCAAGCCTTCCCTTACATTTCCTTCCCGTCCCCCGAAGCTCACATTCAAGGTTGTGCTGGTAAGAGAGCTGTGCTCAACCAACCCTCCCTGGAGGAATGATGGAGGGGGTCCAGGTGTAAGTCTCGGCCGCTGACGAGTAGCACATCTTAATGACCGCAGAGCCAGCTTCGGGTGATGGCTGGGATCCAACTGGACTTACTGGTCTCCGTCCCAGGGGAGCGCATTTTCTGGGGAGCAGCTTCTTCAGAGGACAGCTCTGCCCTTCTCCCCCTGAGTTCAAGAGGCCTTGAGAGACCCCCTCGAGCCCAGAACCTTCTACTTCTCCCACATGAGTCATGTGACAAGCTGAACCTGACGGGGCTCATGAAGGACGATTTCAGCCCCCAGGCTCCATCCTGTGGAGCAGAGCCAGCCCCTCTCCTGACGGGAGACCGCCAGCCCACTTTGCGCTGCTTCTCTTCTGGCGCCTGACAGAAGGGGGGGGGAACCAGGAGTCCTCCCCCAGGACCCTTTGGGATATCCAGGATGGAAGTGGAGGGATGCTTTCCCCTCCCCACTGCCTGCGCCTGGGGCCTGAGCCCTGAGCTCCTCGGGGAAGCCAGTGACCTCGGCAGAGCCACGGTGGCCAGAGAGGGCTATGGCTGCAAAGTCCTTGGGGGTCTTTGCTGTAAATCTCTGTGCGGTGAGGGTGGGGTCCTCCTCAGGCTTCTCCCACCCTCCTCTCTCCCTCAGGATCTTGTAGGACACGCAAAGCACATGTCCATGCCTAAGTTGCAGGTGTCTTATAGCACACTGATTTTGGTGGTTGACAGTTCAGTTCATTACCATCCTTTTCCTTAGTGCCAATTAGTGTTGGCCTGGCCTTGACACCCCCAGAAACATTATGGCCAGGCCCCTGGCCTCTGCTGCAGAGGGTAATCTCCCTGACTCAGCGCCGGGTCACGTGGCGGACGCTGTGGGACACAGTGAAAGTCCGGAATCACGGACTAATTTCCTACAAGGTTCTGTGGTTTTCCGGTTCTGTATCCAGGAGGCCAGTCTCTCCGCCCCTCGGAGAAGGATTCTCAAACCTGATTGTGAGTTAGAATCAGTTGGGGGACTGTTTCTTTCATCCTTTCAAACAAGCAATCCCTGGACCCATCCCTGGATGCGTCACTGTGCCTTTGGTGGTCTGGGGGTGCAGCTCTGCAACCTGCATTTGCATGAACCTCAGTTGGAGAATTCTACTGCGCAAACCGCTTTGGGAAATCTGCTGTAGACCCCCCCTTCACCCCTCACCTTCTGACCTTGTCGAGAACCTCGCCACCCACTTACCCTCTATCTGGTTATGTCCTCACCCTCTTCCCTCTCTGGCGGCTTCTCCTCAGCAGGCAGACAAGCTGAAGTTTCTCCCAAGTACTTTTGAGAGAGTGGTCCTCACCTGTGTTCTGAAATCCTCACTTCATTCTCCCCTCAAACCTCTGACATCCTGCTCCCTCCTCATCATCCTCTCAGCCCCCCTCTGAGGCTGCTGGTGACCTAACCAGACCCGGGACCCACCTGTCCCTTCTCCATCTCTGCGGTAAGTGACCCTGTCCACCAGCTTCTCTTCCCTGAGATGCCTCTGTTTCTGGGACACTCTCCCTCACCTCTCGGATCGGCCCTGCTCTGTCCCCTTTGTGTTCTGAATGTCCCCCTGGGTCTTTCAGAGATCTTTCCTTGAATTCCATGCCCTCCCGGGTGACCTCACCTCATTCGCTTTGGTGACCTGCGCTACCCGCAGCCCCTGTCTCCAGCTCGGCTCTGCTCAGCAGCCCGTGGGCACGACCCTCGCTGGGCTCCACACCTGGATCGTGGCTCTACCCTCATCACACAGTGTGGGAAACCAGACACCCAGACCCACATGTGCCCCCTTCTCCCTTCCCCGACATGCAGCAGGTCCCCCAATCCCTGGGACACCCTCCCCTCCTGGGGGTCCTTCTCCCCCTCCCCTCCCCGCTGCCACGCCTCCCTGCCCACCTCACCTCATCTCATCTCCTAGCCTCTGCCTCACCCCTTCTGCCCCGTCCTCCCCTTGGGAGTCAAAACCCTGGTCTGTGATTCCCCATTGAAACCCTTCCCGGGGCTGCGTGTTGCCTAGAAGAGGAAGTCGGGCCCCACAGCAAGTCCTTCAGGGCCCTCTGCAGTCTGACCCCTGCCTGCCTCCAGCCCCGTTCTTCATCCCTGCCCCGAACGCCGCACCCTATGCTCAGCTCCCTGTGCCCTCAAAGTCCCCTGCCACCCTCTGAGCTTCCGGACGGACACACTGGGTCATCTCTGGGATGCTCTTCCCCTCTTCCTCCCCTTGATTGTTTCCCGTCAGCTTTCCAGACCTCTCCCCACTTCATGTTCTCTTCTGTGAAGCCTTTCCTGATAAACCAAACAAGATTCGTCACTGTTCCTTTTGTGACCCAGTGTCCCCACCAGAATGTGAGCTCCTGGCGTGGGACCCAGCCAAGCCCCACCTCCTGCTGCACTCTGTACTCCCAGGGCCCAGCACGGGCTCGTGGTTGGTGCTCATGCAATAAGTTAGAGCTAACCCGTCGCTGCTGGAGAGGGTTCGTTCTTTAGCGGAAGACTCATTTAAAGTAATTAACACCTCTTCATATGAAAGGGTGCTAAAATCATTTTTAAAATTTCTGGTTGAATAGGTTAAAACGATGTTTTTATGTTATAAATCCATTCACGGGACTTCCATGGGGGCGCAGTGGTTAGGAATCCGCCTGCCAATGCAGGGAACACGGGTTCGAGCCCTCGTCTGGGAAGATCCCACATGCCGCGGAGCAACTAAGCCCATGCGCCACAACTACTGAGCCTGTGCTCTAGAGCCCGCGAGCCACAACTACTGAGCCTGCACGCCTAGAGCCCATGCTCTGCAACAAGAGAAGCCCCCGCACCGCAGCGAAGAGTAGCCCCTGCTCTCTGCAACTAGAGAAAGCCTGTGCGCAGCAACAAAGACCAACACAGCCAAAAATAAATAAATAAATAAAATTTTAAAAACCAAAAAAAAAAACAAAAACGGACTGTCCATTTGGTGAGAGTGGGAGAACAGCATTTGCCTCCCCAAATCTCCCAGAGGGCCACCCCTGGTGCTGTGTCAGGAGCACAGAGGGGCTGTTTAGACTTGAATCTTGATCTTGAATCTGTTTGGTTGAACTTGAACCCTTGGTAATTACACTTTAGTGAGCATTATCATTATTTGAGTGGAAGGAGAAACTTGCTTAGAAATGCAGATTCCTGGGCCACCCCTTAGACATCCAGCTTTCAGATGGACACCCAGGCATCTGCATTTTAAACAAATACTGCAGGTGATGATGCAGGTGGTCTGAGGATGAACGTCACACTGGTTGCATTTCTTTGGGTCCCCGTATCCCACCTGCTGTTCACCAGGCACTGTGCTGGGCTGGGGGCAGAAAGGTACATGGGATGCCACCTGGGACCTCAGAGGAGTTCTTAGTAACTCAGGAGGCAGAAGCACTCACAAGCAGTGGCAGTTGTTCGGATGAGGAGGAGGACGGGGCAGGGTTGGGATCAGAAATCAGCCTGGTGGACTCAGGGGTCGGCCTTGGATCTGAGGCACGAGTGTGTGGGCTGAGGGAAAGGCCACATTAGGAAGCCAGTAGGAGCCACCAAGTTTGGGCAAAGAAGGGCCAGAAGCCAGGGTGCAGAGAGGGAGGGAAATCAAAGCTCCCCCAACTCCGTCCACCCCGACCCCTGCCTGCCGAGCAGTTTCCTCAAGGAGCAGAAAGTATGAGAAGTAGGAACATGAGAATCACGGGCTGATTTCCCAAGTGGCTTGCATTCTCGTCTGGACCTGCTTTCCCACGTCACTCCACCTGTGAGGTCAGGATGACAGAGCATGGCCATCAGCATCAGACAGCGGTGGGGTCAATGCCCACCTGTGAGTGTGACCTTGGGCAAGATACTTAATTCTTGATTGTGTGTGTGTGCGTGCTTTAAAATGTAGATTGTATTACTAGTTAGGTATGGTGAGGCCAACAGATCAGGAAACTATGGCCACTGAAAAGACAGTTTTTTTTCTCTTTAACATTCCTCTTTTATTGAAGTATAGTTGATTTACAATGTTGTATTAATTTCTGGTGTACAGCAAAGTGATTCAGTTATACATATATATGTTCTTTTTCATAGTCTTTTCCATTATAGTTTATCACAGGATACTGAATACAGTTTTCTGTGCTCTACAGTAGGACCTTGTGGTTTATCCATTCTATATATAATAGTTTGCAGGAAAGATAGTTTGTTACTCACAGTTCCTAAGAGGAGGGGGCACACCGCACTTTGGGGGTGGCGAATGAGGAAGGCACAGTTAGGAGGCAGAGGGAGTGAGGGGAAAACGTGGGGAGGAGCCTTTACTGTGGTTTCCATGAGAAGGAACGGCAAAACAGAGTAAGCAGGTTTAGGATTGGCTAGTTTGAATCATTTCAGTGGTCTCTGGCGTGTAGGGGCTGCCCTAGTGGTCTGGTACCTGGCTCTGGGTGATTAGGGTAGGGGGGAATCACCCAGAGTGTGAGAGTCCATAAAGGAGGAGTTTGGGTGTGGGCTTTGGATCGGTTGGCTTGCGTAAGAAAGTCATTTAGTACCTCTAGGACTTGGCTAGCTCTGGGAGGGGGTCTCTCCAGGATCAGCAAGGCCCCAGATAGCAAAGCATCAGAAACACCTGCTTAATACAATATGTAAGATAGTGTGGTGGGCAGAAGGATGTCCCCCCACCCTGAAGATGTCCATACCCTGGTCCCCAGAACCTGCAAATATGGTACCTTACATGGTAAAAAGGACTTTGCAGATGTGACTAAGTTAAGGATCTTAAAACGTGGGAATTACCCTGGATTATCCGGTGGGCCCAATGTAATCACAGGGGTCCTTATAAGAGGGAGACAGGAGGATCAGAGTCAGAGAGAGAAGATGTAAGGATGGAAGCTGAGGTCAGAGAGGAGAGATGTGCAGCTCCTGGCTGTGATGACACAGCCACGAGCCAAGGAATGCAGGCAGCCTCAAGAAGCTGGAAAAGGCCAGGAAACCAACTGTCCCCCAGAGCCTCCAGAAAGGACCCAGCCCTGAGGACCCACTTCAGACTTCTTATCTCCAGAATTGTGTTGTTTTAAGCCACTAAGTTTGTGGTAACTTGTTACAACAGCCATAGGAAACTCATACAAATAGAAGGAAGGCCAGTTGCCTTGCAGGGTCACTGAGGGGCTCAGAGCCTGTGTAGAAAAAAGCCTGGCTGGAGAGAAATGTCAGTAAATGTAGCAATATTACCCGCAGGGCTCTGGGACGTTTGGGACGAGGTAAAGACCGTGGACACACCCACCACGTTGCTCTGTGCCTTGTGGCTGCTCAGTAAATCTCGGGCTCTCTGTCCTTCCCCTTTCAGGTCTGGGGTGCTTGGGGGCGTCCCCTCAGGGAAGGGTTCTGGGAGATATGCCCTGGCCTCTCTCCCCTCTGCTGGCACCCGCAATCAGCGTGTGTGCTGGGGGTCATTTCCTGAATTTACGCTGTGGGTGGCTTCCGTGTCACCTCAGTGGCAGCAGCTCCTACCTCTGAACTCTTAGGCCCTAAGGATCTTTGCCACATGAGGTTGGTGCCCTTTCCACCCACTGTCTGTTGTCCTTGCAAGTGGCTGCACCGTTGCTCCTTAATGGCAGGGCCCGATTGTCATGTGACATCTGTGTTCCCCCAGAGGCCCCAGGACTGTGCTGGGTCCTTGGCATCCCCAGGCCATGCCTCCTCCAGGCTGGTACATTGGCATCTCCAGTACGGGCAGCAGAGGTGGTCTGAGCGGGAAGGTGCCACACAGGCCGCTCTCTCGGAGCTGCCGGAGGGCGAACCGCTGGGCCCCAGGCTAGTGATGAGCACACGTGCCGCTGTGTCTCCCAGCGGCCTCAGAAGGCTGTCCCCTCCGGCCTCTCACAGGGACGTTCGTCTCGGCCTTCACCGTGCTGTGTGGTGCCCGCACTGACCTCCCGGACAGGCACGTGTGCTGCGTCTTCTGGCTGAACATCGCTGCGGCCCTCATCCAGATGCTCACGGCCATCGTCATGGTGGGCTGGATCATGAGCATCTTCTGGGGCATGGACATGGTCATCCTCGCCAGTGAGTAGCCGCTGGCGCCACCCCTCCCGGAGGCACTGGAGCGGGGCCGGCAGGCGGGGAGCAGGGCTGGAGGAGGGGCAGGGCCCAGGGTGGTCTGGGCGTTTGCGATCCTTCGGGGCATGGGGGCTGCGCAGGGCGATCTGCACACCTGGGCCCGCTTCTCCTCCCAGGGCTCACCTGTGTCCTGCTCACTAGGGCCCGTGGCCGCCTGGCTCCGGGACCCTCCCCGCACGCCCAGCCCCGAGGCCTGCAGGGAATCTGAGACACCTGAGCCGGAGGGGAAGGGCGTGAATCAGGGAGGGAGGGAGCCCCCGTTCAGCTCAGAAACAGCCCGGCTGACAACCATGGTAGCGGGGGTGTGGCCCGCGTGAGCTCAGATCCCCTGTGCCTCCATCATGCCATTTCCAGAAAGAAGGAAAAGGCCACTGGGTATGTTTGCCCTCAGGAAACACTGTAACTGTTTTTTTACAACTAGAACAGCATCATTTCAACTTCTTTTAAACTAAGCTCTTTGTTCCTTGATGCTAAAGCCTTGCTCTTCCTAATTTGTCTGCAGTGGACCTTCACCAGTCACTTAACACAAACTTGATCCCGACACAAAACTACCAGAGGAGACTTGATTAACATTTTAAAAATAACCTAGTGAGATCTTAAAACAGACACCTATTTTAAGCAGCCGCGCTCATCACCCTGTGCCCCTGTGCATGTCCCTCCCTGTATTGTCACACGTTCTGTCTACCTCATTAGGCCTCAGTTCCTCACTAACAAGGACCACGTCTCCTCAGGCCCTTTGCCCTTCTCCCCGCACCCCACGCTCCTACTGTGTCCTACACCTGACAAAACCATTGGCAGGTGGAATGTCAGTGCCAGAGGTGAGCTGTGCCAGGTAAGGACAGCAGAAGCAGGAGGGGAAGCCCAGGGGTCGGGGGCTCTAGAATGATCTAGAATGATTCCTAGTTGACCCAGTCTGAGTTCAGGATCCTGTGAGGATCCCAGATTCAGGGCACACACAGATGCCAGGGCCCAGCAAGGCTCGGGTCAGTGACCAATTAAGCCACCAGGCCGGAGAAAATGCAGGTCCCTGAGCCTGAGTGAGCTCGGCAGAGCCCGTAGATTGGTCAGACAGGCTGCTTGGAAGCAGCTCCCCCCACTGCCTGCGATGCTGGACTGCCAGGGCATCCCAGAGTTAGAGCTGGGAGACAGGGGCAGCCAGAGAAGAGGGAGGGGGACACTGGGCAGGCAGAAGCTGAGGAGCAGTCAGAAGACAGTCCTTCCTTGCTGGGGAGAGCAGCTCTCGGGGCAGGGGCTGCTGTCAGGGAGGACGTCGGTGAGTGGGCAGAGCAGGCAGAGACCAAGGCAGGCCCCTCATGGGAGCCTTGCCCCACGGGCCTGTCCACGGACCACTTGCGTTTGTGGGGAGGGGTGCAGAGCATCGCTAATTGGACAGAAGTGCTGGCTGTCATCCCGTGAGTCCTGAGAAGCCAAGGCTGACAATTTCCCAGGGGAGTTGGGTGCTTCCCGAGAGGCCTGTGTAAGCTCCAGACCCTGGTCCCAGTTGGAAACTGGAAGGGGCCTCTGCTCTCAGAGGCTTCCTCAGCGGCAGATGGACAGCCTGTGACGGCTGCCCCGTCTCCACCCAGTATGAGCCCCGACCCCTCTTACTGCATCATCTCCTCATCACACAACTGTCTGGCCAGGCACTGGGGCATGTCAGTAAGGAAATTTCCTGTTACAGCGGCACAAGCCTGTGTCACAGGATGGGTCTCAATAAATGTGTTGGTGCCTAATCTGATCCCTAGAGCTTTCTGGTATTCTTTTTTTTTGGTCATGCTTGATACCAGGACCCACAGGGTCTGGATCTTAGAGATAGCTTCAAGAACTCCCCTTATCACCTCCTAGAGGAGAAAACAGAGACCCGAGAAGGGCAGATGGGGACCTGTCACTTCCTCACCTTCCATCACCCTAGCTGTTGACTCAGTAGAAATCCCTCTTCTGTGGCTGGTGTCGGGGCCATATTTGGGCTGCAGGCTAATCAAGTGCTGGAACCCACCTCCCCACCCTTCCTACCCTCTTCCCCCCCCATCCAAGCTTTCACTGTAGGTCACCTCCTTGGTTCCAGGCATGCTGTCTTTGTGTCAGACTTTTTAGAACACTGTTTGGGGTATGCACTTGAGGGCTGCACCAGAAAACCCAACACACCTCACCGCTACCCACTTACCCCACCTGGCCACCAGACTTGCTCACCCATCTCAGCAAGGGGTGCCTTTGCCCCTCCTCCAAAAAGTAAGCCCACCCTCAAAGGATGAGTAATTGCCACTGTTGAGCTGGTGCTGTGGGCTGGAACTGCCCCGAGCAACAATGGAGTGTGTGTATCCCAGGATGACTACGTAGACGAGAATAGCCACAATTGACTTATTTGTCCTGGTAGGTAGTTGGATAAGGGGCTGTCCTTTCTGGTGTCACTCCAGCCCCATCCTGTGAAGAGGAAGGGAAGTTTTCAATTATAACAATACAGGGTGATTTTTTTTACCTGGCATTGCCTGGGGTGTCATCAAGAAATGTACCATCAAGAAAAACCTCCTAAGAGGGGAATCAGAGAGATATAGATCAAAGTAAAAGTTAAAATCAGGAACTTATAAGGCCGCTGCTCTATTTATATTAATAATAACAAATAACAGTCAACAACAGCCTGTATTGGTTGTGGGTCAATAAATATTTGGTAGTTGTACGAGAGCCTCTTTCTACTGCCATACCCATGACAGACATGGCTAATCAATCATGACACTTCCTGCTGAATAGTCTTACATGTTCTTAACACAGGACTTCAGGCAGTCACTATCAATGGATCCAAGATGTCTGCAAGATAAAGTCTGTTTGCCATCCCCCACCTGGGTCTTTCCCAAAGCAATAGGTTTTATATATGTGGCTCCTGTCCACATAAAAGGCGAACCCCGTGGCTCAGACAGAGCTGGGCTGGGGCCAGGATGGGTCACTTCAACATCTTTAGGCTGTCACAGTTAAACCTGTCCTGTACCCGTCCCTCTTGGGGTCCATCCAGAATTCATCTCAAGACAAACATGGGTTGGGGGTGGAAGAAGAGTGAGGGGCAGGAGGTGAGCAGAAGAGCGGCCTTGGCTGAGATATGGAGGGAAGGGGAGAGAGCTTCTTGGCAGTGTCTCACCGAGTGTGACCCCCAGGGAGGGGAGCACGCTCTCTGTGCGCTCCTGCAGCCAAGTCCACACGCCTGCTGGGGCTGGCCGCTGGCCGCAGTGGCTGGTCACCGTAAATACTGGCCACAGCCCGCTTCCATCTCCTGGGCCCCACTGTGCATTCTCCCTCTTTTTATATTTCAGGCAGTCCCTCTGGCCTCTGTTTTCAGACTGTTTTCTCTTTCTCTTTTTCTCCTCCTCCTCATGCTGCCTCATACCCCTGTGTTGCTCCAAAGTTTCCCAAGGTGAGTCTGTTGGGGGATGACAGGCCTCATGCCTGGGCTGTCTGGGGCCTCCCCTTCACTGCCCTGCCCCGCACCCCCAATGCACACAAACACCCCCGCTCCCAATTGGTCAACAAGCTTCTATTTTCAGAAGCTTCTTTTTTTTTTTTATTTTGGACAATGTTTAATTAAACACAGACACAAGTAGAAGGTCTAGTACAATGAGACCCTAAACGCGCATATTGGCTTTAACCATTATCCGCTCATGGCCACTCTGGTTTCATCTATTACTCCCTACATCTTCCTCTACCCTGAACACCTAAATCTGATGAATATCTGGTAAATAAAGAGAAAAACTACATGTAAGTCCCCTGATGCTCCTCTGTGGGCTGAGTTACCAGCTAACAGGGGTAACCGCTCAGCAAATTCCAGACTTATAATGTCACCCTTAAATATTTCAGTAGATGTCTTTAAAAAAAAAAAAGAAACAAACAAAACCACAATACCCTTTCATGCTCAAATAAACTAGCATCAGTTCCTTGATATCAACAATGGTCAATTTTTTCCCATGTCCTCGTAATCATCACCAAGGCTTTAAAGGCTCGAAGCCATCAGTCGCCTTGGCCTGTGCCAGAGACGTCCAGCTGATGGAGCACGCACGCTTGGCTCCCGCCTGCTGTACGCTGTCTTCCTTTTTAATTCTTTCCTCCTCTCGGTCCACATGTACCAGATGCCCATCACTTGGGGAAGCCGGCCTGGTACCTTCTCCCAAGGCTCCGCATTGGGAAATCACAGCAGGCCAGTCTGCTGCGGCCACTTTTGTGCAGTAGCTTCAGGGGTGTGGATTCAGGAGCACAGTGATAACCTTCCAAGCCCCACCAGATCTGCAGCAGACACCCTCCTCTCATATATCCCCCACTAAACCCAAAGAGCCACTGTTCTCCATTCATCCCTTTGTTTCCCATTAAAAGCCAATGACCTTGGCAGTCATTTACACCTCTGTGTGAATAAGTTCTAGCATATTCTTGTCTGGGGGCACCGCCTGGAGAAGTGCTGAGGGATGTGGGTGTCTGACCATCTCTCCTCTGCTTCTTCCTTACAGGCTACAAGGAGCAGGGCATCCCACAGCAGCTGTGAGCCCGGGCGAGCCACTGAGAAGCCCGGTGTCCAGGAGGGCCACGTCAGGCAGAGGCGGGCACGGGGTCTTCACACGTTGTCTTCTGCCGCTTCCCGGGTTTGAAGTGGAAAGAGGGGACTTAAAAATATTATTTATTTTGAAAACGCATCTGCTTTTCTCAGCAGGCTCTAAGGGCTACCAGCTCCTCCCGCTGCTCCAGACAGCCCTGTAGTGCAGACACACAGGGCATCTGGGTTGGGTGGGGAGTGGGATGGAGATGGGAATGCCTAGAGAGAGGCAGGAGCGCCCCGGCCCGGCCCGCTTCGCGTCACCCGCTGCCCACTGCGAGGGCGCGAGGGGCCGCCAGTCCAGGCAGCAGTGGCCCCGTCCAGACGAGCAGGGCTCGTCAAGGGGCAGGACTGCAGCGGACACCTCCTCCGGGTGCCCAGCCGCTGCCAGATTGGTCTCCTGGGGGCAGCGGGTGTGAGGATGGACAGACTCCAGCCCAGTGTGGAAAGGCCTGCTGTGCCCTCAGCTGTCAGGGGGACGGATCCCCGCAGGTGTCTGCTGACCCTAATCGCAGCCCTCACCTCCTCGCCCCTGAAATCTCCAGGCCTGGGTGTGTTTGACCTTTGTTTCCCTGGGAAGGAGGGCAGTGGCTCTATTCCCGGGGCGAAACTGCTGGAATTGCCGGATGTTCATTCACAAATTTACCAACCCAGGCTTGCATGGGCAGCCTTCCCCATTATACTTAACACCATTTGGGGTCCACACTCCCTTTTCTGAAATCCTTGGGGCCGAATGGGTCTCTGACGTGACAAATTTTGCATCTGAGGAGGAGAATAAGAGATATTTGCCGTACATTTCCTTACAGCCCGGCAGAGTCTGGACAGCGCACCACCATCAAACGCGCGACCATTTCTGCAGAGAAACATGTGAATAGTCAGACTAATTAGGATCAATAAAACTGTAAATAGCCTTACCACAGTACAGGTCAGATTTTGCCACTAAATAAGCTATGGGAGAAAACTCACCATTTGAGAGCTTTGGCGGTTTTAGAATTGTGAAAAAAGAAAAAGAAAAAAAAACTGTATGGGGTGCTGGCCCTCTCTCTGAAAATCCTTCTTGCAAACAGATGCATTCAGGTGGTACTGTTGGTGTTACACAGGGATTTCTCCTGTTGCAAAGGGACGGTCAGGCTCTTTAAGACGCCTCTGTAAGTGATTGTTACAGAGCCGGAGTCAACAGAAGCTGTCTGATTCAAGATCAATCAGAAATTAAGAGAACGGAGATCTAAATGACAGTGACAAGGTGGACATTTACATGTCTGTTTTCTTTTCATTTTCATTCTAATGTAGGAATCGCTAGAATGTGGGACTGGCCCAAAGCCGAGTTTTTGGCCTTACTGGACTTTGTGCCATTGGGTGTGTTTCTCTCCAAGGGGCATTTCCTATCCATCAGGGGCTCAGTCAGAATTTGGCCAGGGCTGGAGGAGTGGTCTGTCTGGCCTTTTTTCCCGTGCTAGACAGGAAGGCTTGGGGAGCCGGCCGCAGGACAGGTCCCTTGCTCCACCGTGAGCCCCTTTGCGAGCCGCTGCTTGCATAGTCTCTGTTCCTACAACCCTCCACCTGGGGCAGTGGCCCACCCACCCCATCCACTGGGCTTTCTAATTACAGTCCTGCTGGGAAGTGGACCTCAGGGTCCCTGTGGCCTGGAGAGCAAACCGGCATCCTGGGAGAGACAGAATTCCTACCAGCCACTTGCTCCCCCAGCCCACCCTGGCCCTGACTCAGGGGTGGGTTCTCTCCTCCTTGGCCTGATCCTACCCCTTAGTTCTGATGAGCTGCCTGGGGCCGGGTTGCACTTTCTGGACACCTGGCAGTGTCTATGTCTTCCCCCTCCTTTCTCCCCGGCCCCAACCTGGGCCTTTGCTGCTTCTTTCACATGTGGAAGCCTCTGTGTTTTCAAGGTGTGGGCTCAGATCTGGTTTTATGCAGAAAGTCAGAACCTTCTGCTGTGTGAAGACAGCAGCCTCCAGGCCAAGAGGAGGGCAGGCTGGCGGCTGGCTGCTCTCGAGGAAGCGGCGTCAGAGCCCAGAGCCTCCCCTAGAATCAGATCAAAACAGCTCCAGCTGAGGGAAGTAACTCCAGCCCACGGCCCGTCACCCCAAACAGCTCCCCCGAGTTTGCTTGACACGCCGGAGAGATAGCAGGTGTCAGGAGGGGACTGCCCCCACAGGGAGAGGGTGGATCTTATTTTCCTGGCATGGCCAGGGGTGGCTGCTGAGGAGGTAGAGAAGACAGAGCAATTTATGTCTCGTGTTTAGTGACGCATTCAGACACAGGTGGAGTTTTCCTGAGTGTCAAGTGTCACTATGTGTCCCAGTGTGGGATGGCTTCATGCCAGGGTCTGTGTGCTTGGAAGGACATCTCCCCTCCTACCCCCCAGTTCCCCAGATCCTCCCCTCACCTGCGGCTGCTTCTCCAAGCTTGAGAAGACACCAGCCTCAAGAGGCAGCCCCTTTCCAGGTAACTGACGTGCAGAAGAAACCAAGAGGACCCCAGCCCGTCTTCTGAACAATGAGTCTATGCGGATTGCCAGGCGGGTGGATCAGCTCAAAATAGCTTCTCTCTGAGTGAGACCATGGTCTCAGCATCATCGTCATCATTAGATAAGGAACAGTGGCTGGTGTACCGCTAGTCCTCTGAGCTGGCCGCTCAGGCTTTTAGATGGCCAAAGGTAATTTATGAAACACCAGCCAGCTGAAAAGCATAGTTCTCTGGCCAGCGAGACCTTGGTTGACACACAGCCCTCTGGTGACAGATCTGGGCTTACCTCAGTGGTGCAGCACAAGGGTGATGGTCCAGAAACCCCAGGGTGCATTTCAGGTCCAGCCATTTGTCAGTCAGAATTCCGTAGGACATTCCTAGGCCACGGGTGTTCGGGGCAGGGATCACAGGCACACAGAGAACTTCGCAGTGAATGAGATACTCCCAGAACCTAATTATGACACTTGGAACACAGTGGCAATTCCCTTGGGCCAGAGCAGGATCCTGGAGCAAGAATGAGCCACCTGGCCGCCTGGGAGTGTCTTGTGGACAGTGGAGACAGCTGACCTGGACCTTAAGATCGGAGCCCAAGCCAAGACTTCGGGCCGGGAAGGCCGGGGTCCCCGTGGGGAGCAACAGGGGCGGATGGCTCCCGGCTCCGGTCCGGCACCCCTCCTGCCTGCCGTGGTGCTGAGGCTGCAAGCAGGAGCCCTCCCGCAGCCCCCGCCTGACGAGCAGCAGGCCTGGCCTTGGAGCCAGCCTCTGGCTGCGCTTGAGGGAAGGTAAGGAAGGGACACGAGGCCCTCTCTCTGCTGCCTCGGACTCACGTGTCAGCCCCAATGACAAGGGCAGCCTCTAGATGCTGGGCCCTTGCCAGGCACCGTGGCGTGCATTTCATCTCCTGTGACCCTTACCGATAGCCTGCCGGGGAATTGGAGGCGGGGGAATATCAGTGTGCGGGGATGGGAGGGGGTGGGGTGGTTTTCAGATGTCAGAACTGAGGCGCCAAGAGAGGGTCCTCTCGGGGTCAGTGCCCGGCCCACCCAGAAGTAGTAGGGTGGCACCCTGCTGTCACCATCCTGGGTGGCCCTCAAACCTGCGCTCCCTCGATGAAAGCAGGCAAACCTGCCTGGTCCCAACACGCAGGACCCCGCCCAGGGGCTCTGGTCCCTGACCCACCGCGTCTCAGAGGCACGGCAGTGACTTCAGCCTCGTCTGGGCGCCACCAGGGCTGAGGGGCTGTAGGGAGCTGGCAAACAGGGAGTACAGAAAGAAAGCCACAGGGAAACGTTTCCCCCTGGAGGAACGGGACCCACATCTCAGAAAGAAAACTCAAACACCAAGCCCTGAGGCCAGCGAAAGGAGACACCGAATCCACAGGACCGGGAGGATGGCTCCCAAAGGCCTGGGGCTCCTGAGGAGGAAAGCAAGGCACTGGCTGACAGTGGTCTTTCTGGGCCATCTTGGCTCTTTAAAATTAAAAAAACAAAAAAACAAAGACCTGACATGTTTTCTTTAGTGAGCCCCCATCCCTGCCCAGACAGGTGAGTTTGTGAGGGTCACTTCCGTTCTGCCTGGATCCAGCTCCTCTGGGCCGCTGGGCGCCAGCCAGGGCGGATCCCACCCTGGGAGAAGCACTGGGCCATGGGGATTTAATGACAGGATTTAATGACACTGTTTTAATCCTGTTAGTGATGTTGACAGAGAAAGCCTCCTCCGTTGTGTAAACGGCCTGGGGATGTGTAATTGAGATGTAAGTCCTCCAGTTGTTGGCTGCAGGGGCTGTTCACTGTTATTGCTACTCCCTCTGCCGGCTTGCTTAGAGGGCTTTCAACAGGGGCATGGGAGGTGGATGAGCACTTTTAAAGCACCCACCGCCACCTCAGCCACACAGACCCTCCCCAGAGACCATGACCTTGTCTGTGGGACGAGCAGTTTGAAGCAGTTGCTGACCCTCAGCTCACACACACGCCCCCATGGAACCTGGCCTTTGTCTCTATGGGCTCCCTGTGCTGGCCTCTAGCAGGCCTACCAGTGGAGGCTCCCCGTTTTGCTTTTATGCATTCAGCAAGCGCTCAGTGGGCATTAAGTGGGCCAAGCAGGTCCTGGGCGTGGCCTCGGAGAAGCAGCTCAAAGATACCACTTCCCTGGTGAGCAGTGTCTCTAGCATCCCCACCTCCACAGGTGGAATAGCAAGGTGAGTGGAGGTCCAAGAGGGGAGATGCTCTCCAAGGCCTGGGGCTGGAGCCTCTCCCCCCCAGAGAGCTCTGTGTGTATTGGAGGAGACAGGAGTCCAGGCTGTCAGGGGAAGGGAGGCTGAGGTCAGCCTGAGCAAGTGGCGGTGCCCGGGGTCCTGTATTTGTCATCACTTTTCTTCCCGTTGGATTCTCAGAACTTCAGAACGTTCTTGGGCTCAACAGAGGTGTTGTTCAGATTCTCATGGATCCACCCCAGATCCCACGTGGAGACAGGACGAGCCACTCTGGTGACGGATGGGGGAAACTCCAACCAGAGTGACCCCGAACGTCCCCCAAGCCTGGGGGGTGAGTTCCAGCCTCAGCGCTATTCGTCTCTCCCAGTGTCTTGTGCCTCAGTTTAAAACCTATAGCTTGGGTACAAGGAGGGGCTTGGGCAACCGTCCTTCTTCCCACTTCTCTCAGAGCAAAGGGCTTGGAGGATGAGCCTTGTCAGGCGAGGGACGGACAGGGAGTAGCTGGCCCCATGGACTTAGAGGCCGGGACTCTTCCTAGTAAAACAGAAACACTGGCCCCCCAATTCCACTCTCCCTTCCTGATCCTGCCCCAGAGAGGGGAGGTTGACCACAGGGTCCCACTTGTGTGTCCTAATTTCTGGTACAAGTTGTCTCTCGCTTTTGATTTAGCTGTGGAATCTCTGTTCCTAACCCCTCTTCCTCCCCGTCTGGATTTGCCAAAATGCCAACCACCTGGGCTGGTCCGGACTCCACAGTCATCCCTGACCCCGCACTTTCACCCTGGAGTGAGCAGAAGCACAGACACATGCACACCCCCGCCTGTGCACATGCTCACACCCACACACGGCGTGCATGTGCACATTCACAGCCCCTTTGATGCCGGGAGAAGTCAGGCCAGGGTCTGTCTGGAGACTCAGGATTGGGACTTAACGTCTCCAAAGGAGCCTCGTGCCCCATGCAGGAGCCATCTCCCTTCGGCAGGGGCTCTGGCTGGTGGCACTTTTGCCGTCATCACCCCCATCCCAGGCCCAGATGCCCACACTGTTTCCTCTCCCTCCGGGGCCCCTGGTCTTGGACCTCTTCCTCCCAGGGTCCACGGGCTTAGCACCCGCACCCCAGCAAACCTGGTTGTGCTCAGCCCCATGCCCCTGCTTGGCCTTCTGTGGGAGGGGCAAGAGGAGTCTTCCCAGAGAAGAGGGGACAATGGTCTCTTTCCGGGCTCCTGTAGGACTGCAGACAACCCTGTCCTCTGAGGTCCTTATCTGTTCCTACCACCCTCCCACCGGCCCCGGTATAGGAACCAGTGAGGAGAGAAAGGGGACGGAGGTCACGTCCACCCCACTTTCTGGGTTAGCGCTTGGCCCATGTTCCAAGCAGGGAGAGGGTGATGGTGGCTATAAGTGGCCTGGGCGCCCTGAGCGAGCCCTTGGCCGGCCCCCTTCACAGGCTAAGCTCCATGCTGTTGTACATGGTGCCATTTTTTAAAAAAACAACATACATAGAAACAAGACTGGTTCTGTGCATATCAGTTGAATTTATATATGGATGAGTGTTGTGGTTTACAGTTTTTGATTCTGTGATTGGCTTTGTTTGGGTCGCTCTTCTTTATGTTAAATTAATCGCCGTACAGTTCTATTGTTCTCTGGCAAGAGCTACTCACTCATCTCCAGGGCTTTCTTGTCTCACTTCTACCCTGACCATTGGGAGCCCACCCTACCTCCACAAGCTTCCCCTGGGATCCAATCCAGCCAAGGGGCTTTTCCAGCCCATGGCAATGACTGGAGCCTTCCTCGGTTCCAAGAGAGGAAGAAATTTCTAATGTCACAGACTAGGGAAGCTTCCAGACTTGCCCTGGCCCAAACCTTGCAGCCTGGGACCCAGGCCTGCCTGCAGCTTAGCTCCCACAGACCCTCAAAACCCAGCCCCCATCCCCAGCCCTGGCGGACCTGCCCACTGCTGCTGGGTCTCTACAGCGCCCTCTAGGCACTGAGCAGGGTTCCGTTTTCTCCAGCCTTCTGCCAGCTTTCAGATGTGTAATTCAAGCACCTTTACTGTACATGTAATGAAAAATACCATATATGACAATAAAAACTTGTGTACATATCTCCATGTACATATTTATATATTCCTATTATAAATATAGAAAGCATGGCATCTCTCTGACATTCCAAGTTTGTGTTTTTTAAAATCCCAGAACTATGGCTTTGGAAACCTTTTCTTCCTTTCCCTCTTTTCTATGTAATAAACACCCATGTGACCTTTCTGGTGGCTTCTCAAATCCCTGTGTCCTCTCATTTTCAGAATTGGGCAGATCTCTGACTGGTCCTCGATGCCTCCCTCCTTCTCCCTCGGCAGCATTTGCTGTTGGTGTCCTTCCTGTTACGAAGGTTGCCCTTCTCCAAGGCGGGCCTTGCCTTCCTTCAGACTTCTTCCTCGCATCCCCCTTCTCCTGGGAGGCTTGTACAAGTTACTCCTCAAAGGCCCACATGTTTGGTAATCTGATCCCTTCTCAACCTGGAGTTTGCACGCTAAATCGAGTGTTGGGCCCAGACTGGGTTTTCCAAAAATAAGTGTACAGATGAAACTCATTTCCTTCTCTTGATTGCCAGACGGGTTGATGAGGGATGTGTGTATAGCGTACTTATTTGTGCAAGTCTCCTGTGTAAATGAGAAGCTGGGTAAGTGTGGTTAGGAGGACTTATAACTAGCGGTTCAGTTGTAACAAGGGACTGGTTGAGCTGATGTTACCTTGGAGGGAATTTCAGGGCATGGCCCGTGGCCCAGTCGGTGTTCTCTTTAATAACTGAGTGAAGACCTAGAGAGCTTATCAAATGTGTTGATGAAGGGAACTAAATATATTAGACCAATCAGAATTCAAAAAGCTCTTGAGAGGCAGTGGCCATCTAACAAGATGAAATCTAATAGCGTTAAATGAACAAGTCGTGCTTGGAATTAAGAAGGCTCCAGGCTCTCCCTCGTGCCAGGGAAGCATCTGACAGGCAGCTTGCACTCAGCAGCTCTGCGGTGTAGGTGACAGAACAGACCGTCTGATTTCCGATGCCTTAGGAGCAGCAAGCTGGGGTCCAGAACGAGGCCACATCTGCAGTGCTGCATTCAGCACTGGGGGCTGTGGGAGGTGAATCCCCACGTGCCACCCCAATACTCACACCCCAAGGGAAAGGCCTTGCCGCTCACTGTTTCCTCATGTCAGCCTGGGACCCCTGGTGGCCGCCATCCTCGTCCACTTGCCGGGGGGGCGTTTTGGTGTGTCTATACTGAGAGATGCTGCCATCTCGGGGCCTTGATGTTGCTGTGGCCCCAAAGAGTGAATCTGCTGCAAGGTACACCTTCCAGGGAGACTTCAGGCTCAACCTCAGGGACTGCTTCGAGGCCCCAGAAATGCCATCTGTGCCTAAGGGTTGACTTTAGTCGCTGCTAAAACCAGGACTCAAAGCTCGAGGCAGCATAATGACCGAAGGCACATCACGGTCGCCCAGACACCCCAGGGAGCATTTCTTGACCATGTGCGTCTTCCAAGTACTTACTGTGCTCAGATTATTCCAGGAATGCTTTTGGCTAGAGACTTCTTCCTGCAGAGGGTTCCGGCTTCAGAGGGGCTGGTGGGATGGCACAGTGGGAGATGAAGTTAGCAGCACCCTCCAGCCCTGCTACGTGACAGAAAAGAACCCTGGGGGGCACCGACATCTCTCCGCTCCCCGCCGCCACCCACTCATCCTGAGGAAGGTGACATGGCTGAAACTTCTAGTGCTTCTCCTGGAGGGTGAGGAATAGTGTCCCCCAAAGAGACAAAGAGTTCTCCTCAGACCCAGAGGGAAGGGGCTGTGAAAAGCACAGAGCCATCTGCTGTCCAGAGGTCCCTGCACTCCCAGAGCCCAGGCTCTGGGGGAGATCTGTGGTCGCCTGTAGTCAGTCGCAGGAGGGGATGCGGCAGGATTCACGGGGGACAGGAGGCGGGTGGGCCATGGTTGGGTTTGTGGACGGGGCCGAGGATCTATCCTGAAGATGCATGGCCTTCGGAGCAGGAAGAGAGCACCCAGCTGGGGCAGAGAGCATCCTGGGAGCAAGGACTTAACTAGGATTTGTTGTCACTAGTGAGAGGGACTCGACTTGAATCCGTTTATGGAAAGGAAGAATGGAATGGAGGGAGGGAGGGCAGAGGTGCTGAGGAAGCAGCGGGCCCGGGCAGCTCCCTGAGCAGGAAGTTGCGTCCTGTACGCGTGGCTCCTCTCCCCCAGCCCGTGACCTGTCCTCAGCCCCCAGCTGGCCAGTGGCCCAAAGTCCTGGAGGATGGCCGCCAGCTAGGTCACTGAGACCTTCTCACACAGCGACATAAACTAGGAATTACTGAGATGGTCAATTGGCTGGTAGCAGGGGGCGGCAGGGGACCCCCTGCAAAAAAAGAGGAGACAGAGCAATGTCTGGCCACGTGAGTGGGGTACACTTTCATGGCTCCGGGGCCAGCCCCACGTCCTGGGCCCAGGGTGCCTCGGGTACTTCCGGTGCCCACCCACTTCCCAGTGTCTGTGGGGCGCAGCTGTGCAGCCACTCGTGTGGCCTGTGGCCCTGAGTGTCCTTGTGGAAAACCTGGAGACCTGAATGGCCCCTGGGTTAGTGCCCCCTCCGCCCACGATGCTGAGTCCAGGCCCCCCGACGGGCTCTGGCTCCGTGGAGGGTAATCAGAGGCGAAGGTGTTCAGAGCAGGAGCCTGCAGCTGTCTCTCCAGTCAGGGCGGTGGATATTTATATTTTTGTCAAAAATAGCTATGTTTAAAAAAAAAAAAAAAGGCTCTAGAAAGCAAAGAAACTTTTAAAACTAGGAATGTCTTCAGTGAAGGAAATAAGCACTTTCCAAACCCTTAGAAGCTGTCCCCATCTCCTGAGGTTCCAGGCCAGGAGGGGAACCCAGCAGTCAGGGGACAGAGAATTCGCCTCCGCTGTTGCTTTTGAGTTTCTGGGGAAACTTGAAACACATCCCGAATCTTCTGAAAAAGCTGAGGTGGTGATGTATAGATTTTTATTACAAAGGGGTCAGAGCTGTGGCTTTGAGCATCCTGTCCCCCCAGCATGGGGGTGTCCCCAGATTCTGCCACCTGCTCCCTCTCCCTGAGCGGAGGCAGCGCTCCTCCCCTTGCCACGCAGATCCTCGCTGGCTCCCAGGCCCAGCTCAGGAACCGCATCCACCAGGGCGAGACAAGACTGCAATCTTCTTTGCTCTGCTCTCCACCTGCCTTTCCCAGGGGCCAGCTTCTCCCCTACTCAGCGCATGGGATTCTGGGGGAGGAAGCCACTCACAGACCCCTCCCCACCCCAGACAGGCCCATAGCATGTCCCTTTTGCTGGGCTAACCTGCAAAGATCCGGTTCTTTCCTGAGATCTTTCTAACAGGAGTACAGGAAAGCTATTTTCCCTCCTTGGTCCTGAGGCGGTGGTTTGTCAGCCCAGATCTGCCAATGGCCAAGGTCCCCCCACTCATGGAGACACGAGGATGGAGCAAGACATCAGCACACGGGGAAGAGTAGAGGTGAGAGAGGGAGGGAGGATGTCACCCGTCACCCCCAAGGCAGTACCACCCCTGCCCATCCCACAGTTTAAATACATGAGCCATCTATGCTCCTCTCCCCTCTCTCCCTCCCCCTCTCCCTGCCTTTTTTTCTTTCTTCCTTTTCATAAACTTGTTCAAGTTGAGATTCTCTCACTAATAAGAAAAAATCCTAAGTAAATATTTGTTCCCAAAGCCTCCTCTGGGTCATCCTATCTTCACTGTTCTTCCCACCTATGAACAATATCCGCCATCTACTGAGCTTCTACAACGCGTCAGACACAGACTAGATCCTTACGTACATTGCATGTACACATACACATACATATATACACACACTCACACACACGTGTGCATGCGCCAGGCCTGGGCACACGAGTGACTGTTTTCCACCTGTGACAAGTGATGGATCTGCCTCCTACGTGTTTCAGGATTTCATCTCTTCCAGCCCTGTCCTCCCAGCTTCCCACTCCACCCGACCCCTCCTGTCTCACCTGACGGTAGTGGAGAACACTATTTAGAAGAAAAAATGTAGGTGTATATATGCACAGTGATTTCAATGAAAACTTTTTTTTACATTAAAAAGTTCCAGGGAATCCCCTGGTGGTCCAGTGGTTAGGGCTCCGCGCTTTCACTGCCTGGGATCGATCCCTGATTGGGGAACTAAGATCCCACAAGCCTCACGGCATGGCCAAATAAATAAATAAATAAATAAATAAATAAGAAGTTCCAGAAAAGGTTAACATACATACAAAACCCCTTTCTTTCCCCACCAATAAAAGATTGTAAGTATGGACCCTCCAGGTGGGTGCAGGGCCTTCGAGCACGTGGCAAGGCACCAAAAGCATGCTGGGAGTTGCTAGCTGGTTCATGAGGAGCCAGTTAGAGAATAAGAAACTAAGGCTGAAGGCTCAGGACTTACGTCTAAGTTTCTCCTTTTTAGCCGTTGTGAGAACTGCACCCAGAGGTTAGTGTTCCAAAGTCCCTGGGAATTCTCTGTGATTCTGGACCCTCAGTCAGTGTCCTGCCGTCCAGCCCCACTAAATTCTCCACAAAGCAAGGCCAGTGGCCCAAGTCACTTCACAGAGGGAACTAGGCTTCTCAGACATGAAACTCTCCCCCAAATAGCACCAGCTCCGATAATATTTTTATTTCCCTTGTGCCATCTCTGGCCCTGTTCCTGGGAAATTTCATTGCACGGGGAAGGAAGAGTTAGAAGCAGCAAGCTGCTAATGGACATGAAGCACACCTGCATATTGGCCCCCTCTTCCACCTCCCACCTTCTACCTAAAATGGGAAATATTCTGTGCAAAGGACCATCTCGGAACCTAGGATAGAAGCAAAGTTTGTGTCCGTTGGCTTCCTGCCTGTCTGAAAGGCTGGTTACTAGTCATGAAAATAAGCACAAGTCAAAGAATTTCATCTGGACCAGAAAGAAGCTAGACAGAAAGAGAACAAACATATGGAAGAAGATGAACAGCCAAGCCTCTCGAAGCGATGCTGACACTTGGGTGGACTGACAAGGATTTCCAAAATGTCTCTCAATTTCAGCGAAAGCATTAACCTTCAGACTCTGTTCTCTCTTTGCTGTGAGACTCAAGAGGCACTGTTTGCTGTGGCCATATGGCAGCCCAGAGTCCTGAGGCCCCAGGTCATTTGGGAGCATGTCTGGAAACATCTGTGGGAGCCACACTTTGCAGAGGTGAGGGACACTGCGTGTGCCAAGGACCACGGTGTAAGGAAAGAAGTCACTGCGGGTCACTGGCCTCAACTGCTGCCTTGGCCTCGAGGTCCCAGCCTGGGAATTGGTCCCCGTGGAGATGGCCTGCCCTGAGTGCCCAGTTGGAGAGATCAAATTCTCTACTGACAGTAGTTTGGTTTGAGTGGTGAAGGTCAAGACCATCCCGTTCAAAACTCACCTCCCCAGATTGCTTTCCACACTCATTTCCTGTCAATTATGCCATTATTACATCCTCCTCAGGACACAGGCAGACCATCTGCTTTTGCAGGATTTGATGCAAAAAAAATTGAGCCTTTAAATGTATGTTTTTCACTATAATAGCAATACATGTTCATGAAAACATTTTGGAAAATGTAAAAAGGCAGTTAAAATAAAAGCTTATTTGTTGGTTGAAAATTACTTTTCTGCATGTCAAGTGGCTCTTCATAAAATCTCAGAGTTGGGAGGGAGCTTGGAGGTCACGGTGCCCCAATCCCTACCTTTTCTGTGAATGCCCCTTACCGTCTGCCAGATGAGTGGTCATGAAGCTTCTGTGTAGATTCCTCCAATGACCAGGGACTCGCTACCTTATTCCTCTGTGGGATGGAAAGAGAATTGTGAGAGCCTGTTGGTTGAGTCATAACCTACTTTCCTGTAACTTCTCCCCATCAGTCCCAGTGGTTCTTTCCAGAGCTAAAGAATGAGGATAAGATGGGAGTACAGGAGGTCCTCTCCCTCTTCTACTAGATAACCAGCCCCTCGATCATCTGAAGGTGTCTCTCTTGTCTCCATCTCCTCTTCTCTTCTGCAGGGTAAATACCTTTGGTCCTTTTAACTGTCACCCACGTGACCTGGATTCCAGACATGCCCATGTTTTGAACAAGGAATCCTAGTCCAAGTGTTTTGATTGCTGATAAGTGTATGTGTGTGTGGGTGTCTCACCAACTAGATCGCAAGTCCCAGTGCCCCACAATCCAGTGCCTTGAGATTAGAAAAGAGCTGGGGTCACCACAGCTCTGTCCTTGCAATTGTCACCTCACTGCCCAACACAGGTTTAGACGCAGCCATGAAATAAATGAGTCCTCGGCACCCACCTCGGCTTCCCTTCCTGAGTGATTGCAACCCCAGGCTTAAGACTCCCCACACTCCCCACACCCCGAGCCCTGAGAGATCCTGAGCCAACTCGCACCCTTCCCTGCAGATGCTAGAACTTTCAGCCCTGCCACTGCTGGCGCATCCACTCTGTTCTCTCCCGAACAAACGGGCCAAGAGAAGGAGCCTCTTCCATAGCCACTGTCGCCTGCCAGAGGCAGGTAGAGGAGAGTGGATGCTGGCTGGGAGGACTCCAGCTCCTCTCTGGAAGGCCCTGCTGCAGGAAAGCCTGTGGCTCTTTCACCAGGGAAGGAGCTCTTGTCAACCTAGTGCAGGGGAAGCCGGAAACTGAGTAGGGAGGAAGGGGAGAGGAAGGGAGAAGCTTAAAATAAAGAAGGGGCCCCAGAGAGAGAATCACTGACTGGGATTTTGCAGAAGAAATAGGGGAGGAGGGAGGGAGGGAGGGAAAGGTCCGGATGCCATTCCTTTCTTTTTAAACTGAGAGGCAAGTCAAAATGTTTCTTTCTTCTGTCCCTGAGGGTCTCGCCTCTGAGTGGGATAACACAGTGGGGAAGAACAGGACCCACCGAGCTACTAACTAGCTGAGTAAGCTGATACCTATCCGTGACTTCTCTGAGTTTTGGTGTATCTTTCAGGCATATCAACCAGAGAAGCAGAACCAGTAGGAGACATAGATAGCAAGGAAATGGTTTAGGCAATTGTGGCAAATCCAAAACCTGCAGGGCAGGCCACCAAGAAGGGCATGCTGGAATGCTTGGGCGTGAGCAGAAGCTACCACGCACAGGTAAAGTTGCTTCTCCTGGGAAGTCTCAGTTCTGCTCCTATAGTCTGTCACCTGATTGAATCCAGCCCTCCAGGTTATCTAGGATAATCTTCCTTACTGAAAGTCAACTGATTATGGACTTTAAACACATCTATAAAATACCTTCACAGCAACATGAGGTTGACACACAGAACTGACCATCACACTTGGTTTCTGTAAATAATGACCATGTTTAAGGATAAATGAAATAACACGTGCACAATGCCTAGAACAGAGCTGATATAGAGCAGGCAAAGGGTAAAGGGTGATGATGCATAAAAAAGAAATGTAGAAGGAATTAGTCCAAGACACTAACAGTGATGCTGGGTGATTTATTTTCTTTATGTTCCAAGCTTTTTAAATTCATAACAGAGATCAATTAATTTTTCAGTCAGTTTTTTTGAGAAATAATTTACATAATTCACCCTTTATAGGGAATAGTTCTATATACAGTCCTATGTACAATTTGTCAAACACATACAGCTGTATAACCATGACCACCATGAAGATATAGAAGAGTTCCTTCACACCAAAGAGTTTCCTGTGTTCAAGCCCTGCCCCGAACCTCAGCTTTTGGCAACCACTGCTGTTTTCTGTCACTGTAGCATTTACATTCCCAGGATGTCATATCATGAGAATCATATATAATTATAACTAGAATAATTGTTTCTTTCACTTAGCATAATGCATTTCTGATTCATCCATGTCGTTGCCTGTACCAGTAGTTTGTTCCTGTTCATTGCTGAGTAGTATTTCACTGCAAGGATGACCACAGTTTTTATGTATTCACAAGTTGACGGAGATAAGCAGAGTTTTCAGTTTTTCATGATCGTGAATAAAGCTGTTACACACATTTGGGAATGTTCTTGTGTGAACATAAAACATTCATTTCTTTTGGGTAACTACAAGAGATTGTGGGATTGTTGGATTGTATGACAAGCGTATGTTTATTTTATATGAAGCTGCTAAACTATTTTCTAAAGTGACTGCACCATTCCCTTCAGTATCCCCTTCAGCAGTGAGTCAGGGTCCCACTTGCTCTGTATCCTCACCAGCACTTGCAATCACAGTTTGTTTTTTCAAGCCATTCTAATAGGTAAGTAGTAGCAGCTCATTATGGTTTTAATTTGCATTTTCCGTATGACTAAAGATGTTGAGTATCTTTTTATGTGCTTATTTCCTATCTTATTTGGTGAGATGTCTGTTCAGATGTTTTGCCCATTTGGCGGAAGGTTATTCGTTT
The DNA here is from genome assembly GCF_965194805.1 of Balaenoptera borealis. Classification (NCBI taxonomy): domain Eukaryota; kingdom Metazoa; phylum Chordata; class Mammalia; order Artiodactyla; family Balaenopteridae; genus Balaenoptera; species Balaenoptera borealis. The sequence goes on from NC_138860.1 coordinate 24,347,077, forward strand.
TCTTATTGATGAGTTTCAAGAGTTTCTGATGCCTATCAATGGATGAATGGACAAAGAAAACATAGATATAGAATGGAATAGTATTTAGCTTTAAAAAGAAGGAAATCCTGTCATGTGCTATAACATGGATGAAACTTGAGTACATTCTGCAAAGTAAAATAAGCTAGCCACGGAATGATAAATACTGTATGATTCCACTTACACAAGGTATTTAAAGTAGTTGAACTCACAGAAACAGAGAGTACAATGGTGGTTGTCAGAGGCTGGATGGAGAAGGAAACGGAGAATTGCTGTTTAATGAGTACAGAGTTTCAGTTATGCAAAACGAAAAAATTCTAGAGATTTATTGTACAACAATGTGCATAGAGTTAACAGTAGCGTAATGTACATTTAAAATTTTGTTAAGAAGGTAGATTTCATGTTATGTGTTTTTTACCACAAAAAAAAATTTTTTTTATATATATTCTGGATACAATGGTTGCATCCTTTGTCAGATACGTGTTTTGCAAATATTTTTTCTCAGCCTGTGGCTTGTCTTTTCATTTTCTTAACAATACTGTTAAAAGAACAGAAGTTTTAGGGACTTCCCTGGTGGCACAGTGGTTAAGAATCCGCCTGCCAATGCAGGGGACGTGGGTTCGAGCCCTGGTCCGGGAAGATCCCACATGCCACAGAGCAGCTAAGCCAGTGCACCACAACTACTGAGTCTGCATACCACAGCTACTGAAGCCTGTGTGCCTAGAGCCCGTGCTCCACAACAGGAGAAGCCACCACAATGAGAAGCCCATGCAACGCAACGAAGAGTAGCCCCTGCTTGCTGCAACTAGACAAAGCCTGCGCGCAGCAATGAAGACCCAACACAGCCAAAAATAAATAAATAAATAAATTAGTTAATTAATTAAAAAAAAGAACAGAAGTTTCTCCTCCTAACTCCAGATCACAAAGATGCTATCCCATATTTTCTTCTGGAAGTTTTATAGTTTTAGGTTTTACATGAGTTTACATGAGCTCAGTTTGCATGAGTTCACTTTTGTATGTGATGCAAAGTTTGAGTCAAGGTTGTTTATTTTGTGTATGGATGTCCAATTGTTCCAGCACTATTTGTTGAAAGAACTATCCCTTCTTCTTTAAGTTACTTTTGCATTTTTGTTGAAAATGAACTCATAATCTGTGTATAGATCTCTTTCTGAACTCTCTCTCATGTCCCATTGATTTATGTGTTTATTCTTTTTAATTTATTTTTTAAAATTGAAGTATAGTTGATTTACAATGTTGTGTTAATTTCTGCTGTACAGCAAAGTGATTCAGTTATACATATATGTACATTCTTTTAAAAATGCTTTTCCATTATGGTTTATCTCAGGATATTGAATATAGTTCCCTGTGCTATACAGTAGGGCCTTGCTGTTTATCCATTCTATCTATAATGGTTTGCATCTGCTAATCCCAAACTCCTGATCTATCCCTCCCCCACCTCCCCTTCCCCTTGGCAACCACAAGTCTGTTCTCTATGACTGTGAGTCTGTTTCTGTTTCGCAGATAGGTTCATTTGTGTCATATTTTAGATTCCATATATAAGTGATATCATATGGTATTTGTCTTTCTCTTTCTGACTTACTTCACTTAGTATGATAATCTCTAGTTGCATCCATGTTACTGAAAATGGTATCATTTTGTTCTTTTTTATGGCTGAGTAGTATTCCACTATATATATGTACCTATGTATTGGTGCCACATTGTCTCAATTACTCTAGCTTTATAGTAAGTAATGAAATCAGGTAGTGTGAGTCCTCCAACTTTGTTCTTTTTCAAAATTGTTTTGGCTATTCTAATTACTTTGTCTTACCATGTATATTTTAGGATAAACTTATCAGTTTTTACCCCAAAAAAATCCTTCTAGGATTTTGATTACATGAATTTTGAGACTTGACGTCTTAACAAGATTGAGTCTTCCCATTCATGAATATGTTATATTAATCCATGTATTTAGTGCTTCTTTGATTTCTTTCATCAGCATTTTACAGTTTTCAGCATATAGATCCTGCACATATTTTGTTAGATTTATACCTAAGTATTTCATCATTTTTGGCATGATTTATGGTAAATGGTACTGTTCTTTTTTTTTTTTTTTTTTAAGACAATCAGATGTTTTTATTTATTTATTTATTTATGGCTGTGTTGGGTCTTCGTTTCTATGCGAGGGCTTTCTCTAGTTGTGGCAAGCAGGGGCCACTCTTCATTGCGGTGCACGGGCCTCTCACTATTGCAGCCTCTCCCGCCACGGAGCACAGGCTCCAGACGCGCAGGCTCAGTAACTGTGGCTCACGGGCCCAGTTGCTCCGCGGCATGTGGGATCTTCCCAGACCAGGGCTCAAACCCGTGTCCCCTGCATTGGCAGGCAGATTCTCAACCACTGTGCCACCAGGGAATCCCGGTACTGTTCTTAAAAGATCAATATCTGTTTGTTCATCACTAGTATATAGAAAAAATAATTGATTTTTGTGTATTTACCTTGTATCCTGAGACACTGCTAAACTCACCTGTTAGTTTTAGTTGCTTTTTTGTAAGGTTCTTTTGGATTTTCTGAGTAGACAAAAATGTCATCTGCAAATAGAGAACATTTTATTTTTTTCCTTTGCAATCTGCATGTTTTTAATTTCTTTTTCTGGCCTTATTTCAGTGGATACGACCTTCAGTACAATGTTGAATAGGAGTGGTGAGAGAACATATCCTTGCCTTGTTCCCATTCTTACGAGAAAAACACTTAGTCTTTCACCATTAAGTATGATGCTAGTTGCAGTTTTTTTGTAGAAGCCTTTATTATGTTAAGGAGTTTTTTTGATTCCTATTTACCTGGAATTGAATGTTGAATGGATGATGAATTTTGTTAAATAATTTCTTGGCATCTATTAATATGATCATATATCTTTTCTTATTTAGTCTATTGATATGATGAATTGCATTGATTAACTTTCAAATCTGAGCTAGTCTCACATCCCCAGGATAATCCCCATATGGTCATGATGTATTATTCTTTTTGCATATTGCTGAACATGATTTGCTAACACTTTGTTGAAAATATTTGTGTCTATGTTCCTGAAAGTAATTGATCTGTCATTTTCTTGTAATGGCTTGTCTGGTTTTGATAATAGGGTATTGCTGACCTCACAAAATGAGTTGGAAAGTGTTCCCGTCTCTTCTACATTCTGGAAAAGTTAGTATAGAATTGGTATTTTTGTTTCTTTCAACAATTAGTAGATTTTGCTAATGAAGCCATCATGGCCTGAATTATTCTCTGTGGAAAGATTTTTTCTTTTTTTGCATATACATATTTTATTTATTTATTTATTTATACAGCAAGTTCTTATTAGTTGTCTATTTTATACATATTAGTGTATATATGTCAATCTCCCAATTCATTCCCAAACCACCCTCCTCTCCCCCCTTGGTGTCCATATGTTTGTTTTCTACATCTGTGTCTCTATTTCTGCCTTGCAAACCAGTTCACCTGTACCATTTTTCTAGGTTCCACATATATGCGTTAATATACGGTATTTGTTTTTCTCTTTCTGACTTACTTCACTCTGTATGACAGTCTCTAGGTCCATCCACATCTCTACAAATGACCCAATTTCTTCCCTTTTTATGGCTAAGTAATATTCCATTGTATATACGTACCACATCTTCTTTATCCATTCGTCTGTCAATGGGCATTTAGGTTGCTTCCATGACCTGGCTATTGTAAATAGTGCTGCAAAGAACATTGGAGTGCCTATGTCTTTTTGAATGATGGTTTTCTCTGGGTATACACCCAGTAGTGGGATTGCTGGGTCATATGGTAATTCTATTTTTAGTTTTTTAAGGAATGTCCATACTGTTCTCCATAGTAGCTATATCAATTTACATTCCCACCAACAGTGCAAGAGGGTTCCCTTTTCTCCACACCCTCTCCAGCATTTGTTGCTTGTAGATTTTCTGATGATGCCCATTCTGACTGGTGTGTGGTGATACCTCATTTTACTTTTGATTTGCATTTCTCTAATGATTAGTGATGTTGAGCGTTCTCTCATGTGTTTGTTGGCAATCTGTATATCTTCTTTGGAGAAATGTCTATTTAGGTCTTCTGCCCATTTTTGGATTGGGTTGTTTATTTTTTTGGTGTTGAGCTGCATGAGCTGCTTGTAAATTTTCGAGATTAATCCTTTGTCAGCTGTTTCATTTGCAAATATTTCCTCCCATTCTGAGGGCTCTCTTTTCATCTTGTTTATGGTTACCTTTGCTGTGCAAAAGCTTTTAAGTTTCATTAGGTCCCACTTGTTTATTTTTGTTTTTATTTCCATTTCTCTAGGAGGTGGGTCAAAAAGGATCTTGCTGTGATTTATGTCATAGAGTGTTCTGCCTATGTTTTCCTCTAAGAGTTTGATAGTGTGTGGCCTTACATTTAGGTCTCTAATCCATTTTGAGTTTATTTTTGTGTATGGTGTTAGGGAGTGTTCTAATTTCATTCTTTTACATGTAGCTGTCCATTTTTCCCAGCACCACTTATTGAAGAGGTTGTCTTTTCTCCATTGTATCTTCTTGCCTCCTTTATCAAAAATAAGGTGACCATATGTGCATGGGTTCATCTCTGGGCTTTCTATCCTGTTCCATTGATCTATATTTCTGTTTTTGTGCCAGTACCATACTGTCCTGATTACTGTAGCTTTGTAGTATAGTCTGAAATCAGGGCACCTGATTCCTCCAGCTCCATTTTTCTTTCTCAAGATTGCTTTGGCTATTCGGGGTCTTTTGTGTTTCCATACAAATTGTGAAATTTTTTGTTCTAGTTTTGTGAAAAATGCCATTGGTAGTTTGATAGGGATTGCATTCAATCTGTAGATTGCTTTGGGTAGTATAGTCATTTTCACAATGTTGATTCTTCCAATCCAAGAACATAGTATATCTCTCCATCTGTTTGTATCATCTTTAATTTCTTTCATCAGTGTCTTATAGTTTTCTGTATACAGGTCTTTTGTCTCCTTAGGTAGGTTTATTCCTAGGTATTTTATTCTTTCTGTTGCAGTTGTAAATGGGAGTGTTTCCTTAATATCTCTTTCAGATTTTTCATCATTAGTGTATAAGAATGCAAGAGATTTCTGTGCATTAATTTTGTATCCTGCTACTTTACCAGATTCATTGATTAGCTCTAGTAGTTTTCTGGTAGCGTCCTTAGGATTCTCTATGTATAGTATCATGTCACTGTAAAACAGTGACAGTTTTACTTCTTCTTTTTCAAAGTGTATTCCTTATATATCTTTTTCTTCTCTGACTGCCATGACTAGGACTTCCAAAACTATGTTGAATAATAGTGGTGAGAGTGGACATCCTTGTCTTGTTCCTGATCTTAGAGGAAATGCTTTCAGTTTTTCACCATTGAGAACGATGTTGGCTCTGGCTTTGTCATATATGGGCTTTATTATGTTGAGGTAAGTTCCCTCTATGCCCATTTTCTGGAGAGTTTTTATCATAAATGGGTGTTGAATTTTTTCAAAAGCTTTTTCTGCATCTATTGAGATGATCATATGGTTTTTCTCCTTCAATTTGTTAATATAGTGTATCACATTGATTGATTTGCATATATTGAAGACTCCTTGCATTCCTGGGATAAACCCCACTTGATCATGGTGTATGATCCTTTTAATGTGCTACTGGATTCTGTTTGCTAGTATTTTGTTGAGGATTTTTGCAACTATGTTCATCAGTGATATTGGCCTGTAGTTTTCTTTCTTTGTGACATCTTTGTCTGGTTTTGATATCAGGGTGATGGTGGCCTCATAGAATGAGTTAGGAAGTGTTCCTCCTTCTGTATATTTTGGAAGAGTTTGAGAAGGATAAGTGTTAGCTCTTCTCTAAATGTTTGATAGAATTTGCTTGTGAAGCCATCTGGTCCTGGGCTTTTGTTTGTTGGAAGATTTTTAATCACAGTTTCAATTTCAGTGCTTGTGATTGGTCTGTTTATATTTTCTATTTCTTCCTGGTTCAGTCTCAGAAGGTTGTGCGTTCCTAAGAATGTGTCCATATCTTCCAGGTTGTCCATTTTATTGGCATATAGTTTCTTCTAATAATCTCCCATGATCCTTTGTATTTCTGCAGTGTCAGTTGTTACTTCTCCTTTTTCATTTCTAATTCTATTCAGTTGAGTCTTCTCCCTTTTTTCTTGATGAGTCTAGCTAATGGTGTTTCAATTTTGTTTATTTTCTCTAAGAACCATCTTTTAGTTTTATTGATCTTTGCTATTGTTCCCTTCATTTCTTTTTCATTTATTTCTGATCTGATCTTTATGATTTCTTTCCTTCTGCTAACTTTGGGGGGCTATTTTGTTCTTCTTTCTCTAATTGCTTTAGGTGTAAGATTAGGTTGTTTATTTGAGATGTTTCTTGTTTCTTGAGGTAGGCTTGTATTGCTATAAACTTCCCTCTTAGAACTGCTTTTGCTGCATCCCATAGGTTTTGTGTCGTCGTGTTTTCATTGTCATTTGTTTCTAGGAATTTTTTAATTTCCTCTTTGATTTCTTCAGTGATCTCTTGGTTATTAAGTAGTGTATTATTTAGCTTTCATGTGTTTGTAGTTTTACAGATTTTTTCCATGTAATTGATATCTAGTCTCATAGCGTTGTGGTTAGAAAAGATACTTGATACGATTTCAATTTTCTTAAATTTCCCAAGTCTTGATTTGTGACCCAAGATATGGTCTATCCTGGAGAATGTTCTATGAGCACTTGAGAAGAAAGTGTATTCTGTTGTTTTTGGATGGAATGTCCTATAAATATCAATTAGGTCCATCATGTTTAATGTATCATTTAAAGCTTGTGTTTCCTTATTTATTTTCATTTTGGATGATCTGTCCATTGGTGAAAGTGAGGTGCTAAAGTCCCCTAGTATTATTGTGTTACTGTTGATTTCCCCTCTTATGGCTGTTGGCATTTGCCTTATGTATTGAAGTGCTCCTGTGTTGGGTGCATAAATATTTACAATTGTTATATCTTCTTCTTGGATTGATCCCTTGATCATTGTGTAGTGTCCTTCTTTGTCTCTTGTAATAGTCTTTATTTTAAAGTCTATTTTTTCTGATACGAGAATTGCTACTCCAGCTTTCTTCTGATTTCCATTTGCATGGAATATCTTTTTCCATTCCCTCACTTTCAGACTGTATGTGTCCCCAGGTCTGAAGTGGGTCTCTTGTAGACAGCATTTATACGGGTCTTGTTTCTGTATCCATTCAGCCAGTCTATGTCTTTTGGTTGGAGCATTAATCCATTTACCTTTAAGGTAATTATCGATATGTATGTTCCTATTACCATTTTCTTAATTGTTTTGGGTTTGTTATTGTAAATCTTCTCCTTCTCTTGTGTTTCCTGAGTAGAGAAGTTCCTTTAGCATTTGTTGTATAGCTGGTTTGGTGGTGCTGAATTCTCTTAGCTTTTGCTTCTCTGTAAAGGTTTTAATTTCTCCATCAAATCTGAATGAGATCCTTGCTGGGTAGATTAATCTTGCTTGTAGGTTTTTCCCTTTCATCACTTTAAAGATGTCCTGCCACTCTCTTCTTGCTTACAGAGTTTCTGCTGAAAGATCAGCTGTTAACCTTATGGGGATTCCCTTGTATGTTATTTGTTGTTTTTCCCTTGCTGCTTTTAATATTTTTTCTTTATATTTAATTTTTGATAGTTTGATTAATATGTGTCTTGGTGTGTTTCTCCTTGGATTTATCCTGTATGGGACTCTCTGTGCTTCCTGGACTTGATTAACTATTTCCTTTCCCATATTAGGGAAGTTTTCAACTATAATCTCTTCAAATATTTTCTCAGTCCCTTTCTTTTTCTCTTCTTCTTCTGTGACCCCTATAATTCGAATGTTGGTGCATTTAATGTTGTCCCAGAGGTCTCTGAGACTGCCCTCAATTCTTTTCATTCTTTTTCTTTATTCTGCTCACTGGCAGTTATTTCTACCATTTTATCTTCCAGCTCACTTATCCGTTCTTCTGCCTCAGTTTCTGCTATTGATTCCTTCTAGATAATTTTTAATTTCATTTATTGTCTTGTTCATCAGTTTGTTTGCTCTTTAGTTCTTCTAGGTCCTTGTTAAACTTTTCTTGTATTTTCTCCATTTGACTTCCAAGATTTTGGATCATCTTTACTGTCATTACTCTGAATTCTTTTTCAGGTAGACTGCTTATTGCCTCTTCATTTGTTTGGTCTGGTGGGTTTTTACCTTGCTCCTTCATCTGCTGTGTGTTTCTCTGTCTTCTCATTTTGCTTAACTTACTGTGTTTGGGGTCTCCTTTTTGCAAGCTGCAGGTTCGTAGTTCCCGTTTTTTTGGTGTCTGCCCCCAGTGGCTAAGGTTGTTTCAGTAGGTTGTGTAGACTTCCTGGTGGAGGGGACTAGTGCCTGTGTTCTGGTGGATGAGGCTGGATCTTGTCTTTCTGGTGGGCAGGACTGCGTCCAGTGGTGTGTTTTCGAGTGTCTGTGAACTTATTATGATTTTAGGCAGCCTCTCTGCTAATTGGTGGGGTTGTGTCCCTATCTTGCTAGTTGTTTGGCATAGGGTGTCCAGCACTGTAGCTTGCTGGTCATTGAGTGGAGCTGGGTCTTAGTGTTGAGATGCAGATCTCTGGGAGAGCTTTCACCATTTGATATTATATGGATCTGGGAGGTCTCTGGTGGACCATTGTCCTGAACTTGGCTCTCCCACCTCAGAGGCACAGGCCTGACAGCTGGGCAGAGCACCAAGACCTTGTCAGCCACATGGCTCAGAAGAAAACAGAGAAAGAAAGAAGGAAGGAAGGAAAGAAAGAAAGAAAGAAAGAAAGAAACAATGAAACAAAGAAAGAAAGAAAGAAAGAAGGAAAGAAAGAAGGAAAGAAAAAAGAAAAGTTATTAAAATAAAAAATAATTATTAAAAGTAAAAAAAAAAGTAATAAAAGAAAGAAAGAAGAGAGCAACCAAGCCAAAAAACAAATCCACCAATGATAACAAGCACTACAAACTATACTAAAAAATAAACGGACAGACAGAACCCTAGGACTAATGGTAAAAGCAAAGCTATACAGACAAAATCACACACAGGAGCATACACATACACACTCAACAAAAAGAGAAAAAGGAAATATATATATATATCGTTGCTCCCAAAGTCCACCACCTCAATTTGGGATGATTCATTGTCTATTCAGGTCTTCCACAGATGCAGGGTACATCAAGGTGATTTTGGAGATTTAATCCACTGCTCCTGACACTGCTGGGAGAGATTTCCCTTTCTCTTGTTTGCACAGCTCCTGGGGTTCAGCTTTGGATTTGGACCCACCTCTGCGTGTAGGTCACCTGAGCGCATCTGTTCCCCACCCAGACAGGACGGGGTTAAAGTAGCAGCTGATTAGGGGGCTCTGGCTCACTCAGGCCGGGGGGAGGGAGGGGTACAGAATGCGGGGCGAGCCTGCGGTGGCAGAGGCCAGCATGACGTTGCAACAGCCTGAGGCGCACCGTGTGTTCTCCTGGGGAAGTTGTCCCTGGATCACGGGACCCTGGCAGTGGTGGGCTGCACAGGCTCCCAGGAGGGGCGGTGTGGATAGTGACCTGTGCTCGCACACAGGCTTCTTGGTGGTGGCAGCAGCAGCCGTAGCGTCCCATGCCCGTCTCTGGTGTCTGCACTGGTAGCCGTGGCTCGCACCCATCTCTGGAGCTTGTTTAGGCAGTGGTCTGAATCCCCTCTCCTCGCGCACCCCAAAACAATGGTCTCTTGCCTCTTAGGCAGGTCCAGACTTTTCCCTGGAGTCCCTCCCTGCTAGCTGTGGTGCACTAGCCCCCTTCAGGCTGTGTTCACGCAGCCAACCCCAGTCCTCTCCCTGGGTTCTGACCTCCGAAGCCCGAGCCTCAGCTCCCAGCCCCCGCCCACCCTGGCGGGTGAGCAGACAAGTCTCTCAGGCTGGTGAGTGCTGGTCAGCACCGATCCTCTGTGCGGGAATCTCTCCGCTTTGCCCTCTGCACCCCTGTTGCTGCTCTCTCCTCTGTCACTCTGAAGCCTCCCCCCGACCCCCCACTCCCCTTCTCCACCAGCAAAGGGGCTTCCTAGTGTGTGGAAACTTTTCCTCATTCACAGCTCCCTCCCAGTGGTGCAGGTCCCATCCCTTTTCTTTTGTCTCTGTGTTTTTCTTTTTTCTTTTGCCCTACCCGGGCACGTGGAGAGTTTCTTGCCTTCTGGGAAGTCTGATGTCTTCTACCAGCGTTCAGTAGGTGTTCTGTAGGAGTTGTTCCACATGTAGATGTATTTCTGATGTATTTGTGGGGAGGAGGGTGATCTCTACGTCTTACTCTTCTGCCATCTTGAAGGTCTCTCCATGGGTCTTGTTTTTATATCCATTCAGTGAGCCTGTGTCTTTTGTTTGGAGCATTTAATCCATTCGCATTTAAGGTAATTATCGATATGTATGTTCCTGTTACCATTTTCTTAACTGTTTGGGGTTTGTTTTGTAGGTCCTTTTCTTCTCTTGTGTTTCCCACTTAGAGAAGTTCCTAAGTGCTTGGTGTTTGGTGGTGCTGAATTCTGTTAGCTTCTGCTTGTCTGTAAAGCTTTTGATTTCTGCATCAAATCTGAATGAGATCCTTGCTGGGCAGAGTAATCTTGGTTGTAGGTTCTTCCCTTTCATCACTTTAAATATAACGTACCACTCCCTTCTGGCTTATAGAGTTTCTGCTGAGAAATCAGCTGTTAACCTTATGGGAGTTCCCCTGTATGTCATTTGTCATTTTACCCTTGTTGCTTTTAATCATATTTCTTTGTCTTTAATTTTTGTCACTTTGATTACTATGCATCTCGGTGTGTTTCTCCTTGGGTTTATCCTGCCTGGGACTCTCTGTGCTTCCTAGACTTGGGTGGCTATTTCCTTTCCCATGTTAGGGAAGTTTTCAACGATAATCTCTTCAAATATTTTCTCGGGTCCTTTCTCTCTCTCTTCTCCTTCTGAGACCCCTATATGTTGGTGCGTTTAATGTTGTCCCAGAGGTCTCTTATGCTGTCTTCATTTCTTTTCATTCCTGTTTCTTTATTCTGTTCTGTAGCAGTAAATTCCACCATTCTGTTTTCCAGGTCACTTATCTGTTCTTCTGCCTCAGTTATTCTGTTATTGATTCCTCCTAGTGTATTTTTCATTTCAGTTATTGTATTGTTCATCTCTGTTTGTTCCTTAATTCTTCTAGGTGTTTGTTCTTTAATTCTTCTAGGTCTTTGTTAAACATTTCTTGCATCTTCTCAATCTTTGCCTCCATTCTTTTTCCGAGGTCCTGGATCATCTTCACTATCATTATTCTGAATTCTTTTTCTGGAAGGTTACCTATCTCCATTTCATTTAGTTGTTTTTCTGGGGTTTTATCTTGTTCCTTCACCTGGTACATAGTCCTCTACCTTTTCATTTTGTCTATCTTTCTGTGAATGTGGTTTTCATTCCACAGGCTGCAGGATTGTAGTTTTCTTGCTTCTGCTGTTGGCCCTCTGGTGGCTGAGGCTATCTAAGAGGCTTGTGCAAGCTTCCTGATGAGAGGGACTGGAGGTGGGTAGAGCTGCGTGTTGCTCTGATGGGTAGAGCTCAGTAAAACTTTAATCCACTTGTCTGCTGATGGGTGGGGCTGAGTTCCCTCCCTGTTGGTTGTTTGGCTTGAGGTGATCCAGCACTGGAGCCTACAGGCTCTTTGGTGGGGCAAATGGCAGACTCCAGGAGGGCTTACGCCAAGGAGTACTTCCCAGAACTTCTGCTGCCAGTGTCCTTGTCCCCGCAGTGAGCCACAGCTGCCGCCTCTGCAGGAGACCCTCCAACACTAGCAGGTAGGTCTGGTTCAGTCTCCTATGGGGTCACTGCTCCTTCCCCTGGGTCCTGATGTGCACACTACTTTGTGTGTTTCCCCCCAGAGTGGATTCTCTGCTTCCCCCAGTCCTGTCGAAGTCCTGCAATCAAATCCTGCTTGTCTTCAAAGTCTGATTCTCTGAGAATTCCTCCTCCCGTTGCTGGACCCCCAGGTTCAGAAGCCTGACATGTGGCTCAGAACCTTCACTCCACTGGGTGGACTTCTGTGGTATAATCGTTCTCCAGTTTGTGAGCAGTTATGGGATTTGATTTTATTGTGATTGCGCCCCTCCTACTGTCTCACTGCAGCTTTTCCTTTGTCCTTGGATGTGGGGTATCTTTTTGGTGAGTTCCAGTGTCTTCCTGTTGATGATTGTTCAGCAGTTAGTTGTGATTCCGGTGCTCTCACAAGAGGGAGTGAGTGCACGTCCTTCTACTCTGCCATCTTGAACCAATTGATGTGGAAAGATTTTTAACTACAAATTAATTTTCTTTAAGAGATATAGGACTGTTCAATTTATTTATTTCTTCTTGAGTGAGCATTGGTAGCTTGTCCATTCTATCTGAGTTGTTAATTTAAAGTTATTTATTTTAAAAAAAGTTATTTATAATAATTATTTCTTATCCTTTTAAATGATGCACTATTATCCCTTATAAGGATAGTTACCATCATCAATTTTAGAACATATTCATCACTCCAAAAGGAAACTCAATAACAATTAGCAGTCACTCTCCCTTTCATCCCAATCCCCCTAGCTCTAGACAACCACTTATTTACTTCCTGTCTCTACAAATTTGCCTATTCTGGACGTCTTATACAAATGGAACCATTTGATATGTTGTCTGGCTTCTTTCACTTAGCATAATGTGTTCAGGGTTTGTCCATGTTGTAGCATGTATCAGTACTTCATTCATTTTTATTTTCAAATAATATTCTATTGTATGGATATACCAATTTTATTTATCCATTCACTAGTTGATGGACATTTGTATTGTTTCCACTTATGACAATTATAAATAATGGTGTTGTGAACATTTGTGTACAAGTTTTTGTGTGGACATATGTTTTTATTTCTCTTGGGTATAAACCTATAGTGAAATTTCTAGATCATATGGTAATTCCATATTTACCCTGTTGAGGAACTGTGAGAATGTTTTTCAAAGTGCCCATTTTTCATTCCCACCAACTATTTATTTTTTTGTATGGTGTGAGAGAGTAGTTCAGTTTGATTATTTTGCAAGTATCTGTCCAGTTTTCCCAACACCATTTATTGAAGAGTCTACATATTACCCTTTATATATTCTTGACTCCCTTGTCATAGATTAATTGACCTATAAGTGTGGGTTTATTTCCGGGCTTTCTATTCTGTTCCATTGATCTATGTGTCTATACCTACTGTTATGATTACTGTAGCTTTGTAGTGTTGTTTGAAATCAGGATGTGCGATACCTCCAACTTTGTTCTTCTTTCTCAAAATTGTTTTGGCTATTTGGGGGTATTTTGTGTTTCCATACAGATTTTAGAATTATTTGTCCTAGTCCTGTGAAAAATGCCTTTAGTATTTTGATAGGGATTGCATTAAATCTGTACAATGCCTTGGAGAGTATGGTCAGTTTAACAATATTAATACTTCCAATCCATGAAGACGGTATCTTTTCATTTGTTTTTGTCATCTTCAATTTTTTTCATCAGTGTCTTATAGTTTTTTGAGTACAGGTCTATTACCTCCTTGGCTAGATTTATTCCTAGGTATTTTATTCTTTTTGATGTCATTATAAATAGAATTATTTTCTTAATCTCTCTTCTTATAGTTCATTTTTAGTGTATAGAAATACAGCAGATTTCCATATGTTAATTTTGTATCCTGTAACATTACAGAATTCATTTCTTAGTTGTAATATTTTTTGGTGGTGTCCTTAGGATTTTCTATATATAGTATCTTGTCATCTGAAAACAGTGACAGTTTTATTTCTTCCTTTTCAATTTAGATTCTTTTTATATCTTTTTCTTGTCTGATTGCTGTGGATAGGCCTTCCAATAATATGCTGAATAAAAGTGGTGAGGGTGGGCATCCTTGCCTGGTTCCTGATCTTTGTGGAAATGTTTTCATTGCAGAGTATGATGTTGGCTGTGGGTTTGTCTTGTATGGCCTTTACTATGTTGAGGTATATTCCCTACCCACTTTGTTGAGTGTTTTTATCATAAATGGATGTTGGATTTTGTCAAAAGCTTTCTCGGCATTTATTTAGATAATCACATGATTTTTATTCTTCAGTTTGTTAATGTGTAGTATTGCATTGACTGACTTCCAGATATCAAACCATCCTTGCATCCCTGGGATAAATCCCACCTGATCAAGGTGTATATCTTTAATGTATGATTGAATTGGTTTGCTAATATTTGTTGAGGATTTTTTTCATCTATATTCATCATTGATATTGGCTTGTAATTTTATTTTTTTGTGATATCTTTGTCTGGTTTCCATATAAAGTTGATGCTGGCCTGTACAATGGGTTTGGAAGCATTCCTTCTTCAATTTTTTTAAATAGTTTGAGAAGGATAGGTGTTAACTCTTCTTTAAATGTTTGGTAGAATTCACCTGTGAAGCTATCTGGTCCTGGACTTTTATTTGTTAGGAGTTTTAAAAATATTATTATTATTATTGATTCAAATTAATTACTGGTAGTCAGTCTATTCATATTTTCTATTTCTTCCTGATTCAGTCTTGGAGATTGTAAGATTCTAGGAATTTATCCATTTCTTCTAGGTCGTCCATTGTATTGGCATATAATTGTTCACAGTAGTCTTTTTATGATCCTTTGTATGTCTGTGATGCTGGTTGCAACTTCTCTATTTTCCTTTCTGATTGTATTCATTTGGGCCCTCTTTTTATTTTATTTTATTTTTTTTGAGGCATCTGGTTAAAGATTTATCAATTTTGTTTATCTTTTCAAAGAACCAGATCTTAGCCTCATTGATCTTTTCTATTGTTTTTTCAGTCTCCATTTTATTTATTTATGCTCTGATCATTTTTTAAAATAAATTTATTTATTTTATTTATTTATTTTTGGCTGTGTTGGGTCTTCGCTGCCATGCACAGGCTTTCTCTAGTTGCAGCGAGCAGGGGCTACTCTTCGTTGCAGTGCATGGGCTTCTCATTGCAGTGGTTTCTCTTATTGTGGAGCATGGGTTCTAGGCATGCAGGCTCCAGTAGTTGTGGCATGCAGGCTCAGTAGTTGTGGCATGCAGGCTTAGTTGCTCTACAGCATGTCGGATATTTCCCAACCAGGGCTCAAACCCATGTCCCCTGCATTGGCAGGCAGATTCTTAACCACTGTGCCACCAGGGAAGCCCTATGCTCTGATCTTTATTTTTTCTTTCCTTCCACTATTTGGGTTATATTCTCAAACTTTTTCTAGTTTCTTTAGGTATAAGGATAAGGATAGATTATTTATTTGAGATTTGTCTTGTTTCCTAGGTTAGGCTTGTATTGCTACAAAATTCCCTCTTAAGTCTGCTTTTCCTGTATCCCACGGATTTTGGATCATTTTGTTTCTATTTTCATTTCTCTCCAGATATTTTTTGATTTCCTCTTTGATTTCTTCAGTGACCCATTGGTTGTTTAGTAGTGTATTGTTTAGCCTCCACATGTTTGTGATTTTTTAATTTTTTTTTTCTTGTAGTTGATTTCTAGTCTCATATCATTGTGGCAGGAAAAGATGCTTGATATGCTTTCAATCTTCTTCAAGTTATTGAGACTTGTTTTGTGGCCTAGTATGTGATCTATCTTGAAGAACGCTCCATGTGTAATTGAAAAGAATGTGTATTCTGCTGGTGTTGGATTAAATTTTCTCTTCATATCTATTAATTCCATCTGGCCTAATGTATCATTTAAGGCCAGTGTTTCCTTATTGACTTTCTGTCTGGGTGATGTGTCCATTGTTGTAAGTGGGGTGTTAAAATTCCCTGCTATTATTGTGTTACTGTCAATTTTTCCCTTTACGTCTGTTAATATTTGCTTTATGTATTTAGGTGCTCATATATTGGGCCCTTATGTATTTACAATTGTTATACATATTCTTACTGGATTCATCCCTTTATCGTTATGAAATGTCCTTGTCTCTTTTTATAGGTTTTGTTTTACAGTCTATTTCATCTGATATAAGTATTGCTACCCAACTTTCTTTTTGTTTCTGTTTGCATGGAATACCTTTTTCCATCCCTTCACTTTCAGTCTGTGTGTGCCCTTACATCTGAAGTGAGTCTCGTGTAGGCAGCATAGAAGGTGAAGGCTTGCTGGGTCTTTTTTAAAATTTTTTTAAAATATATTCAGCCACTCCATGTTTTTTGACTGGAACATTTAGTCCATTACATTTAAACTAATTATTCATATGTATGTACTAATTGCCATTTTGTTAATTGTTTTCTGGTTGTTTTGATAGTTCTTTTTTGTACCTTTCTTCTTCTTTTACTCTCTTCCCTTATGATTTGATGACTATCTTTAGTGTTATATTCGGACTACTTTCTCTTTTTTGTGTATGTATCTATCATAGATTTTTGGTTTGTGGTTACCATGAGGTTCATATATAACACTATGATTATTTCATATACATACATGTTTAAGTTGATTATCTCTTAAGTTTGAAGGCATTTTAACAACCCCTAACTTTTACTCCTTCCTTCATGTTTAATGTTTTAGATATAATATTTTACATCTTTTTTGTTTGTGTATCCCTTAACTACTTATTGTTGATATAGATGATTTTACTACTTTTGTTTTTTAATGTTCCTACTAGCTTTATAAGTGGTTGATCTACTACATTTACTGTATGTTTGCCTTTACCAATGAAATTTTTTCCTTTCATAATTATCATATTTCTATTTATGGTCCTTTCTTTTTTGCTTAAAGAAATTCCTTTAACATTTCTTTTAAAGCCAGTTTAGTCATGCTGACCTCTTTTAGCTTTTGCTTGTCTGTAAAACTCTTCATCTCTCCTTCAAATCTGACTGATGGACTTACTAGGTAGAGTGTTCTTGGTAGTAGGTTTATTCCTTTCATCATTTTGAATATATCATGCCACTTCTTTCTGGCCTGCAATGTTTCTGCTGAAAGTTAATTGATAACTTTATGCAAGTTCCCTTGTAAGTAACTAGTTGCTTTTCTCTTCCTGCTTTTAAGATTCTCTCTCTAACTTTAATTTCTGCCATTTTAATTATAATGCATCTTGGTATAAACCTTTATGGGTTCATCTTATTTGGGACTCTCTGTGATTTCTGGACTTGGATGCTTGTTTCCTTTCCCAGGTTAGGGAAGTTTTCAGCTATTATTTCCTCAAATAAGTCCTCTGCCCCTTTCACTCCTCTTCTCCTTCTGGGAGCCATATAATGCAAATGTTAGTATGGTTGATGTTGTCCCAGAGGTCTCTTAAACTATCCTCATTTTTTAAAAATTCTTTTTTCTTTTTTCTGTTCAGCTTGGGTGATTTTCACTACTCTGTCTTCCAGTTCACTGATCCATTCCTTTTCTAATCTACTAATCTTTGGTTGATTCCTTCTAGTGTATTTTTAATTTCAGTTATTATATTCATCATCTCCACTTGGTTCTTCTTTATATTTTCTAACTCTTTGTTAAGTTTCTCACTGGGTTCATTCTTTCTTCTCCTGAGTTTGTTGAGCATCTTTATGATCATTACCTTGAACTCTTTATCAGGTAGTTTGCTCATCTCCACTTCACTTAGTTCTTCTTTTATCTCTCCTTCATTTGGAACATATTCCTTTGTCTCCTCATTTTGTCTAATTCTCTGTGTTTATTTCTATGTATTAGATAGGTTGGTTACCTTTCCTGATCTTGGAGAAGTGGCCTTATATAGGAGAAGTTCAATGGGGTCCAGCAGCCCACTCCCCTCTTGTCACCAGAGCTATATGTTCTGGGCTACATGAGTCCTTCTATTGTGGCAGGGCTGACTACTGTGAGTGCACTGGTCAGCAGGGCTGGGTCATGGTCTGGTTGGCTGCTAGGCCCTGCCTTGTGAACGGGCTGCCAGCCTGCTGGTGGGCAGGGCTGGGTTCCAGGGTGGCTGGCTGTGGGACCTGGGGACACCTGAGGCTGGTGCTGGCCTACTGGTGGCAGGTAAGTCTCTGGCACTAATAGGCTAGAGGGAGGACTCCAAAATAGTGCTTTCCAGCACCAGTGTCCTTGTGATAGAATGAGCTCCCCCAAATGGCTGCTGCCAGCATTTATACCCCCGGAGGGAGTCCCAGTTGCCTCCTGCCTCTCTGGGAGGCTCTCCAAGATCAGCAAGTGGGTCTGATCCAGGTTCCTTTTGAATTACTACCTCTGCACTGGGTCTCAGAGCATGTGAGATTTTACATGAGCCTTTTAAGACTGTAGTCTCCATTTCCTACAGCCCTCCAGCTCTCCTATATGCAAGCCCTGCTGTCCTTCAAAGCCATACATTCTGGGGACTCATCTTCCTGGTGAAGGACCCCCAGGCTGGGGAGCCTGATGTGGGGCTCAAACCCCTCACTCCTTGGGGAGAACCTCTGCAGTTGTGATTATCTTCCCATTTGTGGGTCACCTACCCAGGGATATGGGTCTTGACTGTACCATATCTCCACTCCTTCTACTCATTTCATTATGGTTCCTTCTTTATACCTTTAGTTTAGTTGTGGAAAATCTCTTCTACTAGTTTTCAGGTCATTCTCATAGATAGTTGCTCTGTAAATAGTTGAATTTTGATGTGCCAGGAGATGAGCTCAGGGTCTTCTTACTCTGCCATCTTGGTCACACCTCTGTTGGTTGTTCTAATTTTTTAGAAAATTTTGAAATCAGAAAGTATGAGTCCTCCATCTTTGTTCTTTTTTTTTTTTTTTTTTTTTTAAGATTGTCTTGTCCATTCTGGATCCCTTTATTTCCACATAAATCTTAAGATCAATATGTCAATTTCTGCAAAATCCAACCAGCTTGGATTTTGATAGGGATTGTATTGGATTTGTAGATCAACTTAGGATGTATGACATCTTAACAATATTAAGTCTTCCAATCTATGAACATGGGATGCTTTTCCATTTATTTATGTTTTCTTAAATTTCTGTCAGTAATGTTGTGTAGTTTTCAGAGGTTAAGTTTTTCACTTCTTTTGTTATATTTATTCCTATTTAATTCTTTTTGATGCTATTTTAAATAGATCTTAAATTTATTTTCAGATTATTCATTGCAAGTATATAGAAATACAGTTGAGTTTTCTATATTGATCCTGTATTCTTCAACCTTGCTGAACTTGTATATTAGTTCAAATAGTTTGTTTAGTAGATACTTAGGATCTTCCATATGCAAGATCATGCTGCTTGTGAAAAGAAATAGTTCTGCTTCTCCCTTCTCCCTATATTTTTTTGTGAGATGGGTCTGCTAGCAACATATTTTATTTTCTTTATAACTGAGGATGTCTTTATTTCACCTTCATTTTTCAAAGATAGTTTTGCTGGATATAAAACTGTTTTTGTTTTTGTTTTTTTTTTCTTTCATCACTTTGAAATGTCATGCCAGTGCCTTCTGGCCTTCATTGTTTCTAATGAGAAGTTAGCTATAATCTTATTGGGGTTCCCTTATATGTGACAAGTCATTTTTCTCTTGCTGCTTTCAATATTTTCTCTTTACCTGTGTCTTCCAGGATTTATTCTATGAAGTGTTTGTGTTTATACTAAGAGTCTGTTGAGCTTCTTGGATGTGTAGATTAGTGATTTTCATCAAATGTTAAAAGTCTGTCTTTCATACATATCTTCTAATGATTTTTTTTTCCTGCTTCTTTCTCTCTCTCCTCTCCTTCTGGTAGTCTATATACATGTATGTTGGTGCATTTAGTAATGTCCCAAATTTCCCAGTCTGACCCAGCCCTGAGCCCCTGGTGCCCTATAGAAGTACAGGGCTTGGAAAGTAAAGCCTGAACAGGCCCCCAAATCACAAATCTCTAACACTTTTCTCTAAAGATCCTGGGTGTTTGCTAGCACAAGGCCTGTGTGAATCACAGTGCCCACATCCAGTAGCCAGGGGAGCCAGACCTCCTGGGCCTCAGCAGGGTGGGAGGACAGCCTGGAGGGAGACTCCAGGCAGCATCTAGGGGAAGAATGTTGAGGACCATCTCTCCTTCTGTTTTGTGGGGTCCAACAAAATTCCCACCTGTGAACCTGGCCCTTCACTTTTAAGGGGCAGCCTGTCCAGCCCTCACCCAGCACCCAGCAAAACCAGGCCCTCAGCACCTTGCCCTGGACCCCTCCTCTCAAGCTCTTGTGCTCCTTTGCTTCTTGACCCCACACTGTTTAAAGTCCTACTCACTCTTTGGTCAGTTTCCTGGATACTGACCTCCCACTCCCCTGGGGACCTAGGACACACTCGTTCCCTCTGATCACACCCCAGGCTACCACCTGGCCAATGTCCACTGCAGACCCTCAGGGGTGGTTCCTGGGGTTCTGCAGTTGGAATAAAGCCCAAAGGCCCAGGTTGTGGGTTCCAGGCAGCACCATTCACAGGAAATCCAAGGGAATGATGCTCTGGGGCTGGATCCAGAGTTTCTATCCTGCTTGGAAGGTGCAGGGGTTTCCCTCCTTTGTGATCCTTTGAGCCTGAGGTTATGCCTATGTCATAGGGAAGGAAACTGAAGCTCAAGCCCACACAGCTCCGAGCAGCAGTTCCCACCTCTGGACCCTGCAAGGTTCTTCTCACACCAGTTAGCAAATGAGGGGCCAACAACCTCAGGCAGATGAGGGTCAGGGGCTTTTCCACGTATGGCTCCTCCATCCCACCTGCACCTTCCCAGTAGCCCACCACCATCCTCACAGGCCACCTGAAACCTAATCTGCTCCACATAGCAGCTGGTACCTCCTTGAATGACCCCTTCATGGGACTGGCAGCAAGAAAAGGGCAGAAAAGTCAGATATGGCACATTCAGTCTCATTTTTAAACTATTTATTTATTTATTTATGGCTGCATTGGGTCTTTGTTGCTGCACGCAGGCTTTCTCTAGTTGTGGCGAGAGGGGGCTACTCTCTGTTGTGGTGCGTGGGCTTCTCATTGCAGTGGCTTCTCTTGTTGTGGAGCATGGGCTCTAGGCATGTGGGCTTCAGTAGTTGTGGCACGCAGGCTCAGTAGTTGTGGCTCGTGAGGTCTAGAGCGCAGGCTCAGTAGTTGTGGCGCACGGGCTTAGTTGCTCCGTGGCATGTGGGATCTTTCCAGACCAGGGCTCAAACCCGTGTCCCCTGCATTGTCAGGCGGATTCTTAACCACTGCACCACCAGGGAAGCCCCTCAATCACATTTTCTAAAGAAACAACCAAACCGGTCCTTCATCTAAACTTCTTTCAAGAGAATCTGTTAAGATACATAGGAGAATTGCGCTGCCTGAAAACGAGAGAGGTTAGTGTCTCTGAGCAGAACTTTGTCTGAAAAGGGGAAAACAAAATACAACACCCTGTGGTTTAAAATATGTATTTGCTGGGAATTCCCTGGTGGTCCAGTGGTTAGGACTCCATGCTTCCACTGCGGGGGCTGGGGTTCGATCCCTGGTTGGGAACTAAGATCCCCACAGGCTGTGTGACACAGCCAAAAAAATAAATAGATAAAATAAAATATGTATTTGCTATAGCTTGGTATTAATTGTGCCTCACTAAATATTTATTTATCTTATTTTATTAATTTTTTCATATGGGGGTACCTAAACATGGTACAAAACTCAAAGTAACAAAAAGACACACTGCGGTGAGAAGAGGCCCCTTCCCACAGGATACCACCCACAGCTCTCCCTCCCGGAAGCAAGTATTGTTGCCAAAGAGTCTACACAATAACAAACATACACTGTTATCAACCTAGCTTTTTTCCAATTAACTATATGCTCTGGAGCGGGTTGCCTCTCAGTACCGATAGAGACGTTTCGTTCTTTGTAACAGCTGCGTTAGAAGGATGCATTTAGACAGTCCCCACGATGACACGGAGGGCGCTTGCAATCTTTTGCTGTCCTGGAATAAATATTCTTGTGTCAGTGTCATCGGACATATGGGCTATGGTATCTATAAGTAAACACCTGGATAGTTTTGCTCAGTCAGCGGGTATGTATGTGCTTTAAAAACTTGGGACTATTTACCGCCAAATTTTCCCCTATGAAAGTAGCGTTGCTTTTTTTTTTAACAAGAGAAAAACAGACAGAAGTTTATTAGTGTGTGCATTGTGCGTACATATGGGAGCACCCAGTGATGAGTACCTTGGAGGAGGTGGTTAGAACTTGGGTTTATATGGCATCTTTTTTTTTTAATATATCTTTACTGGAGTATAATTGCTTTACAATGTTGTGTTGGTTTCTGCTGTACAACAAAGTGAATCAGCTATATGTATACATATATCCCCATATCTCCTCCCTCTTGCGTCTCCCTCCCACCCTCCCTATCCCACCCCTCTAGGTGGTCACAAAGCACGGAGCTGACCTCCCTGTGCTATGCGGCAGCTTCCCACTAGCCATCCATTTTACATTTGGTAGTGTATACATGTCCATGAGTAGCGTTGCACTTTATGAGCTCATTTCTGAGTTGATATATTATTCATTACTGATCCTTATTTCATATTAGCATTTCATTAGCATTTACAAATATATTTTTCTTTATAAACAGATTTTGCCAAGGATTGAGAGCTCCGTAAAGAGCAAGTTCCTGTCCCCTGCCCAAGCCTGTGAACCCTGACAAGGGCACTGTCAAGGCTCGGGGGTACATGCTTTGTGGTAGGCCTTTTAGGTTTTATTTTTCCATTCATGCAACATTTATCATGCCACCTCTGTGTGCCAGGTCCTGGGCTGGAGCTGAGGACATTGGGATGACAAGGACTTGGACCCTCCCGCAGTTAAACAAATACTTACAACAGTGTGTGATAAGCACCAGAAGGGCTGGGGGACTCGGAAAGGGGTACCCACCACTGCTGGGCGGGTTCCGGATGATCTGGTTACAGATGTAGTGACTAAAACAAAATTTCTGATTATGAAAGCAAATTACGCTTGCTGGGAAATTTTTGATTAAATAGAAAACTGTAAGGAAGGAAATTAAAAGCACTCATGATCCCATCACTCAAAAAAACCACCGTTAATAATCTGTTTTCCTTTTAACTTCAAAAACCCGGGCTAAATAGCACATACAATTCTGATTCTGCTTTTCTTACTTATGGTGATATTGTGAGCATTCTCCCTGCTCCGGCCTCCCTGGGGAAGCCCACAGTCTATCCCGACGACTCCAGAAGCATCGTTTCCCCCCCGGACCTGGCTCTTGAACTCCAGGCCCGTGTGCCCAGTTGTCCGAGGACGGCTCCACGTGGATGTGCCCCAGGCACCTCTAACTCAGGACATCCAAACTAAACTCATTATCTGCTCCCCCTAGCCCGACCCCAGTCCTGCTTCTCCTCCCCGCCTTTCCCCTGGGAGAGTGGTGCCACCCTGCCCCAATCTACCAGCTGGGCACTCTTGGGCCCCCAGGCCCAGCCCTCCTGTGGCCACTCATGGAAGGGCACCCACACTGCGTCTCTCACACCTCTGCAGCCCACAGCCTTCGCCTCATTTCAGGACCCCAGTATTTCTCTTCTGGCTTATCCTAACCTCCTCCTAATGAATCCCCTCACCTCGTCCGTCCCCCCACCCCACTCCAAAGGCACAGGCAGCCAGAGCCATCCGCCATATACAAATGGCGATCTCGTCACGTCCTGGTGTAAGAGCCTATAGGATGGCCCCTTACCAGGGGGGAAAAGTCCATGCACCGCACCGGGCTCACCAGCCCTGTTATAGGGCCCTGCCCGTCCCCCAGTCCCATCCGCCACCTCAGCCCCACACAGACGCTATGCTCCTGCCACCTGAGTGACAGCTGACCCGTGTCCTCCCATGTGCCTCTGTGGCTTTGCAGGTTCTGTTCCCTCTACCTGCCCTCCCCTTCCAGATAATTCCTACTAAGCCTGTCAACCGACCTTGGGTGGCACCTCCTCTGCAAAGACTCTCTCCAGTGGCCTTCTTGTGCCTCTCCTGGATCAGGCACCCTCCTCTGTGCCCCGTGGAGCCCCATGTTTACCCCAACATGGCCCTCTTCACACTGCATTGCACGTGCCTGCTTACTGCCCACCTCCACGCCATGCCTGTACACCTGGGTCCACAGCTGGTATTTATTTACTTGCAGTGCAAGCTTGGTCAAATTACTTAACCTCTCTAAGCCTCAGTTCCCTGATTTAGACAACACAGGTAGTAATACTAACAGTACCTACCTCAGCTGGGTGTTGTAAGGATTAAATGAGGTAATGTACGTACCGTGCTCACCACCATGCCTCCCCACCCAACATTGAACCCTCTGTAATGGTAGTTGGTGATTCCTTCATCTTTGCCACGGCCACTGCATCCCTGTTAGTTAAAGATGTAGCTAGGCTTGGAGAAGCCATGAAAGGAAGGGAACTTTCTCTTCCCCAGGGCATTCCTGGGGGACAGCAGAGGAAGGAGGCTCGCTGAGCCTGGAAGTTCAACGAACTCTCCACCCATCTTCCTTTTCTTCATGTACCTTGTAATGTACATGACTGTCCAGAAGGGGGCACCCTCCCCTGAAGTGGCCGCATTATTTCAGCAGCCTGTGTAGGCTGCAGTCTTGATTTCACTCCAGCATGTGTTCTCGAAAGCATGACTAAAATTGGGCATTTTTTCCCATTGAAATAAAACAGGGCTGCTGTCGACAGCAAATTGTCTCAGTAAGATGCTGTTTGTCTATGATTTGCAGAAACTATTTTTAAAATAACCCAAATACAGGTTGCAAACCACATTGCAAATCACAGAAACTAGCGTTGCACTCCCCAAACCCACCCCCAAACTGCTTTACTAATTCACCAGTTTGGAAGGTACAGGACTGGAAGGTGGAGTTGGAAACAGTCCCTGAAGTTAGGTAGCACAGGAGCTCTGTTATGGACTGTCTCTCCCTGCCCCATTCATACGTTGAAGGCCTAACCCCCAGAAGTGATTGTATTTGGAGATGGGGTCTGTGAGGCCCTGATAAAGGTTAAGTGAGGTCATAATGGTGGGGCCCTAATCAGATAGAGCTGGTGCCCTTAGAAGAAGAGGAAGAGACACAGGAGTTACTCTCCCACTCCCGGCCACTGTGCCGTGTGAGGACACAGTGAGAAGGCAGCATCTGCAAGCCAGGAAGAGAGAAACCCTCACCAGAAACCAAGCCCTGCCAGACCTTCATCGGGGACTTCCAGCCTCCGGAACTGGGAGAAAATTAATTTTTGCTGTTTAAGCCACCCAGTCTGTGACTTTTGGTTATGTTTTGAGACAGGTACCTAGTCAGGGAAGCACTTCCCTTTCTTATATTATTATTGTTGTCAGTATTATATCAAACTAGTTATTTTCTTCTTAAAAAAAAAAGAAATAACCGCAAGCCCTCACCTCTTGCTAAAGTGTGAAAGCCCTCTTCTCACTCAGCACTTTCCACTCCCTTTCTGACTTCTCTGTTGAATTTGTCACCTCAGGCCTGCACACAGCACACCAAAAGCCAGGAGCAGGCCACAGCTGTCACAGTAAAGAGAGAAAAACGACACACGTGCTGTTTCCTGGTGTTTTCGAAAGCTAGGACGCGTTTTCTGTTTTTCTGTGGAAAGACGTGTGAGCCAGCCCGTGAACTGGCAAGTGAACTTGGCTCTGCACAGTCTGCTGTGGGTGGGGTGGGGGGAGCAGTGTGAGTCTGAGTGTTGGTGTCACGGTGCTGTGCAGGCTGCACTTCCCTGCAGGGTCCCACAGAGTCTAGAACAAACAGTGCCTCATCAGAGAGCACCTGATCCAGGGTCTCCCTCCACCCCCGACTCCCTCAGGCTGGCTGGAGACCAGGTCCAGCCTGTTGGTCTTGGGGGCTCTGCAGCTCATCCCCCAGCCCCAGGAGAAGGCCATGCTTGGGATTAACATTCCCAGGGCCTGGTCAGGTTTATAGTCGCCAAAACATGGACTCCTGGCTTGACAACAGGCCATTCCAGCAATCCTGTGATGCAGCCAGGTGTAGGGACAAACCCTGCTGCTTGGGAAACTCAGTCATGCAGGGTCATGGAAAGATCTTGAGCTTTGGTTCAAAGCCTGGTCTGTTGTTTAGCAGCTGTGTGATCTTAGATAAGTTACTCACCCTCTCTGTGCCTCTTCTTGCTTGTGTACAAAATGGGGTTAACAAAGCTCATTTCATGAAGTTTTTATAAGGAGTAAACTATGTAGCCTTAAATTACCTGGTATGGTGCCTGACAGGTAGCAATGCTTCATCAGTGGTCACCGTTATTCTAAGGCAGGGGTTGGAGGACTTTTCGATAAAGGGCCAGAGAGTAAATATTTCAGGCTTTGCAGCTGTTCAGTCTCTGGCAACTACTCAATTCTGCTGTTTAGTATGAAAGCAGCCATAAGCAGTACATAAAGGAATGGACATGGTTGTTTCCCATAAAGCTTTGCTTAAAAACAGGTGGGCTGTAGTTCAAAGGTGGTGCCTGTACAGAAGGCTGCATGGTTAAGGCGGGGGAGAGGGGGGTTGCAGAGGCCAGGCAGGTCTCTGATGCACAGAGATGTCCTTGCAGCGAGGGGAGGCGGGCACGTGTCCCTAATGTATTATTAGGAAAGGCTATTACAATCCAAGGGTTCTTAAACCAGGGCCCATAGACCATCTGGGAATTTTTCAAGGGGCTTTGGGGGGGTGTCTAGGAGTCCTTAAATTTGTACATACGTTTGTTTATGTATATGCTTATGGACATTTTTCTGGGAAGAGGGCTCATAGCTCCCTGTAGATTATCTCAGACATCTGTGATCCTCAAAAGGTGAAAGACCATTGTGTTAAGCCACGTGACTCCCCAGACTTCAGTGAAGTGCCCCGGGAGACCTTGGGGCCATGACAGATGTGGGAGGAGAGGTCCCTTGGCTGAGTGGGACACAGCTGCTTAGAAGCAGGCAGGGGTCTCCTGGTCCCTTCCCCAGAGGCCTTCCTCTAACCTCTGGTTCTCAAACCGGCTCAAGGAGGTTTTCCTGTTGATCCCTGGTCCCAAGACAGCCTCCTCGTTACCAAGACAGCCGAGAACTCTCCAGCCAACCCTCTGTAGATCCCCCGGAGAGCTCTGTTATTTTCAACCTCTCTCCCCTCCCCAGCCCTGGCAGAACTGGGGGGGAGTTTGATGTGACCAGCTTCCTGCCCAATTGGGTAAGGAGGTGAGGCTGTCAGTCAGGGAAATGCAAGAGGCAGAAGTGAGGACCGGCCTGGGCATGGGGGTCGGATGGGCACTGCCCTGCGGGTATTTACGGAAAGAGCTCCTGATCAAACTTAGTTCCCACTGCAGCACCCCAGGGCGCAACAGCTCAGCAAAGCCCTGTGCTCCCCACGGTCCCGGAGTCACATCGCCTCCCCTGCCACCGCCACAGCCACCTGCTAGGGACAGGCACCTGTACCCAGGCTGCCGGAGAGGCTGGCAGTGCCACTCCGGAGATCTGTGCAGAGGATCAGTGGGAAGGTCTGCTCCTCCCTGCCCCCCAGGACCGACCCCCGACACTAGTGCGTAGGCCCCTCTGACGTGTCCCCTCGTGTTTACGTTGCCTTCGTCCCTGCCAGCCCACCCCGACCCCCCCCCCCCCGCCCCTTGGGACCACTCTGCCCAATGAAGTGTTAGCTCATAAGCTTTTACCCCGGGTTCCGTGTTTCAGGGAACCCAGCCGAGGCAGCTGGCGCCACAAGTGGTCCTGGGAAGCAGCAGGGTGACTGACCTTCAGGTTCCCCATGATGCAGGACTGTCCCGGACAGTCTGTCTTCCTAGAAAGCGGAACCTCAGGGTGGGGTTGAGACGTCGGCACGCCCCCCGGTCTGGAGGCAGTGAGGCAGCCGTGGCTCTCCCCTGTGGTCCAGTGGGGCGAGGGGCAGGTGGCAGGCGAGCAGGGGCAGGCCCCAGTCAGGGGCCGGGGTCTGTGAGCTGACGTCGTTCTGGGAGGGTCAGCACTTTCCCGCTGCACCAGCCGTCAGTCTTTGGGGGTTTGTGCCGACAGGGCTGCCTGACACCTGAAAGGCCACCCTGGGCCTCTGCTTAGAGAGGGGCTTATAGAGTCCATGGGATGAAGGAGTTTGGGCCCCAAGCCATCTCGCCCTGAGTCCACAGAGCCAGCCCGGTTCCCAGGCGTATAACTGGAATGGGTTTAATCTGCAGCGGATGGAACCTCACTTCAGCTCCTTGACTGGGGTAGATTCTCCCAATGAAGCAGCTGAACGTGAGCAGCTGCTTCAGGCTGTTTTGCGCAGACGCCCAGCCAGGTGAGAACCATTGAGGGAAAGAGGTGGCACTCCTCCCTGCTGCTGGGACCAAGGTCAAACCCTTCTGAGGCGGCTGGGCCGCGCTGCAATGACTCAGAACCCCACTCCCCCGCCAATCCCGTCTCCACCCAGGATGAATGGGGCCCGTAGGCAGCAGCCTCCCTGAGCTCCACCGGTTCCCAGGCTGACTCTCCCTTCCCAGGGCAGGCAGAGTTCGACAGGCCGCCTTGGCCATTGAAGTTCATCTGAAGCAGGCAGAAAGACCCAGGATCCCATTAACTGAGCCAGAGAACAACTCTTCCCCATCCAGGGGCCCGCGCCCTGGTGGTGCCCAGGCTCCTCTAAGGGTCTCCCCATGGCCTGGGGTCTGGTCCTTTCTCTGTGGCCAGAGCGCCTAGGGGATGTGTGGCGTCCACTCCAGGTTAGCAGGATGAGGGGTGCAGAAGCTGAGAAGGTCTGGATGCTGCAGGTGCCCTCACAGGTGCAGCGCTTGAGAGGAGCTCCCTCCAACGGGTGGCCCAGGGCGGGCGGGAGTGGGGGACAGCGGCACCACCTCCGAAGGGTTGTAGCAGCATCTCCATCAGCCTGTGCACTGGACACAGGAGGCTGAGCAGGGAAACCCAGGCGGACACAAGAGGCCGGGGTTTCACGGCCACAGGGGCTCCACATGGGTTGGGCGTGATCACAAAGCCCTGGGCGGGGGGGGGTAACCACAGCAGAAAGGATGAGAAGAGGGAGTGCCACTCACCCATTCCAGAAAGTACTGGTTGAGTGCCTTTACTGGTCAATTACTGGCAACAGCAAGATCTGGAGAAAGACACTGAGAACGGCTGGCTGAAAGGGGCACAGGTAGGATCGCAGGAGAGGACCGAGGCCAGAGAATCCACACCACCTGGGAGTTGTTCTCCTGCCTGAGAAGGGGTGTCTGTGTGCCCAACTGCCATGGTCACGCAGGGTGCTCAGGGACCCCATCAACATTCCCTAAGCACCTGTGCCTGGCACTGTGAGACACTGAAAACAACAGTTAAAAGGTCAAGTCCCCACTCTCAGGGGCAGTGTCGCAATGGAAGAGACAGACCCCAAGTCCTGTAGATGGTTTTGAACACTGAGCAAGAGTGTGGGAGATGAGACAGGGCACTGAGAGCGCGGCTGGGGTACGCTTGCTTTAGCTGGGGGTTCAGAGACCTCTCCAAGGAGGCAACATTTGAGCCAAGATCTAAACGATGGTGTATCTCTGTTCAGGTTCCCCAGGGAGAAAAGCCTGAGGAGGAGGCTTATTTCCTGCTGCTTTGTCAGAGTGCAACCCCCACTAAGTGCAGCTGGTTGCTTGATCTCATAGGACCACTTTCGGGGAAGCCAGTCGGGCTGCATCCGTCAGTGAGGGGTGTGGTGAAGGGGCAGGGACCTATTGACCTGTTCTCATCTCCCATCGGGGAAAAGTTTGTACCATAGGGGGGTTAAATCCCCCAGACTTCAGGGTTACACGGGCACGGGCCTGGGTACATCCCAGGGCTCTGGGCTGACAGGGAAGGAAGGGCAGGAAGCAGTTTGCGTGAACCTGTGTAGACAATGGTTGGAGCCCACTGAGCCAGCTGTGGGGCAGGAATGAGATACAGGTGTGAGAATCTGGAGTGAGCATAGTTACCACATGATAACCTGGGGAGAGCAGTCCAGGCAGAAGGGACAGAAGGTGCAAAGGCACTGTGGCCTTTTTGTACTTTTGTCCTATAATGTTTCAAAATGATAAAGGAAGGATGCACCAGCCTCCAGATACAGAATTCTGAGTTCTGCAAATGAAGCCAGTAGCTATCCAGAGCTGGAGAGGCCTGAAGGGAAGCGCATGGTGAACCCTTGATGTGCTGCAGGGGCCCCTGCTCTCAGCTGTCTTCCTTGGCCATCCCAGCCACATGGCCATTCATTAGTCCATCAAACCCTCGCTGGGCAGCTACTATGTGCCAGGCCCGGTGCTTAGCGCCTGGGATGCAGGGTAAAGATAAGACAAGCTCTCTGCCCTCTAGATGCTCCCTAGGGAGGGAGGAAGACAGAATTGGTTTTGAAACCAGACAAATTCTGGATCTGAAGCCCTGCTTCCCACTTATTACCCAGGTCAAGGTGTTTGTTCTGAGCCTCAGTTTCCCCATCTGTAGACTATACAGCCTTATTCGTGGAGTTAATACAGGGATCAAAGGGGACTACAGATGGAAGCACCCAGTGCCTCGTACAGAGCGGGGCTCCATAAGCAAAAGCTGCTGGCAGCTCCGCCAGCCCGGGGTGGTGGGGGGTGGAGTGGGGAGCGCTTTGTTGCTTCACCCCTGAGCTGCTATGTAAAAGTTTTCATGGAGAGAGCAGAAAAGAGCAGTTTTGAAGAGTGTTTAAAATCCTTTGCAGATTAAAATATTACCCAATCTGACCCCCACCCCTGGGGGCTGTCATAGCCCCACTGGATCCTCCAGCTTCCAAAGACCCCCTCACCCCCAGACACTCCTGGAGGGCTTGGGGTGAGAAGGACCACACGCAGACAGCACCCAGCACCGTGATCTCCAGGGCCTTTATTCAGGAAGGTACAGAGCATCTGCAGTCTGTTTGACAGGCACTGTGCGGGGGTTTGTAACAGCTCAGTTTTCTCCAAAGGTGTGGCGGGGAGAGGGGTGCAGAAGGAAGGAGGACGTTCAGGGGAGTTCTCTCCTCCAGAAAAAGGCACTGGCAGGGGGTGAGCACCCTGCTTCTTCCCAAGCAACGGCCTGGGTTATATACACACGGGAGTTGACCAGACGCAGAGAAACTCAAAGCTAAATACAGCGAAGCGTGGAAAGAGTCCATGGCGGAGGGTGGCGGGGTAGGGTGGGAGGATGGCCAGGGCTGCATCCGGCTCTTTCCATTGGGTGGGAAAGGAAATTCAGAAGGAAGGCAAAGCTTTAAAGGAGAAACAGAATCCAGCCTCTCAGACTTAGTGTTTTGTGCAATTAAAAAAACCCAACAAAATAAATATAACTTAAAAACTTCTTACATGACACTAAAGGCACATCTGGGACAAGCAGTTGAGATACCTCCCTCCACTGCTGAGCAGTGCTGAACCCCAAGAGCCCCAGGGCCCCATGGGGACAGGGCAGAAAGGGCGCCCACTCACCTGTGCGCAGGTGTGCACACCTCGTCCCACCCTCCTGGCACCTGCACGGCCGGGACCCAAGGAGTCCCTGCCTGGACCAGGCTGGCTGGGGAAGGTTTTCAGACCGCCTAGGCAGGGGTTCTGGGAAATCACATTCCAGGATCCATCTATCCCGCTCGGTTAAGGGAGTCGGGGACAGAGGGGAGAATGGGTTGAGAGAGAGAGTAGGTGTGCAGGAGAACTAGCATGGGAAATACAAAACCCCCAAACCCCTAATAGCATAACCCTAGAAAGATGCCACTTTCTACCATTCACATATATACTGTAACTCAAAGCAAAGGATCACCAGTAAGAGGCCCGATGGGCCTCCTTTAATGAACAAGTCACTTGCATATTAGCACATTGTTTGCAAACAACTGGTGCCTGCTTAAAGTGCTTGGAAAGTTTGTTCTCTTAAATTGGTTAAGCTGGTCCCCTGTAATTTTTGTTCATAGCATTAATTTGCTTTAGCAAACTTTTTTCATAGATAGAATGAGGGTAACTTGGCCAGCCCATAGTTGTAGAACTTTTACATCTGAATTAATGATGTCCCTTCCCCACAGACAGGAGCAGCCCAGACCCCCGGGGTCCCTTCTGACCCAGCTGACTACAGCTCCCAAGACCCCGGGCTGACTTTGGTGCTTCTGCCTTCTAGGGTCATGTGGTGTCACAAGGTCTCTCGTGCTCAGCCGGGAGGGGGTGTGACCTTTAGCAAGGCAGCCCACACAGGAGCTCACTGCTGTTTTGAACAAGAGCCAGGAAGTTCAAAAGTGATTTCCATTTTTAAACTCTGTGCTTATGCATCCTCATGTGTCCCACCCTCTGCCCCCACCAACCGTCACTCACCCAGCATGAAAGGGGAAACGGACGTGTCACGTGGGCAAGTTGACAGTTCCCCCAGAGACCCTGCGGTGACAGGGGGCAGCCCAGGAAGGCTTCCCTCTGGATTGGTCCTCCAGGCACACACCCCTGGGGACACATCATCTCCAAGTGTCCCTGGAGCAGCTCCCTGCAGAGAAACGGGTCCAACCTCTGACAGCAAAGGTGAACACCTGGGGCCCAGCTCCAAATGGCCAAAGAGCTGGACTTATTGTTCTTTACAACTCACGCAAATTTACATTCTTCTCAATAATATAGACCCACTTGCTTTACAATTAAAATAAGGCTTACAGTTGGTTCCTTGTGAATCTTCAAGCAACCTAGAGACCCCAGGAAGAGGTGCCTGGCACCCTCCACATACTCTGGAAGCTGCTCACGCCGTATCTGGGAAGCGGGTCCAAGCCCTTCAGGCTGTTAAGACTTATTTCGGGGCCGGGGTGGGGGAATGATGGCGGTAAGCCAGCCTCCTGCCTCCTCCCCGCGTAGCACTGGCCTGCAGCTCTGCCCCGTAACTGCTGGGGACCCTGGGCCTCATGAGCATCCTGGGTGTGCAGCAGGGGGACCACCTGGCACCAGGAAGTTGGGAGGCGAGGGGACAGGAGAGGAATGTCCTTGGCAGGTTCTGTCTCTTTTCCCCTGGGGCTGCCTGGGCCCTGGCCCACTGCCATCCAGCCCTGAGGACCCTGTCACAGCGAGGTGGGGAGTGGGGGGTACGAGTGGCTCTGGGGGTTGGGTGGCATCCCTGGAAGCTCAGGTTTGCAGAATGTCCCTCTGAATTCACGGGCGAAAATCAGAGAGGGAGAACACAGCTCCTACCTGCCCACTCCTCGGAAGGCCAATGTCAGAGAGCACAGTCAAGTTGGATCTGGACTTCTGGCTCCTGGGTCTGTCCCAGTGCCGGAGGGTTTCAATACCGGATGGGTGGGGTCTCTGCTTTAGCAGCCCTACAAAGGCCACCACGGCATCTCTCGGAGTCCCTAGGCTGCTAAGCAGAGGGTACTTTATTCATGGCCAACATTCTGTTCCCAGTGGTTTTGTGCCCCAAATACCAGAAAGCCTGGCACCAGGCACCTATTTTTACAGCACCAGCCCATCCCCAGGCTGAGAGGATGGGGCAGGAACAGGCTGTGCCGAACAGTGGTGCCAATGGCACTGGCCACCAGGGGGCAGCAGGCCCTCACAGGTAACCTGCCCAGAGGCTTGTGGTAGGGGGCTCTTCTGTTAGGGTCCCCTCTGGAGCCAGGAACCCCATGGCTACCTGAACCTCCCTCCAGATCTAAACCCTACTGACCTCCCTGCAGGTGGCCAAGCCTGGGTTTGGGCATTTCTCTGCTAGTAGGAGATCCTATTGAGAAAGCAAAATGGAAGCCCTGCTCCAAACCCTTCAATCAGGCAGTAACTAGAAAATCTCATCTCATCTCGTCTACAAAGTGTCTTGTAGTGCCGTTCGGGAGGGTCAGTTCTAGGGCTTGCACCCAGGTGGAAGTGAAGGAAAAATTCAGAAGAAGGGAAGCAAGGGGGAGGAGAGGCCAGGGTGGCGACGAGGTGGGGCAGAGGGTGGCCTCAGGAGAGGGGGGCGCCCGGGCACATTTCCGTCAGGATGTCTATGAGGTTGTTCAGACCCGACAGGTAGCCGTCCTCCCGGTTCCCTTCCTGCCACGGGATGTCGTGCTGCAGGGTCTGGCCCTCGGGCAGGGGCGTGGTTTTCCCAAAGTCGATCATCCACACCTTGGCCTGTTCCTTCTTGTCGTGGATGAAGAGGAGGGAGCTGCCGATGACCTGGAGGGGAGCAGGGAGGTGAGGCGGGGAAGGGCTGGGGCCCCGCCCTGCCCTCCAGACAGCAAGCCGGCACCTTAGGGGAGCTTGGAAAAGCCTGAGACCTCGGTGAAGTGGAGCGAGCTTTGCTCAGCCGATGGGCTCTGTCCCCCATTCTCACCTGAGCAGCAGAGCCTGCCCGAGTGGCCACGCCATGGACGGAGGACATGGGACCCAGAACAATGACCGCCCACACCGCCAGGGAGGACTGTCCAGGAGGGCAGACCTCGTCCCCATCCCCCAGTCCCAACCTGCACACTTTCCTCTATTTCTAGACCACAGCTAACCCATCCCTCGGCACCACTGAGTCCTCCCCAACTCCCCGAGGGGGAGGTGCCAAGGAGATACCACACGCCTGTCTGCGGGAAGATCGGAAAGGACCCTGTCCCAAGGCACTCACAGCCCCCAGGGAGGGTGGGCTGTCAGGCACAGGTCACCCCCCAGCCTGGAAGCACATCTGCTGCAAGTCCTGGGCAGACAGGGCTTCTGAGGCTGGTCTTTGCTCACGGTCTCTGCCAGGGACAGTGGGCACCAAGACCCCTCCCTGCTGTGGGCCAGGTCAGGGCACCTGCGTGGGGTAAGGCGCTTTCCCAAATATGAACACACCCTCCAACCCCCTGGGTCACCTGTGTGAGGCCCGAAGGAGACATGGGGGTGTGGGGAGGCGCTGAAGTGTCATTCTAGCTCCCAGGGCCCCGGCCAGGGCAGGGAAGACCCCCTGGACATGCTGAGCCCAGAGAAGGGGGCATTCTCTTCCCAGATGGAAAAAAGCAGAAGCCCCAGCTAATTTGGCCTCGGTCTAGACCTGAAGTTTCCAAGTGAAACTCCAGAAAGAGTATAGCAAAACAGTTTTTCAGGAAATAAGAGCAAAGTGCTGAAGAAGGGAGGGCAAAGCTGTGAGACGAAGCCTGGGGCTGCCAAGTGGGCAGCCACGGGTCCTTCCGTCCACGCAGGAGGTCATGCGCGGCTCTTCGGCCTCAGGTCCTTTCAGCCTTGGCCCCAGGCTGTCCCCCAGAGAAAGCAGGCCAGCTGGAGGAAGTTCTGCAGGCTGCGCAAAGCTGAGACGGCAGAGACCCCAGGAGAAGCCAAGCACCCAGGGACACTGGGCTTCAGCGAGGACAAAGGGAGAAGAGGGCATTTCCTGAATGGCCGGACCCAGTGCAGCTACACAGGGCAGAGCCAGGCCGAGCCGGCCCTCCGTACGCCCCACTCCTTCCTTATGGGCGGCCCATCTAGGAACAAGCAGGTCTGCTAGTACGGGGGTCAGGCCCACAGCTCAGGCGGGCGCGCCCAGGGGTCGTGGCCAACCACACGGAACACGGCTCTCTGTCCCCGAGGACAAAGCCCAACACCTACCTCATGGCACTTGAAGAAGGGAGAGACTTCCAGGGTGGCCCGAATGTCCTTCAGCCGGTCCCGGTAGGCGATCTGGGAACAGAAAGATGACCAGATTTTTAGACACGTGGGTGTGGGAGGTGGATTTTAGGTGCTATTTGGCCCATTAGAGTCTCTGAGCGTCAGCATGAGAGGGCCTTACACCCTGATTATTCCCACCTCCTCATCTAGAAATGAAGAAACTGAGGCCCAAAGAAGGCGGAGCAGCTGGGGCCCTGGTCCCACGCTCCCTCCACTGCTTTGTGACAGGAGGCGTGGTTGGGGACGGGGGAGCGGGGGACAGTTCCCGAACAGCCGGGAGGCCTCCAGGAGCCCCTCGCACGAGGGTTAAGTCTATTCTGGAACGCCAGCAGTGTGGAGGCAGCACCCAGAGCCCGGTTGCCATGGTGCTTGTCTTCCTGATACAAACTTCAGTGCCCTGAACTCTTGAAAAGAACAGAATAAGAGAGCCAGAGCCACAAATATCTCTGCCAGTGGCCTCTCCACAGAGCTGTGCTGGCCCTGGGGGTGCCCACCCTCCCCAGGGGCCGCGAGGGAAGCATGTCGCACACAGGCACATAGGGTCCCTTGACACCCATTTGAAGCAGTGCCAGCCTGGGGCTCCGGACCAGGAATAATCCCTCTCGTCCGGGTGCAGGCAGCACGCGTTCTGTGGCAAACTCCGCTGAGGAGCTGGAATCCTCCCCGGCCGCTGACCCGGAGTCCAGAGTCTCCAGCTATGGAAGAGTTGGGGTGCCTGCCCCGTGACTGAAGCCTCGGCTCTTACCACGGGCCAAGCGAAGTCTCCCAGCTGGAAAAGGGGGGTAGGGAAACTCCCCAGTTCCAGCCGGTGCGGAGTCTCCTTGGAGAAAGGCTGTCTGGGTCCAGCCCTCCCCACTCAGCATCCCGGGAGCCTGTGCAGGGGAAGGTGCCTCTCACAGGCGCTCCAGGGCTCAGGGCCCTGGTGTACCCAGGTCTCTGACTGTCCTTGGGGTGTGGCGACTCAACACACCCTACCTCAGCTGATCCCAGCGCTCAGAGCGTCCGTCCAGCAGCCTGCCTGCGGCGAATGAAGTCACTTTGTCGTGAACTTCTGCCACCCACACCTCCAGGCTCAGAGAGCCCATCAGTTCTGGCTGCGGAGGGTGACACGGCACCTCGCCCCGCAATGCCCGCACACCTCCCTCACTCAGTCTCAGCCTGGTGGAGGCCCAGCCAGGCCTAGAAGCGCAGGGACCAGCAGGCTGCCGGCCCACCTGGGTGTGAGCTCCAGCTCCCCCTTTCCTAGCTGTGTGCCCTTGACCTCTCAGTCTCCTCATCTGTAAAATGGGGACACGGATGCCAACCCGCTGCAGAGGGCTGCTATGAGGGTTTGGTGAGCACTTGGCACAATACTTGGCCTGCAGCGGGTGCTAGAGGAAAGGGTTGCTCTGAAGGGGATGGAGACTTTTTTCGGGAGCTGAGCTGCTGGCTAAGGGAAAGAGTGAGTGCGTGTTCACCCGCTGGACGGGCTAACAACCACACCACCTCCCTCTTCACCTTCCAAGCAGAAGTTTGGGGCCAGGGTTTTCTGTATGGGAACCTTGGCTCCGTCTCGGGCTGGGCAAGAACTTCCAGAGGGGGCGCAGCTACCCCTGCCCGGAGACCACACGGCCCGACCCCTTCACAAGGGGCACCCGACTCACCAGGATGTTCCGGTTTCCTTTAGTGAATTCTCTGAAGGCCTCGATCACCTGCTCCCTCGTTTTGGTTTTCTTGAAGTCCCGGTTCACGGAGCCGTCTTCTTTCTGAGAAGGAGAATGACACAGTGCCTCAGAGCCATGAGCCCCAGGCTGACCCCCAGGCAGCCAGGTGCCCACACAGGGCACAAGGAGGCAGGCGCCGCGTGGTCAATGCGACCACACGGCACGGGGGAGCCTGTCCTGCGCTCTGGCTGAGGAGAACAAAGGCGGTGGCACCAGCGTCCCAGGCAGAGTAAACGGCATTAGGAAGGCCCGGAGGCACGAGGGGCGCTTGGACCAAGACTGGAAGAGCGAGGCTGCGGGGCCCGCCCGTCCATCCTTAAGGTCCTGAGTGTGAGCAGTAGGGGGCTGAGGGAGGTGCACGGGCCTCTGCTTCCACGAGGGGCCGGGTCCCTGGAACCGGGGTGCCTGAAAGTCCCTGCTGCCCAGGGACACCCTCCCTCACCACAGGAAAGAGGCGCTCCTCGCCCCAAGTTCAGCTCGATTCCCTTTGTAATGGAAGGTCTCTTACTTAGGTCCCCTGAAGGCGAAGACGTAACACAGCCCATCCTGCTCCCTGCCCCACCCAGCGCACAGAATGGCTCCCTTTCCTGAGCCCAGTACTATGTCTGTTCCAGGCTGTTCAGGCAGCACCTGGGGCTTAGCATCTCTACGAGGAAAGCTATTCTTTAAGATCAAAGGGTGAGAAAGGCTGGCTCCACTAGGCCCCCAGATGTGCGTCTGTGCACCAGCAGGGTGGAGCCGAGCACTGTCACTGCCTCTGCAAGAACAGGCAGGACCCTGGGCAGAGGGAGAGAGCCGAGGGCCGGGCCTTCCCCACAGGGGTCTCTGCAGGGCCTTTCCTGGACCAGGGACGGGGGAGGCGGGGGTTGCTGGTGAAGGCAGCTGGCTTCTTTCGGAGCTGGTGGCCCTCAGCCCAAGAAGATGGGCTGTTGGCCGTTCCTGCAGCTGGACAGTGGACAGAGACCAGGAGATCCAGCGAGAGACGGAGAGAGAGGTCGAGGGAAAAGCAGACTGTTTCAGACAGATACAGAAAGGAACGGAGCATTGAGAGGAAGAGAACGAGCGTATAATTTACTCTCACACTGGATCCAAAAAAACAGCAAAAGCCGATTTCAGAAGACAGGGGCGGGGCAAATGGCTTTCTCAGCCTGGAGATCGTAAAGCAGCTGTCACAGGGGAAGGTGAAAACTTTGCCCCACTCGAAACCAAACCATCGGCAGCGAGGCACTGCCCCGCAGAAACTTCCAGCCAATGCCATCGGCAAGGAGGCTGTCCTGGCTTCTCTCGCTCGTGAGTCAGGGCTACCCGCTGCCCTACTCTGACTCGAGGGCTGGCCAACGTGGGCCAAGAATGGGCAGAGAACAGAAACCCGAGTACGCTCGGACTGCCCTCTGCTTGAGAGGGACGGCTGCCCGAGACCGAGGGGCCACGCCTCACAGCCCCGCTCCTTGGGGTGAAGTGTGTGTCTGAGCCGGCTCTCAAACAGAACAGCAAAGGAGGCGTGTAGGAGCCTGGGTCTAGGGAGCGCATTCTCAGGCCCTTCTTGGGAGAGTGAAGAGGAAAGAAAAGAGAATGAGGTGGCCCAGACGTTGGGGGTGGCCTCGGTGCAGCCTCCCCAGAGGGGCTCGGTGACGCGTAGGAGCAGCGCCTGGTCCTGCCCCCCAGGCAGATGGCTCGGATGTCAAAGGCAGCCGCACGCTCCCTCCCTTGGCTGCATCTCACTGCCAGTCCTGATTTTCGGGCCCTGGGCAGAATGAGCTGTCTCCCGGCACTGGCATCCAGCGAGCGAGCTGCCTCCTGGGTGGGTTCTCAGTGCTGGGCATGGTCTGGGCTAAATGTAGGGTCCCCGGCAGAGGGCTCAACGCTGGGCGGGGCTAGAAGCCACCCCTGCTCCAAGGCCCCAGCCCCCTACATGGCCATCGCACCCAGACCCAGACCAAGGAGTAAGCCAATTTCCCCAAATGTCTGTCCCTGGGGCTGGCTGCCCACCGTATGGGGAGGAATCTTACAGCCTCCGTAGGGTCTTGAGAGCAGCCAGGACCGCTGGGTGAATGCTGTTGGAGCCCAAGGACCCAGTCCCTTCCCCACCCAGGAGCGGGGCAGCTCAGGCAGCCTCAGGCCACCGCTGGCTGTCCTCACCTTGATGCCCTCGATCCTGAACCCGAGCGTGGCCGTGGAGCTGATGGTCTCCCTCCACTGCATGTACCGCGGCTTGGTCACAGCCCGCTGGGCTTTCTCCTCCTCGGTAGGGGCCTCTGGGTCCACCTCAATCATCTTCTGGTACATGTCCTTCCGGAGGCTGGGCTTCTTCCGGGCCTTGGTGAGCTCCTCCTCCAGGTAGGTCCTGGGAGGGAGGGGAAGCCACATGAGGGCCGCTGGCCGGAGCGCGGCCCACTGGTGCCCTGCCCGAGGGCTGCAGTCAGCTGGGCCAAGTCAGCCTCGTCCCGGACAGGCGCACATTTGGTTGGGCTGGGCCTGGCTGTTGACTGAGCACGGGCCAGCCTTGCCTAGTGGGAGCAGCTTCGTTCCAAGAGCACTGGGAAGGCCGGACAAAGCCCAAGGAGCTCTTCCTTCTAGGGCACCTCACGGGACCAGCAGAGGAGGGAGGAGGAGGGTCCGCTTGGCGACTCGTTCTGCTGGGGTGACGGTGGGGAAGGGGGTGGAGGGCAGGTCCGCTCAGGGTCCAGCTGTCCCCCCTCTTGGCTGCCTTCCACGAAGCGAGGGCTTCGTAAGCCAGCACCTGTGTGAGTCGGGGAGCACGTTTTGTCCACCCCACCCATCTCCCTGCCGCTCCAGCAGCCTAAGGGCTCTCTCCGAAGAGGGAACACCTTCAGGCCAGAAGGCCTCTGAAGTGGCCCCAGTGCTGGAGGGAGAAGCCCATGATGGGAGGGAAAGCCTCGGGGCTCTTTTTCTACCGCAGAGATGGGCTGGGCTCTTCCTGCCCCTCGGACCCCAGGCCTCAAGACAATGTGGCCAAGTAAACTGTTCACCGCCCTGCCCTCCGCACGGGCTGCGAGGGGACTGCAGGCCGAACTGGCAGGGGTCCCCTAGAAACTGGCAGAGGTAACAGGAGTGGGGACAGTACAGGATCTGGGCAGCCCAAGACCGGCTTCCTGGCCCCAGGCTGCCTCCCTGGCCCCCTTCGCCAACGGGGTGAGTCACCCCTGCTGCACATCACAGACGCCCACCCTCCTCCCTGCTCCTATTTTAAACTCCCCTTCTCCCCCACAGTGGGCTCAGCTGCTGCCTGTGACCCTTCCTGAAACAGGAATCCGCAATGTCAGTTGAGTAGAGAGAAGTCTTCTCCCTGGGCCCGTGTGCGTGGGCGTTGCCCACACGGCGGTCTGTGACAGCAGGCCCAGCCTCCACTCTCCATCTGTCCCCGGGGCCTTGCTCTACCGCTTCCCACCATACCTCCAACCAGCCGGTTTGGGACCCAGAACAGACTGGTCAAATCCTTTAAAAGATAAGTTTCCAGAACCACTGTACCAACTCTTTCAAGAAAAAAGCAAATCCTTGGTGGTGAACTTGGGTCTGGTCATTTAGGACCTTCCGGCGGATGATGCAGACCATAAGGAGGTTCTGTCCTTGGTTGTGCCCTTGCACACACACACACACACACGCACGCACACACTACTGTATGCACGCCCATGCACGTACACGTGCATGTACAAACACTACTGCGTGCAGAGCCAGGTCAGTGCTGATGAGCGCTACAGGGCAGAGCTGCGAGGCAGGCTGCTTTTGCATGGACTTGTGTCACGCTGGCCCATGTGTGTATTTGTGTGCGTGCTGTGTGGCGGGCAAAGGGTTTGCCATCCCCAATGCTCCTGAGTGCGCTGCAGGGGCCTGCGGGTGGGTGGGTGGTGCACTTCTGCAAAGACTTCTCAGTAGCTCCTTAAGCAGGAAGCAGGCCTCACTGTCAAACCCCTTTCCACATGGGGCTTGCTCCAGAAAGGGCCTGTGCAGCTCAGTCTGGGCAGAGTTGCTCACCCTCTGGGAGAGGAAAGGGGCCGGGCAGAGATGCCCACAGGGGTCACGAGCCTGGTGGTGGGGTCAGGGGTCCACCGGGAGGTGAGCTGCAAAGCCTCCCCAACCCTGGTGTCCCGACACTGGCCCGGCCCACCTCGCCCACCCCAGCAGGAAGGTCACACGTCCATGAAGCCTGCTGGGTGAAGCCACAAGACTAAGTAAAGGCAGTGTTCCCCTCAGGAAGGCAGCCAGCCCATGGGGAGCCAACAGGTGATACAGCAAAGCCACCCACTTCCCCCCACGCTCTCTCCAACCTGCTTCCCACCAGGGCACAGGTGCTACAGACAGCTCTGGTCTCCACCTGCCAGCCCTGGTCCAGAGGTCAGGAAGACACTCCTGATTCTCCACGGCAGGCTACATGACACACAAGAGATACGGGGTCAAATCTAAGAAGACGCCCTAGAGCGATGTGAGCTTATGTCCGTGTGGAACTGGGGTCCCAAGACACCCCTCGTTAGGACACCGCAGGTGGCTGCATCATCTTTTCCTCAGGCCTCACCACGGCTGGGTCTGCTGACCAGCTAGCCCTTCCACCACTGTGACAAGTCTGTGACAAGTCTCAACCTCTCATGCCCCGGACTCAGGGTTTGTGGTGGCCCTGGGCTGTGGCCTCCTCCCTCTGGCAGGCACAGAACCCTTGGGGAGTGCCAGGCTGCAGCCCAGGCTCGACTGGCAGTCAGAGGCCTGGTGCAGAGGCGGGCTGTGTGGCTCCCTGCCTGCGTGGCCCTGGGGAGTCCCTTAGCCTCTGGGGTCAAAGGTCCTCCTGCTCAGACTGGATGGTGGCCCATCTGCCAGGGCGGCTGTAAGGAGCACCCAGCGCTCAGAGTACAGAAGGGCCTCCACCCCGTCCTCAGGACCCGTGAGACAGGGAAGGGGGTGCTGGGCTGGGACCCGTTCTGGGGAGACCTACCTCCTCCCCTCCATACGGGATCCTCACACACCTCCTCCCTCAGCCTCCAGGCGGCCCCGCCCAGGACTGGGTTAAACACGTCCCAGCCTTGCTGGTCACGCTGGGTCTCTCCTGAGAGCCCTGGGTGCAGTGGGACAGAAGCTCCAGGCAGCAGGGGGATGGGGCAGCCTTGGTAGGAGAGGGGGCTCCTGTCCCCAGCAGCCTCCAGGGAACAGACAGGCACCCCGGCAGCCTTTTAGGACGGACTGGCCACACGTTCTTCCCACAGGGTGTACTTTTCTTTGGCCCCGGTCTGAGTGAATACCGATCGGAATATTTATGTGTCTCCCCTTGAGAGGGCACATCCTGGTGCATCACGGGAAGTCCTTCCAGGGAGAGAAATAAGACCCTGGGGAGAGCAGTGGCCGAGTGGTGGCTGGAGGGACATTCTGTCTTCTCTCTGTGGGCTGGAGATGGTGAGACCCCTGGATGGAGGGAGGGAAAGGCTGGGGACAGTGCAAAGAGTGGGGTCTATATTTCCCCACCCCTTCGTCCCTGCCCTCGAGGCAAAGCCAAGGGAACACAGCGGGTCAGGCTGCAGGGTCAGGGTCTGATTTTATAACACAATTCCCAGGAGGAATGAGGAAGGAAGGAAAACTGACTGGCTTGGCCTGCTTCTTTCCTGCGGGCACACACACACACACACACACACCCTTTTCTCAAACTCCTCTTATAAGAAATAAAACTGCTTAAACCATCCAAAGCAAACGCAGGCTCCAGCTGTGAGCTCTGCGTCTCGGAGCCTGGTCTCCCCGGAGAGCGGCGGGCCGGATGGAGGAGGCCCGCGTCTGGCCCTCCCGTCTGGGCACCTGCAGTCGGCGGCTCTCTGAGGCTTCAGAGGACTTCACCACCCGCTGACCTGCTGGGGAGGAGCTACTCCATGACTCCTGACACGGAATGGTCAGAGTTTGAGAGGAGATGAGAAAACCCTGCTGCCAAAGCAGGGCCCAGAGCTCAGGCGCCCGGGGCTCGGGTCCTCCTGGCTCTGCCCTCCACCCTGTCTTCTCCAGCCCGCTCCCCCCGCCTCCTTCCCTCCCGGTTCTTCTCTGGGCGGAGCCTGGTGGGGGGGGGACACGCATTTCCACACACATGCCCACATACCCATCTGGCCCTGTGCCCTGGACCACGCAGCCACTGGGCTGGGGTCACCGCCAGCCCCAGTCCAGAACGCAGCAAGCTGGTGACTGTTGTCAGGGCCTCTCACGCTCCTCCCTCCTCCATTGCACCCTTATGACAGGCGCAAGTCTCTTTTGGCAAATCACCACAATCTGCTAACCGGCTCCCTCTTTGGCTCGGGGTTGGGGTGCAGGGCGGGGAGGGTGGGATGAGAACAGCCTCTACTCCAGTCTCCCCCTCGCAGCCCACATTAACGGGAAGCCGCCCTCTGCTCCCCCCAGCAATCCCACCTGACCAGATGGGCAGTT
Source organism: Balaenoptera borealis (assembly GCF_965194805.1). Classification (NCBI taxonomy): domain Eukaryota; kingdom Metazoa; phylum Chordata; class Mammalia; order Artiodactyla; family Balaenopteridae; genus Balaenoptera; species Balaenoptera borealis. The sequence continues at coordinate 24,390,617 of NC_138860.1, forward strand.
CTCTCTGCCCTCTCCCTGGGGAGGCTCCGCATCCACCAGGTCCCCTTTCTGGTCCCACCGGCTACCGGCTCCCGTCCCCTCCCCCGCCGGCCCCTGGCTCGCCAGAGAAGAGAAGGGGCCGTCCTGGGCAAAGCCAGCACATATGTGAGATGACCAGAGCGGGGTCCAACCAGATCCCTGGCCCGGCCTCGCCCACATGAGGCCTCAGGGACAGCCCAGAAAGCCCGGCCTCCTGGAAGCCTGGAATGCCGTGCCCGGTATCTGCCGCCCGGCCAGCTGGGGGCTGAGGGGCGGATGTGCCCCATCTGAGGAGCCTGGCTCACCTGACGCCCATCTTGCAGTCCATCACGCACGGCGAGTCAAAGTCGGCCAGCAGGTCGTCCATCTGGTTGTAGCGCTCCCCGTCCTTCACCACGTCCCCGTGGTAGGCAGGCACGTAGGGTTTCAGCACGTCGGCCATCAGCCGGTCCAGGCAGCGCTGCTCCGACTCACAGTGCTTCTTCAGAATCCTGCCATTGGCAGCCGCCTTGAAGCTCCCTGCAGAGCAAGGTGGGAGGAGGCCCTGGGTCCCCAGCCTGAGCCCTCCTCGCTCTGACCCCCGCCCCTGCCAGACACGCCCTCCGTCACAGGGCCCGGGCCTCTCGGGCATGCTGCGGAGCTTGCCAGCACGGGGCTGGAGGTGTGCCCAGGTCCCCACTGGGGGACCGAGCCCTTTAAGCGGAGTGGGTGCAAGTCCCCCCCCCCCGCTGCCATGCCCTGACGGCAACTCTGGGCTGGTTCCCCGACTTCCCAGACCCCAGGCTCCTCCTCTGAAGATGGAAGTACGCCAGTGCTCACCACTGGAGGGTGAGGAAGGCGAAGTGAGAGGTCTGCGCCAGGACCTATTCACCCCTCTCTGTGTGACTACCACCCCCCAACCCCACCGTCAACCCTGCTTCCCAGCCACGAAAGTGTCTCCGGTCTCAGTGGAGGAGAAGCCCTGATACAACAGGATGTAGCGCCAGGAGAGGGAGACCGGCTGAGAAGCAGCGGCCAAGGCTCTGCCCGGCTGGGCGGCGCTCCTTCTGAGCCACACCCTCAGGTAAGTATTGAGGAAGGGTGTCCATCCACCTGCCTTGGGGTCTGGGCCAACGTGGTTAAGGGTGTAAAAAAAAAAATGTCAGACCCTGTGCTGGCCTGAAGTCCACGGGCGGCCACTGAATTGTCCCCTGAGGACGATGCCCACCAAAGGACCACCATGAGTGGGCTAGACAGCTCTAGACGCCCTGCCCTGTCACTGAGGGGCCACCTGGAGACCTCACGGCTAGCCCAGGGCGTGGCCACTGCAGCCGGTACTCCACTACGTCTTAACACTCTTGGGGCGACCTGCCTGCCTCTCCCACCGGCTACGAGCTCCTTCGGGGCAGACACTGTATCTGCATACGTATTGTCACCCAGAGGAGCACCTTGATGAGGGCATACAACAGGCACTCAGGGAAGCACTTAGCTTTGTCTCTTTGTCCCAGGTGACAAATGGCAGGCAAGCTATAAAGACTGATGACTTCATCTGTTTTATTGAGTTAAAATGGTAGAGAGATTGAAAGAGACAGAGAGACTGAGGGGGGAATGTGTGCGATTTGTGAAGAGGTGGCACAGACTGTGGAGAGGGCGGGTGTCCATGTGCATTTTCGAGGCGGTGTTAAGGCCCGTCTCTCAAGTACGCCTGCGACTGCAGACCACGAAGTCTCTCGGGGAGCACCTGTTCAGATGCTTCATCCCCGGGAGCATCCAGGGCCAGGCCCGTCCCCCACACGCGCTGGACGCCTCCCCAGAGAGCTGGACATCCTGTCAGAAAGTCCGGGAGAGCTGTGGCTACCTGCGTGTCCTGCCAGCTGGATCCAGGGGTACTTCTTCTTGAAGGACATGACAAAGGGAGACCAGTGCACCATGTTTTTTATTTTCCTCCATGATTTGCTCTAGAAACAAGCAAACGAAAAGCTCTACATTAGAAACAGAACTACTGCTTTCCGGTTAGGATGAATTCAAAACCAGGGAACCCGCTGCCTGTGGCACAGGACAAGAGGTGAGTGCCAGGCCCACGGCACAGGCAGCTCTGAGGACTTCACCTCCATCAACTACGTGGCATGCATCTATGGGCTTTGCCCCATTCTACAAACAGGCTGAGTAAAACACCCAGAATCAAGGCGACAAGGATCTGACAGGCTCTGGGAACAGAGGAAGGGAGGAGGGACAGAGTGTTCTCCATCCAGGGCTGACCCCATCCCACGCCACTCCCCCATCAGGGGACAACTAAACCCACACTGCCTTTCTTTGTGCCCCCTCTCAGTTTCCTCATCTGTCTAGTGAGGGATAGACAGCTGGTCCCCCAAGCTCTTTGGATCAGTGGACACTCTAGGACTCTGGAAAATGACCTCTTGCATCCCAACAGCAAGGGCCCCTCAGAGGAAGACTAGAGAGGCCACGATCACCCAGCTGTCACCTCCTACTGCATTTGCAGATGCGGTGCCAGCAGAGGCACCTCTTGCCTGTGAGAGGTTTGAGGAGACTTTAAAGGGAACTCCCCGGGGACAGCAGTGCCTCCGAGGCTTTGGTGCACTCAGGGGTGAGCCAGCCCGCAGGACTCTCCCTCCACTGCACTTCTCCTTCTCAAGACATTTCTTAAGTAAAAACTCGTGTGTGTGTGTGTGTGTGTGTGTGTGTGTGTGTGTGTGTGTGTAGGAGGGGTTCCTTGGGCAGAAAGGAGAACTAACATTTATTGAGCACCTTCTTATTTTATTTTCACAGCAAGCATGCAAGGTAATCACTGTTATTTCCATTTGCAGAACCCAAGCCTCAGACAAGTAAGTGATAAAGCCACATTTAAACCTTCACCTATATGACTACTTTAAAGAAAATCCTTTTTATCCCCAGCTATACACATTGCTCTCTATAAAAATATCCCTAAGTTACTTTAATAAGACCGGGCTGTAGACATGAAGATCAAGTGCCCCTGAAGGGAGTGATGAGAGGTGAAGCATTTCAAGCTCCTGAGAAGCGGATCCCTGACTAGCAAAACCACAGACAGTAAACCCCCAAGGCTCTGCGCTGGGAAGGAGGAGCTGGGAATTCTACAGAAGAGGGAGGTGAGGAGTGGTCCTGCCTGGACAGTGGACCCCTGGAGAGGCGGTTCCTCATTCTCTGTTCTGCAGCGTCCGCTAGCAGCCACACTGAGGTTGCTGGACTGACTCCAGCTGCTGGAGCCCAAGGTTAAATCCGTCTCCTTTGTTTTTTTCTCTCTGGTGAGACTCAGCTGCTTCTGTCATCAAGGTTTCAAGTTAAAATCTGTTTAAGGAGAAGAATTCTTCCCTACCGAACCTGGCAATGTTTATCCCACCCCAGAAACCCTCACTCTACCGCCAAGACCTAGTCTAAAGCGAGGGCAGCGCTCTGCCAGGCCATGTGACAAAGGGCCGGCCTCACCGACAAGGGTGTTTTTCCTAGATCCTTCTGATGGAGATCTCCGAAGAAGGCTAAGGAAAGCCAGCGTTTCTTATCTAAGCACCCAGAAGGCTGCACAAACACTCAGGACAGACAATGCATGAGGGCAGCAATGGGAAAACCTAATTACATGAGATGACCAACCAAGTGATGGTTTGTTCCACCCACGGGGAAGACGTCTAGGTGGGTCCAGAAGAAAAGTGCACAGTTCTCACTACCTGCTGGTCACACCCCTGCAACAGAGCTCAGAAGGGATGAGGGTCCAACGGGTTCAGAGTGGGGTGGGAGGAGGGGGAGGGCAGACTGTTCTCCATCCAGGGCGGACCCCATCCCATGCCACTCCCCCATCAGGGGACCACTAAACCCACACTGCCTTTCTTCATGCCCCCTTCTCAGGGCCTCAGCTTCCTCATCTGTCTAGTGAAGGATGGACAACTGGCCCCCCCCACGCTCTTTGGATCAGTGGACACTCTAGGACTCTGAAAAATGACTTCTCGCATGCCAACAACAAGGGCCCCTCAGAGGAAGACTAGAGAGGCCACGATCACCCAGCTGCAGCGTGTCACCTCCTACTGCATTTGCAGATGCGGTGCCAGCAGAGGACCCAGGGAGGATGTGTCCCGCTGCCGGGGTCAGGGGCCTGCAAAGATTGATGCCTGCCGGGGAGGAAGGTCATCACAGAGGCTGACCCCGCAGACGCAGGCTGGGGGCACACTCAGGGAGCAGGAGAAGACTACTGCAGGCAGCGGGGCCTGTGGGAACAGAGGTCCGGGACTGGGCTTTGGAGCAGTTGGGCCGGACGTGCTGGGAATGGGAGCCAGAAGCAGTGGCTGATAAGGGTGAGAGGGCGAGTCCGGCTCTGCACGCCGGGCCGAGACGCTTGGACTCCGGGGAGTGTGGTGTTGGGGAGGCAGGCTGCCCTGGGCCTGAGTCCTGGCTCCGCCTGCTCCTCACTGAGTGACCTGGGACAAGTTCCTGACCCTCCCCTTGAGGCCCTATTATCTTCCCTGTAAAATGGGAATAACACATACATTCCTTTGAGCCCCGGAGGTAAAGCCATTAGAAGTTCACGGGCACAGGGGTGTTTGTGGAAGAGTCTTAGTGGTCTGAGTTCAAGGAGGGGTGTCCCTGAAGTCATCCCAGGAACAGTCAGGCCGGAGCCAAGTGGCGGTGTTGCCATAGTTACTCAAGAATAAAGGTCACGGAGCCTGGGGCTGGACCAAACCCACCCTGTCAGGATGCAGCTCTCTGGGGATCCACGGGGGGGACACACTGGGCAGTGGGCCCGGGACCCGGGAGGCAGGAGGGAAAAGAGCTGGGTGAGAATAGCCAGGTTCGAGTCCAGCAGGGGCATCTGAGCTGTGAAACCTCTAGTTCCCGGACCCCTCTTCAGGGGTCCAGAAAGGAGAGGGGTGCTCCAGGGAAGGGGTCCTCTGATGGCTCGTGGGACCCAAGAGCCTCCCAAACACGGCTGAGCTCTGAGTAAATGGGGCATTTTTCCACATAGCTTCCTCTTTCCCACACCTCCTCCACAAGGGAGCATTTCTTCAACATGAAAATTGGGCCCCATATGGCCAAGGCCAGAGCGTCCCCCGGCTTCCAAGGTGGAATATTCCACTGGGGCGGGTTTGCACACCACGGGATTTCTCGACTGTGCTGGCAGCAGCAAGCGGGGGATTTTCCTGTGGTTTTTCAATAGCAGCACCCAGGCAGTGCCTAGAGTCGCTGCCAAACATTAAACAGAAAAGCAGGTCCAGGAAAGGCCCAGGAAAGAAGGCAGCAGGGTGACCACCGCCCCTACCCCCGGCCCATGGGAGTGGAGAGAACGATTAGGGCAGGAGATTACAGAGAATCGATTCCCTTACGATGCCCGGGAGACCACAGCACCCATTTAGGTGCTCTAGGCACCACCAACTCTAGGCAGAAGCCGCTTCCAGGTGGTGGGTCCCGGAGGGTCAGCTGGGCTAACAGTCTCCCGGCAAGCCCCTCGCTGGAGGAAGACACAGTCCTCAGAAAGGGATGCCAGGCCTCTTTCCCCACCCAAGACAGCCGACGAGGCAAGAAAGGAGGGCAGCCCAACAACCTGGAAGAATTCCATCCAGAGGAATTGATCACCTTTTCTCTCCTGGGAGAGTCTCAATAGCCTCAGTCACTTCTCTGCAATCGGACTACAGTCCCAGGTCTCGAATTTAACAAGCTGAGCTTTGTCAGACACACAGGCAGCTCTCAAATGCCTTGAACACGGTGTGGCAAAGGGCACCTGGTCGCTCCCCCTTGGCAGCGCTGACTGCCAGCTGATTTCACTGGCCCTGTCCCTCCATCACCTCCCAATCACCAGGGTCATCTGGACACCCTCTGCTGACCCTTCCTGGAACGCCCCCTAGAGCTCCACATGCCTGACAGGTCCCCTGGCCTCTCTGGGTGGCGGGGTCCTCCTGTGTAAATCTGAGGAGTCAGCTAGCTGACTCCGCCAAGCTCTACTCTGGCACGCTACTTACACGCAGATCTGATGGATAAAATGGCCTACCTAATGGATAAGCTGGGGTGTTCTTCCTAAGTCTGCTGGGCATGACAGAGCAAAGGGAATGGCTCTTAGAAACTCCCTGCAAGCTGGCATCAGTTGTCATCTCACCGGCAGGGCTCTTTTCCCTAGATGTGCAACAGGACGGACGGCCAGCCTCCCTCAGCACTGGGCCTGGAGTGAGCGTTCATGACTCATCACTTACGGGCTCTCACTATGTGACAGGAGCGGGACCGGGCTCCTTAGGGCCTCATTTCTCATCTTCAAACAACCTGGTGGTAGACAGGATTATTTTCTCTGTAAGATGAAGAATCTTACAAGCTGAGTTGCTTCCCCAAAGTCATTCCATTCTCCTTCCTGCCAGTAGGTGCCTGATCACCCTGGGAACCTCAAACCGATTCACCAAGTGCTGTGCCTATCAACAAGCAGGGGCCCTTCCAGCCCAGAGCACGCTGGGCAAGGTGATGGGGACAGAAGATTGGGCAGGAAGGACAAGGAGATTTCTTCAGGGAGGTTCCCCTGAGCAGCCCGGGAGCTGGGCTGGCAGGACAGTGCTCTGGGGTAGGGGGCCTTCTGGCTGCTTCTTCAGCAGAGGCGCCCAGAGCCTTTGGGAGAGGCTCCACAGCTGGCCATCAAAACCCCAGACAGGCCTCATTCCGGGGCTGGGCAGGTGCCACTTCCAGCTTAGCTACCAGGTGACACAAGGCTCTCCCATGAGTCAGATCAGACCAGCTAATCGCTCCTATACTGTGGCTGGAATTTTACACTTGGGATGTTCTTGGGCGGCACTTCAAGGGAAAGGCAAGCCCCACAAAGCTGACTGCCTCTTGAGCAGGGAAGGAGCCACAGGGTGGGCTGACGACACACAGCTCTCACCTTGATTCTGTGCTGGGTGTAAGCCAACTGCAGACCAGAAGTGAGGTTTTTCAGGTAACACCTCAGGTTTATGGGCTTGGATGACCCAGCTCCACAAATCCCTAGAGGACTGCACTCCTGGGTTAAATCAGCACTGATTTTGGTTTCGCTCTGTTTTCTACTTGAGTGCAGGGCAGGGCCTTCTGCTGATGTTTGTTACAGCCCTGACCTCGCTCTGTAAGAGGTGGGGTCATGTTCTCTACTTTGGCTGCACAGGAAAAGGTAGGGCCCTAATTCACTCAGAGAAGTTCAGAAGGATCAGAAAATAGCCAGACCTGAGGAGCGAAGGTTGGTCCTTTAAGACTCAGAGTGGCTGGAGACGTCTGGTGCTCTGAAACTGCTCTGGGCAGTTCCCTCCCTTCATACCTGACTTGACAGGAGCTAAAATATTCAGAGAATGTGGAGAGGGATTTGTAGCAGGAGAAAAGCCTAGTAACAACAAAACCCCAACCCTCTTCAAGCTTGAGGTGACAGAAGTCACCTGGAAAGGGAGTTTCAGAACCTGGCCAACCCCAGCTGAGCCCTCTCCAGCCACTGGTGCCTTTGGAAGGCTCGGGGCTCTCACTTTTCCCTCCTCCTCTTTGCCCAAAGACTTCTGGCCTCACACAGCAGATGTGCATCTACTCCCTAACGGCCGATACCAATGTGTGGCGACCTCTCCACTCAGCACGCAGAGCCTCAGAGCGCTCGGGGCAGCCCTGGCGAGGAAGGCAGCTCCTCATCCCTCTGGCCTGGACTCACCCAGAGCCCTTGAGAGCCCAGCGCGGAAACGGTCCACTGGCCAGTGGGGCCCAAGGGAGGAAGCCTGGGCAGCGTCTCTGATTCTGTGTTTATCTAAACCAGACTCCAAGCCTCCCAGGGATGCTAATGGCTCCTGCATAAACGCCACCCTCTGGCTGCTTCCCCCAGCCAGTCATCTGCCTCGTGCTGCAGGGAACACTGCCTTAAATAAAAGGGCTAAGTGGATGACCTCAAAGGCAGGCCTTTGTCTTCCATCACACAGGCAAAAAGGACTGGTGGAGATGAGGAGGAGGAGGAGGAGGAGGAAGGCGGGGAAGCAGGGACCCAGAGCCGAGGCTGGGGGCCTCTAGCCACCCCACTCACAGGACGCTTTAGCTGTCATCAGGATCAGCTGCATGACATGCACAGCCCAGAAGGGGCAGTGACATGGGGGCCAGCTGTTCCTTTGCTGGAGGACTGCCTCACATGCCCTAGGATGTCTGCAGCCCTAGGTCTCCTCCCCCATCCACACACGGAGGTATTTGCAGTTCAGTAAACACATGTTCTCTCAGGCCCATGAGATTCTGCAGGTGACTCCTGGCTCGCTGCATGTACCCCTCCTCACCCACCCTCAGGCACCGCAAGGGTGACACCTTCCGCCACCAGGGATTTTTCTTTCGCAAGCACGGGCGCGGAGGCAAAGGACTCCGCTAACCCCCTAGGCAGCTCAGAGGCCCCGGAGGCCCTTCCTCTGCTGGAGGGACGGAGCCGTCCCTCCTGGGTGCTCCCACAGTGCCCGGGGCACACCTGCGCCCCAGCTCTCCTCTGGGCGAGTGTACCCTCCCGACAGCCAGGACCCCCAGCACCTAGCTCCACCAGATCCTTGGCAACCCCCTGCCGCGGGTCCTGGAGAGGCCACCACGGCCAGTCAGCTAGGCCTGCAGGCTGAGCCAAGCCCCGCCCGGCTCAGGAGGAGGGAGACCAAATCCAACATCACCCGTCGGGAACCTGGTCAGAGCCTCCCGGAGTAAGCTGAAGTTTCCAGGGTGCTGCGGGCTCTGCTCCCCTCTTGTCGGCCCCAGCAGTGCCTGCGCTGCCTCCTGTCTGGAGAAGCAGGCCTCCTGAAGACAGTTCCCCACAATCCCACTTTACCCAAGGCAGCCGGCCCTTCCTGCAGCTTCCCTTCCCGCTGGCTTTGCCAAGCTTGCCACTCTTTGCGCCCTGCAAACTCAGGCTGAAGCAACGCACCCTTCCCCTCCGTCTCGAGCGTGTTTAAAATCCTCTGCCTCTGAGGCAGGCCACAGCGTTGGATTTTGCTTCCAGAAGACAGCACACGACCCAGGCTTTGGAGCTAGAACGATCCCTTGCTCTGCCACCTCCTGGCTGCAGCTGTGAGCAAGCCTTTGAACCTCTCCGACCTCAGCGTTCTCACCTGTAAACTGGGCACGATAACAACACACTTGCCCTGATGCACACTCTATCAGCTCCGAGAGAACTGATAAGGTGGTACACATGTACACAGGTGCTCTGTATACCGTCATTGGACAGGTGAACCTTAGATGTTCACTTTGTTTGTACTTCTGTGTCTGTTTTTTGTTTGTTTGTTTTAATTGAAACAGTTTTCTCCTCCAAGGCATAGGAGACTGGCAAAAATCCGCTGGGCACTTCCAGAGGGTCAATCATTGCCAGTGGCAAGAAGATGAGCTAATTGTGTGGTTAATTGCTTACAAAGCTTCCCTTTGGATGTTCATGGCAACTAGGAACACACAGGGCGGCTCCTGGGGCCTCGAGCTCTGTGACTCAGGGAGAGCAGAGCCGACCGGCGTCCAGGTGCCTCGACACCAGTTTCTGGTTCAGAAGGTCAGTAAAGTTGCTAAAAGGAGAAAGAAGAGTTCCCCAAAGAACGCCATTTCACACATGTGGAACTCTGCTAGGCACCAGCGAAGAACATAATAAATAGTAAGACTGCAGAACGGATTTCATTTTACACAGAGGGTTTACACACTCTTCTTAACCCCTTTCCCATCTGAGCTGTTCCCCCAATATTCTACTTTTTTCTCCAGTACTTCCCTTTTTATTTAAATAGTTAGATCACTTGCCAAACTTTTATTTTTAGATAATTATAAAGAGTATCCTTTTTTTTTGAGTGAAAGAGATGAAGGGAAATCTCTAAAATATCAGAAAAGGGAAATTATCTCTGGACCGTATAACTCTCCAAAGCAATACTGCCAGAATCCTTTGCCTTGCTGCACACGTGTGCATGTGTATATGATGCCTGTGTGTATGTGCTGGTTAGTGGTGATAAGCTGGCTTGTCCGGGGAAAGAGGCAGAGAAATCACACATTAAATGCCTAACATGTTGCTAGGTACTATTCTAATATTTCATGTAATCCTCACTCACAGCACTGATACTTATCTACATTCTGCAAATGATGAAACATGTTCAGAGAGGTTAAGTAACTTGCTCAAGGTCACACAGCTTCCTGGTTTGCTCCGAGGATTTTGTTTTGTTTCAGCCAACAGGGTAACTGGGCCCCCATCGTCTCTCCTCCAGTTAAAAAATAGCCTCAGATAAACAGCAAGCGCTTTGTCAAAAGAGTGACCTTTCAGATGGGGCAGGCCTGAATAATGACCCGCCTTGCCCTCCTTTCCAAGTGGTTCCCAGAACAGCCTCACTGACACCCACTTTGGGAAGACACATTAACAAAGTGCTGAAAGTGGGTGAAGACGCCCCTGCCCGGGAAAGTTCATTCTGTGTCAGTGCCTTTGTTCTGGCCTTGCAGAAGTCTGAGCAAAAGGCATTGAGTTATCCATGTTTGGAAAAAAAATGCTTTTTTCTTCCTTCTTTTCTTCTTTTGGTCTTTCTAAAAAAGCAGTTTGGGTTTCCCTAGTGATCGTTCTTTCCTTCGCTGGGGAAAAGACTGTGCTTCTCCCAGGAGGCAGAGCCAAGGCAAGCCAACTTTGTTCATTGTATTCGCCCTGGCAGGGCCCTCCTGTGACAGCAGCTGGGTGCAAGCCCAGGCAGGTAGGGGCCCCTGGCTCAATAGCTCCGTCCTGGAGGCCTGGTTAGAAACCTGGCTGGGGCCAGACCCACCCCTGCCAAAGTGAGCTGGGAGCCTGGAGCGGAGGAGGGAAGGCCTTTCAAAACCAAAACACCAAGGGTAGGAGAAACAAAGCCCAAGGACTTGGCAGGGCAGGTAGCTCTGGCTAAAAATAAGAATCTGGATTTTAAGACTAACCGTCTTTCCCCTTTAACAAACAAGGAAACTCCCCTAAAAACTGAATGCAGAAACACTCTTTGAGAAAGACCTGAGTAATGTTGAATTTCATCCCTACCTCTCTCCCCACCCCACATGGTGTTCCCACAAGATGAGTGGTTCAGAGTCTACGGCTGGCACAGCGTTTCCTCACCTGTCCTGCAGGGAACCCACCCACAGGTGGTCGGAATCACGCTGAGGGCAGTGAGGTGGGCGACGTACCTCCCACAGCGTCAGTGGCTGCTCTAGGGCAGGAGAATGAGGACGGCGGGCCCTCACCAGCCCCTGCAGGCCTGGACCCCTTGGCTGCTGAGGGCGTGAGAGGCAGGAACCAGCTCTGTGTTCTCAGGGTGGGTGCTCCGTCCTCTCCACTCCTGGTGGGGTCAGAGGGCTGCTCTGCTCCGGGTTTGGAGCGTAGGACCCGGTAAGGGCCCAGAGCTCCTGTTGAAAAACGGGAGCTCCTGATGCAAGTGTTCAGCTCGGGCTGGCCCTCCCTGAGGGTTACCACCTTGGTCGGTGAACTCCCAGCAGCACATTCTGGCCAAAACCAGGAAAACGCTGAGCGGCTGCCTAGCTGCCCTCTCCTGAGCAGCTGCCTTCTTCCTGTCGCAACCAGAGGCCCCGTTTCTGGGACAAGGGTAGCACCCAGATCGGCACACAGGGGTCCATCCCTCATTGCCATTCTCCCTCCCCTACCATCATCCAGAATCCCTGCCTGAGGAGTCCGCCCAGGCCCAGCTGGCCCGACTGGCCACCAAGAGTTCCCTGACCACCTACAGACGGGATCAAGGCCCCACCAGGGACAGAGGGCTGCCCCAGACACCTGCCCACCCTCCTCTCCTATGCACACGTTCTCGGACACCCTCTCTGATCCTGCAGGGCTGGTCACCTTCTTGTCCCATGCCTACCCCACCTCTAGGTCCCCGCTCACGCAGGTGCTCTGCCTGCAGTGTTCTCCCCCCTCCTTTCCTTTACCCACATCCCACCTGTCCCCACAGCTGATGGTGCTGGAGTCCGTGAGCTGGCCCTACCTTCTCCATAAAGCCTCTCAGACCAGCCACAGGCCATTCCAAGAATCCTCCTCCCTAGCAGGATAGGCTTTGAGAGCTTTGTGATTCTTGTGTCCTGTGCTGTGTCTCCCATCAGAGGGTAAGCTTCTGGAGAACGGGAATTTGTCCTAACACTTCTGGACGCCCCCCCAGGCTGGACACACAGTGGGAGTACGATACTACCAGCTGCGTGACCGATGCGAAAATTTTACAGGTCCATCACACGGCAGGGGCTCAGGCCCTGCTACGTGCCATCTCCTAAAAGTTGAAATACACCTCAACCAGCTCATACCTCTTCATGCTCACATGCCCAAGCTTGGATCTTTCCAGAGACATCTCCAGGGGGAATACTTGGGGGGATTTCCTGTCCAATCTGCCTGGGGTTCACTACACACCACCAGGCTCCAGGACAGCGGGCCCCGACCCCAGGGGCCTTTTCACATGCACACATGAGGGTCACTCTTTCACTCTGGTTAGTCAACCCAGCAAAGAAAGCACTTCTCCCAATGACTGTTCCAGATCCACCCTCCTTCCCTCTTCCTAACTTTACAGGAGCTGGCAACAAAGGGGCTCACAGTCTTGCCAAACCAGCGTTTTTTTTGGTTACCAAGGAATGGAGGTATCCTTCACCCAAAATGGAAATACTCCAAACACTCCCTACCAGGAAGGCCCGGCAAATGCTCCATCTCTGATCTAGAAGGTCACAGACTTGGCTCCTCCTTCCTCCTGGACTTCATCCTCTTAAGAACTAAAAATAATGGAGCGCTGGAAGAAAGAGGCGAGAGAGGGGAAGCAGTTGAAAGCAAAGGAAATGCTTTGGTGCGCAGGGGCCTAGCCTACCTCTCACACCAGGAGCCTGCTGGGGCCGCTGGAGCAGAGGTTGGGGGGAGCCAACAATTGCAGGAAACAGGGAGTGGCCAGGGGGCTGAGGAAGAGCCCTGGGGGATGGGGAATGGCAGCCTCTAGCAGCCGACTTCCTAATGGACAAAGCTCAGAGGACAGAAAGGCTCAGCCTTTCCTCTGGGAAAGGGCATCCAGAGCCCTGCCCAGCTGGTGGAGGCGGCCCCTGCGACACACACCAGGTCCCTTCCCTCCCTTCGCTTCGTCCACCCCTCCCCAGAGATTTTATTTTTACTTTGGTTAAAATGCAAAAAACAAGGCCGAGTTACAGAGGGTGGAAATTTACTGAAGGTCTTTACTGGTCAACAGACAATTGGCACTGAAGGCCTGGGACGGCTGAGCACCCCCAGTGCCCCTCCTGGGCGACTTCCTCACAGGGGCCAGTCATGACACCCCCAAGCCCCAACACAGCTCCTCCAGCTCAATCCCTCCTTCTCGGCTCCCAAGACGTAAGGCCAGGCGGGCAGTGGGGTGGAGCCAATAGCATGTGGGCTGTTCTAGTAATAAATAGGTGATATGTCTCGACTGTCTTCTAGAGCCAGACACAATGCCAAGTGCTTGATAAGTATTATGTATGCATGATACAAATATCTCAACCTGTCACACAGGTCATCTCATTAGCCCATTTTACAGATGGGGACACTGAGGCACAGAGAGATTAAGCAACTTGCCCAAGGTTCTACACATGGTAAGTGGCAAAGCCAAGATTTGAACCCAGGCAGTCTGGCTCCAGGGTCCAAGCTCTCCATCACTCTGCTAGGCTACCTCACTGGTCATTTGTAACATGTAAACTTATAGCCGGATAAACCTAGGTTTAGATCCTGTTATTCTTGGCTGGTGGTATTAGGCAAGTTACCAAACCTCTCTGAGTTTCAGTTTCCTCCTTATCTGTAAAATGGGAATACCACCTACCCTACAAACCTCTCATGTGTCCAGTCTGGTCTGTAAGCCCCCTGAGGGCATGAGACTGTCTGTGGGATGAAACACACAGGAGGGGACTCTGCGTTGGCTCAGCAGAATTAGCAGCAGGGTCTGATCACCTCCTCCTCTATCCCAGCCCTGGCCTTCAGGGGCCACTTTTCCAAGAGGAAAGGGCAGAGGGTGAAGGCCACAGATGGCAGGCAGTGGGTCCCCAGTAACAAGCCGATTCCTTGCCATGAAATGAACACTGGAGGAGCTGGGGGCTGGCCTTAAACAGAGACTTTCTGGAAGTCCAGAACGCCCAGGAGCCCTTCTAGGATGGGTGTGAGAGGCAGCACGTAAGGAGGTGGCCTCGCACGGAAGCCACCAGCGGTCCTTCTGTTTCCTGCAGACCCTCCCCTCCCACTGCCCCAGTCCACCCCATGGACCCGAAGTCTGAAGGAAGTAACTCTGCCTGTTCCCAGGGAGGCTCAACCCAGCAACAGGACCCATGGGCTCTGACAGGTGGCCCATGTGGAAACAGACTGCTTCATCCCATGCTGGAAGATGACATTTAAATTAAGCCAGCAATCTGAAAGGAAGTTTTCTGCAAAATGAGGAAGAATCAGAAAAGTCTTCTTCTCTGCCCCCCACTCTTACAAGCACAGCCCAGCTTATGGAAACAAGCTTCTCCTGTGTTAGGAGCTCCTGTATTTTCTCCGAGATTCCCTGAGATTGAAAATCTTCTGGTTGTAAATTTGAGAACCTAAGGATCCTACTGTGTATATAGTAGAAGGGACAAGATTTCCTCAATCTCCAGCTTGCTGAAAGTTTACTTCTCTAGGCTAAGAACATTCACAGACAAAATACTACCTTTTAAGTAGTTTCGGAGAACCCAGAAAGCACTTGTAAGGGATTTGGTAAGGGGCTTATTCTGGACTAACTCCAAAGTCAGACTTGGGGGGAACTCCCACCAAAGGAATTTCTAACAAGGAAACTTTTCAGGAAGAGCATGAATACCACATGAGAACAAATCATGTGCAGTATCAAATATTTAGCTATATTTAGAAAATATTTCCCAGCAAGACATACTGGTGCAATTCATATTTCTGACAGATTACACTGATTTGCCTGTGGCTAAACGGTGCTCAGCAAATGGGAAGGCAGACTCGCAGAGGCTCAGAAACCCAGCTGCTGCAGCCCTGCCCACCAGAGGCTGAGGTACAGCTCTGACACCAGCTCTGAGTCACCCGGCCTCCCTCTCCCGACCAGGGCTGTTCAGGGCACAGGCCTGTCTCAGTGAGGCGGTCATGCATCTGTTCATGTGTAGACTGCTGGAGGCCAAAAAGACACACCAGTGAACCCCCAAGTATGAGCAAGACTCGTCAGCTCTCAGAGCGCAGCTGTGAGATGACCCCGGGGGGGGGGGTCATCCTGACGTCCGTGTCGGTATGTGTGATTTTCATAAACAGATTGACTCATCGCCCGTCCCCGTGCATCTCTGTCAGCTGGGGCCCCGAGTGCTTACTTAGCACTTTCCTGTGTAGCAGGAGCCACCCGGGGCCCTGAGAAACAGGCAGCGGACTCACCTCTCATTCCCTGAGCAGCAGGGGCCAAGGGGCTCAGCCAGGCTTGGGTCCCAATCAGGGGACAGACCTGGGGCTCCTGCCCCAACCCCTATCCCTGGCAGCCTGCATGCCCAACTGCAAGGGGGTCTCCCACACCCTGGAAGCAAGGACACCCCATCACTGTTTCCATCACTTTTTGGCTTTAGGCTACAATGCATTAACATTCATTTTATATTGAGGTATTTTACAGCAGCTCTTGGGGTAATTACACGGGGACAGACCTTCACAGCACTGTGGTGGGGATCTCCTGTGTTAAGAGATGGGCAAAGCCGGCTTCCGCTGCAGTCTCTCCCGTCCTCTCCCTCGGATTTAAAGAGAAGCTAACCCACAACCCAGCATCAGCACCTGCATATGGATGGTACCTTTTCTACCTCAGGTACACACCACCCTCCACCTCAAAGCTTGACCCACAGAAGTCCCCCTCTTGCCTGTGCAGCTTACGGAAGGCTTCTGGTTCTCTCAGATGTGTTTCATCCCCTTCCTACTGAGTTAGAGGAAGTGAAACGTTATTGAGAGATGCGAGCGGGTTGTCTGGAAAATGTATTCTGGAATGGGAGGGGCTGAGGAAGGGGCTTAAAGACTGAGGGTCCTTCCGGCCAGTGGCCCTGAACCAAAGGAACTGGACAGACCCTTTGGAGGACTGGGCTACTTGAGACAGACTGGGTTTAGGTGTCACCAAGCTCCGGGCCTCTGTGCACAGGGAAAAGGCAGGAGCAGAGTGAGCGCTCTGTCTGCCAATCCGTGACAAGTGCAAACCTTTGCGATGTCCAGCTGCCGTGTGCTGGGAGACCGGCAGCTAAGCTGGGAGCCCGGACGAGACGTGAGAGCTGCCCTCCTGGGTGAACAGAGCCACAGGGACTCTGTCCCAGAGAGAGGGACACTCCGGAGTCTCACAATGACCGTGGCCCTGTCGCAGGCTCCGCCCCCACCCCGGGTCTCTGGGGACGGTCCACATTTAGGAACTGTAAGATCACTTCTAGGGAACAGAACCAGCTGGCTGATTTATTCCCCTCAACTTTCGATGCTATTATTAGGGCACATCTGTCTCTGAATGAGGTCACCAAGGAAAAACCCAAATGAAGAAAATATTTTCAAGCCATCGTCATTTCAATCTCTAGAAAAGGAAGTGAGGCGATAAACCTCCAAAGAACCCCAGAATTCAGGGTGACCCAAGAGGAAAATGGAAAGTATTTGCCCTGGGAATGCAGGCGGCTGAGCTGTGTACACGGTGCTTGGCCAGCATGACGCGGATGGGCTGGCAGCTCCTGGGGCCGTTTCCTCTTCCCTTACTTCCCAAGCTCAGTTCTCCCCTGCCCTTCGCCGGGGAAGTCAGTCAGTGGAGCTCCCCCTCAACCCTGAATCAGACCCAGAGGAAAGTCACTTAGTGACCAGTGATGCAGGGCTGAGTTTCCGGCCAGTGGCCAGCAGACTTATTTTCTTTGGCAACAATTTTTTTTGTTGTTCTAAATTAGTTGCCAACACTTAAAAATCGGGACATTTCACACAAACATCCAGATCTCCAGCGTTCTTTGAAATACGGGGCCCACATTCCCGGTAGCGACCGTCTGTGGGCTGCAGCTGAACTGCACACCTTGAGACGGGCCTTCCGCCCCCTGTCACCAGGCCCTGTTCATATGCATCACCTGTCCGGCCCCCGATGGCATTCGAGGACAGATGAAGGGGACGGAGTGCCAAGGACGGCCTTAGGACCCCAACTGGTCGTAAGCAGGCCAATCACTGCCATGTAACATGGACAAGTCACCTCCTTCCCTGAGCTTCTGTCTCTCCATCTGCAGACAGTGCTCAGAACCTCCCCCGCCTCTCAGACCGTAGGGAGGATGGCGTGGGGAAACAAGAGAAGTGCTTTGAGCACCCGCCCACCCCACAGGCCAGGTGAGATGGCCGTTTAGGTCTAAAGGATAAAATAAAACACTCAGAGAAAGTTGGCCTCTATGATTGGATTAGTAGCCGGGGAGGGGGAGACAAGAGGTGGCTCAGTAGTTGCTTACAGGAGCTGAAATAGAACCGGGGACTTCTGAATCCCCCCAACCAGGCCCCGCCTGCTCACCAGAGAGGTGGGACATCACTCGTTCACGGCCGAACAGAACAGGCTCTGATGGGCCTCAAGTCAGTTAGAGCAGAATTTAGAACTGGGGGTGCCTGGTCCTTGGGATTGCCAGCTGTGGTCCAGCCTTGGAGAGGTGACACTCGCCATGGCATCTGCAGCGGGTCAGGAGGAAGCCTCACGTCCTGGCTATGAAACTTAACGCTCAAATGCTAGGGGAAACCCAGAGGGTCCCACGGCCTCTGAGTATTTCACAGGACAGTCGCCACGCCAGAGCCAAAGCCCCTGCCCCATCCTCTCTCTCCCCCCAAACCTGCCGAAAATAAGAACGAAATGACAGACTCGATGGTAGAGGGCTAGCTACCCAGGGGCTTCTCCCAGACGAGGAGAGGTGTCAGTGGTAAATGCGTTGGCCCCACCTCCATCCTTTAGTCCTCCCAAAGGCAACGCACGAGGGAAAGCTGGGGAGAGAGTGACTGTGAAACGAGAAGAGCAGGGAGCACGGGATGGGATCCCATGGCCTGTGTGCCTGTGGCTAGGGGCTGGGGACTCAGCGATGGGCCACCCAATCAGGGCGCCTCCCAAAAAGCCAGAGGCGCTCAGAGGGCGGAGCCCAAGTGCTCACTGCTCCTGGCATTACCAGCTCCTTCCCAGAGCATCCAGAGGGTAGGAGCCCCACTGCTTGTCCTAACCCCCAACTGGTTTCCTGGTGGCTGGGGGCTCTAGGGGCTCTGGGCACAGTCCTGCTCCAATGCCTGGCCTTGTAGCTCCCACCCAGCAGGCCTGATGGAACTATGAAGATCACAACTTATGTGGGGGACCCTGGAATCTCCTCTCAGGCAAGCTAAGGAGACTCTGGTACTGTGTTTCCAGGACATCCAGGAGATCACCAAAGGCCCCCGATTCTACCTCCCTGACACCTCTCCCGTCCCTATCCGCATCACCCCTTGCTCCTCCCATCTCTCCTGGATTAGACAGCCTTCCCGTTCTCCAGGTGTGCCCTCCTGCAGGCCCCTCTCCACACCTCTGCCTTGGAGATCTTTCTAAAATGTAAAGCTCATCACAGCAATTCCAGCAGACCCCTCCCTGCCTTAAACCTTCATTCAATAGCTTCCCCAAAGCCTTCAGGACAAAGACCAAACTCCTTCAGATGGGCTCTCAAGAGCTCCTGCCCAGCCATGCCCCTTTACCCCCTATGCTGAAGAAAAACTGACCTATCCGCCAAGATACATCCTGCTGCTTCATGCTTCTGAGCCTTTGGTGCTGTTCCCTCTGGCTGGAGAGCCCTCCCCTAACCTGCCCAGAGAGTTCTCCTCCATTCTCTCAAACCATGCTCACTTATCACCTCCTCCTTGCCCTTCCCCAGAGCCCACTTCCCCTCGTCCAGCGCATGAAAAAGCTCATTGCCTCCTCCTCTGCAGAACTGCTCCTTCATACCCTGTACATGCATTTGCTGCTCCTCTTAGAGTGTATTCAAATCCCCTGATTGTACCCCGGCTGTCACCCCCACTACAGAGAGCCATCCTTGAGGGCAGCGAACAGCTGGACCCCTAGGCCCTAGCACACTACTTTCCCAGGGTCAGGAAGCATTAAGCGCCTGTTACACTAAACTGCTGGGAGCCCCCTAGACTCAGAGCCTGGTTGGGAAGGCAGGAGGGAGACTTGCCCGGAACCCCCAGCCCTCACTCAGGAGTCTGGCTGAAGGCTGGGGGTTCCTAAACCAGGAAGGGGAACCTCACACTCACGCAGAGGTCAAGAACCAGAGGCAGCAGCCTCTGAGGCCTGCATGAGGTCCCGCCACCAGGGCCAGCCCCTCAGGGAGAGCCCCAGAGCCCGGAGCCAGGCCGCTGTCCCTGGGTGGGCCCCCAGGCCTCCCCGCTGTCAGAGGCTGCTCCTGGCCTGCGCACGGCACACTGTGGGTCGGCTTCCTCCCGCAGACCTAGGGCAGGGCCACCTGGGGACTAGGACACACAAGGAAGGCAGATCCCCCAAAGGCACCTTGTGTGATGCTCTGACCATCGGAGCAAGAAGCAGCCAGAGCTCAGGCCACACTGTGCAGGTCCCATCACCGCAGAGAATACCCAGAGGGAAGGGACCTGCCCAGATCACAAGCTCAGCAGAGAAAAATCCAGGTCTCTCCGTACCCAGGCCAAAGCTGGTTCCACAAGTATGTCTGTCACCTCTCTTTGTCAGCCCTCCTCTCCAGAAGGGTCTATCCTTACTGAGAGCAAACAGTCCAGCTGTGCTCTCTCCACTACTAATCCCCCGCCCCCCCACCAAACACACAGTTTTTATTTACTGCCATGATCATATACACAAAATTCAGTAAGAGAAAAGTTTCACTGTCTGCAAGTCTTTTCTGGCCATTTTCATTATTTGTTTTATCTCTTAATTATCACTGAAAATAACTCTGTCATACAGAAGAGAGGAGTGTTAAAAAAATCATCCATGCCTGGTGCCAAATATGCTAGATATGCCACTGATTCAGCTTCCTGACAAGAAGGTTTCAAGAGGAGAGCAAAAGGTGAGGCTTTGGCAAAGGAGAACCAAGCCAAGATCACCAAGGCCTGGACTGCCAGGCTAATGAACTTGGACTACAGTCTCTAGGGAAATAGGTAGAAATGACGGAGGAAATTAACAAAAGCTTTGACTATCCAAACTGTAAGACTTCCAAGTATCAAAGGCAAAGAAACCCCCAAATCAAAATAAAAGTCAAATAAACTGGAAAAAAAATTTTACAATATACATTATGGTGGAAGGGTTAACACATCTGTACATAAAGAGCTCAAAGAAATGGGTGAAAAAAACCTCTTAGATGCCAACAGATAACTTGGCAACATACACAAAATTCAACAAACACATAATGAAAATAACAATATACAATTTCCCTATTAAATTAGCAAAAAACAGAAAAATAATCAATACAAGTGATTGTGAGGCGCAGGACGCCATGGAAGTCTGCTGGAGACACCCCAAGTGCACAGGACCCTCGGGGAAACCAGCCCTCGAATATGTTTCAAAGGCGATAGAAATGTCTGAACTTTTCATTAATTATTTTCCCTCTGGAAATCTCCTTAAGGAAATACTCTAAAATATGGAAAAAATTACAAGCACAGAGATGTTAATTAGGCCATTGTTTATTTAACAATAGCATTGAAAATAACCCAAGATCCAACAATAGAGGAATGATTAAATAAATTAGGGGTCTGTCCTTGGGATTTATCATTTGGTCCTGAACAATAAGACTTAGAAGGAAACATGGAAAATTTGGTAAAATGTTAAGTGGGGGCGAAAGCAGAAGAGACTGTGAAGAATGTGCACATTTAAAAGGCCAGGAGGGGGAAATTCCCTGGCAGTCCAGTGGTTAGGACTCTGCGCTCTCACTGCTGAGGGCATGGGTTCGATCTCTGGTTGGGGAACTAAGATCCCACAAGCCGCGCGGTGCGGCCAAAAATAAAAAAAACAAAAACAAACAAACAAACAAAGGCCAGGAAGAAATATACCAATTTATATGAATAGGTGCATTAGTACGCATTTCTGCATATTAAATTTATACTGACTTCCATAAACTTATTTAACCCTTTGCTCTGATTTCTTAGCTATTTATTATATTCTATTGCACTACATATGTTTGTAAGCATCCTCAAACCTTTTTGAATTAAGATGGAATATAAAGTAACCAATTAATAATCAACAGAATCAATAGATTTAGTTAAGATTTTAGGGTTATGCTGATAGTACGGTTATAGGCCCTTTTGCTTTATTTTTTAAATGTCTGCGTGTGGTTAGTCTGCTTTTACAATTTAAAAAAATGTACGGATCTCACACACACACACACAAAACAGGCGACATGAATCCGCTGCTGCCGTATCTCCTCCAGCACCTTCAGTGCTTCTCCCTGCATCTGATCTGAGAACACAGCCCCCTCCAAAACGCCTCTTCATCTGAGGGAGAAGCAGCCTTCCTTCCCCTCTGGGTAGGCTCCTCAAGGTCGAGACTGAACCCTGTTCCCTGAATGGGACCCCGTGGAACTCTGGAAGCCCAGAAACATTAGCAGAGGATAACAAACTAGAAGCACATGGTGAGTGGCCTTCCCAATATTCAAAAAGCACAGGCAAGAACAGGAGTGGGGAACAGAATTATGTGTGAAACCCCCCCACAGAGAAGAGATCAAGGTTGTGCAACGAGCAGGGCTATGAGATTCATCTTTGTGCCCCTTGCTACAAACACGACACCCAAGCAAGAGCTCCACAAATGCTACAGCTTGTGGATGCATTTCTTTGCTGGCCTTTGGACAAATATTTATAGAGTACCTACCACATGCAGGGTCCTAGGCACGGGGGACGCAGCAGTGGACACAGCAAAGCCCCTCCCTTCCAAGTAGAAAAAGGCATAAATATATAAATAGTACATCATATAAATACATGCACAGTACCTTGGATGGCAGCAAGTGTTTTGAAGAAAGAGAACGGGAGGTGGAGAAAGGGTATGGCCGAGGGCAGGGGGAGGCTGTGCCGTCTGGGCTGGGCGCTGAGAGGGAAGCCCTTCCTGCAGGAGGTGAGGGCCTGAGCCCTGCACACCTCCTGGTCCTGGCCAAGGGAACAGCCAAGTACAGAGGCCTGAGATAGGGCGTGCTGGGCAGGTTCAAAGGCCAGCAAGAGCAACAGAGTGGCCGAATGGAGTGAGCAAAGAGGGGCGTGAAGTGAAACCAGGTCCACTCAGGCAGAGCTCTTCAGGCTGCACTGAGGATCTTGGATTTTATGTGAGTGAGACAGGAAGGCACTGGAGGGTTTTGGGAGAGGAGTGTCTAAAGCAGGCTCACTCAGCCTGTGAAGAGCAGACCTGGGGAAGAGAAAGCAGGGCAGAGAAGAGAGATCAGTTTTGAGGCTGCTGTAATCGTCCAGGTAAGAGAGGAAGATAGACTTTTGAAAAAACCAACAGCTCTCTGCTTTGGACCATGACTGTTGGTCTCTGGGTGTGAGAGCACAGCTCCTTCACATGCCCACTCTAGCCTGGAGGCGAGATCCCTGTTCAAAGTAGGGGCTTCCAAAGACCTTGGGAAACAGACAACAGGGAAGTGGGAAGGAATCCTGTGCCAGAGATAAGAGCCTGTCTGTGGGCAGGTGAGGGGTGCTGCCCTGGGTGGGCCTCGGTGGGAGGTGAAGCCTGGAAGGAATTCCACGTTTGATTAGGGGTGCAATAATCTCACTCCAGACTGCAGCTCCTAAGAGAGGTGTGAACTTGGGCGGACAAACAGGAAGCAGGTCCCCGGTACAGAGTCTGCACTCGGTTTCTGTCCCCCAATTCCAGTGATGAGAAATCCCCACCACGTTCAGAACACTGGCCCTTCCTAACCAGAATCCTGCTTCTGACAAGTGGAGAACATGCTTTAAACTGTACCAAGTGTAACGACAAGAATCTTCTTCTAGATATTCCCATTTTTTAAAAAAGGGATGCATTGGAGAAATTGTGGAAACAGGTTCAGTCTTGCTCAGGAGTGGAGATGATGTGAGGAAGGCCAACACAGAGGCCTCGGTCAGTCTAAACACAAGCACAGCAACCGGGGGCGGTACTAGTAACCAGGTCGGCCAACACCCACCCCGTAGCCAGAGTCTCAACTCCTACCTATCAGGGGATCCTCCTAAATTCTCTAGACATATGGAAATATTTGATAGGTCTTCTGGAGCCTGTACAGTACAGAGTATAGCATAGCTATAGATGGATACATAATACACATCATATACATTAGATACACGTCATATAGTTTTGTTTCTTGGCCTTTCAGCTTTATTATCTATCTGCACAAAGTGAGAAACGTTACAAGCCTGTATGCAATTGAAGTTTCTATATCTGGACTGTCCTGCAACCCTGCCAGAGTTGCAGGAAGCTCCTTCTTGTTCTGCAGAGACATCTCTCCCAGATAGGCTCGGAGATCTGCTCTTTTATTGTTCTATTTAATAACGCATAAAGATTAAGCACAAACACACAAAGAGTGGCTTTACTTTTTTTCCCCCTCCTTTGGCTCAGTTACTGCATAATTGGAGGACAGAGTCAGGAGGTTTTACAGCCCACACATGCCTCAAACTCCTCCACTTCCTGGTCAATCTCAGTTGCCACCCTCCAAAGTCAGGGGTGATCAGGGTGATCTACATCATAAGCATTTTCTGGTGATGGGATTTCACGGTCTTCAAAGCTCTAAGAAAGACTGGGGTGGGTTCAGAAGTTCTTGTAACCCCAAACCAGCAATTACAATTTTTTTTTCAGTATTAAAGTACTTTAAAAATATCTAAAATCAACAGTCTCTCTTCAGACATTTTACTCATCCTTTACTGACCCTTTCCTTATATTCCCCACACCCTTTTAATTTCTCTAGAATCCCTATTTGCTTCCTTTTCATCATTACCTAACCACCAAGTCCTGCTCTGCTCCCTTTGCCACTTTCAAAAGAACCACTGCAGGGTCTGTTCCTTATCCTTCCTAACACCCTGACCATCGAGTCTGCGATGTGATGCAGTGTGTCCCCCTCCACCCCCGATAATTAACGGCTCCGTATTCCTACTAAGTTGCCTCCAACCCAGTTCCCTCCAAAATGAAGCAGGATGACAAAGCACCTCGGCAGACCTGCATCTGACTTGTGTGTGGGTTTTCTGTGTTCCGAAAACCCTGCATCAGAGGGGAAAGGGACCTATCCTTCACAGCCCTGTGTGTGTATCTGAAGACAAGAGGAAAAAAAGGAACCCGATGAGGCTCTCAGAAGGGAATACTCTTCTGTAACTGGTGTTTACCATGTTCCACTGGGTGCTGAAGAGGAAGTGGTTACTATAACCCCAAGGGGGAAATGCTCGCTTGAAACAGGAAAATGGAACTCTTACTACTTTCCACTAGCAGCGTGCAAGAAACCGGCCACACTTGGAAACGCTTGCACAGCACTCTCCAGAGCTGAGTGTCTAAGACTCAGTCCTATTACCCTAAACCTTAAAAAGCACAGATTAGGACACAGACACAGGTCCACTTTTTTCCAGAAACATCTCAGCACTGGAAAAATTCTCACTATCACTTCCCTTACCTCTAAGCAGACGGACGGCCAGGACCCCCTGGGCAGCTGAGGGGAGGAGAAGGGGAAGAAGCCTGGAAAGAACACTCAACTAAGCAAGGGTCAGAAGACCCGGGTTTAGTCCCAGCTCTGCCATTTACTAGTTGTGGAACCTTGGGCAAATTACTCAACCTCCCTGCTTCTCGGTTTCTACTTCCTCTATAAAACGGGGATATTATTGACTGCTCTGCTCACATCCTTGGCTGTTGTGAGATTGA
Source organism: Balaenoptera borealis (assembly GCF_965194805.1). Classification (NCBI taxonomy): domain Eukaryota; kingdom Metazoa; phylum Chordata; class Mammalia; order Artiodactyla; family Balaenopteridae; genus Balaenoptera; species Balaenoptera borealis. Next base: position 24,415,360 of record NC_138860.1, read on the forward strand.
TATGGAATAAGGCATAAAGGTGAAGGCATAAAGGACACTCCAACGTGCTATGCCAATGCAGGCTGTTACCATCAACAAGATTCAAATCTTTACAAAGCTTTCCTGAGTGCTGATCTCTAGCTCCTCCAACTCATCCCCTCAGCTACATTTCCACTTGAGTACCTGCCCAACTCATCCTTCTGAGCCTTGTTTATTATTCTGCCCACAGTTCTGCAGAATTTTGGTAGAATATCCTATGGAGTCTGGTCAGAGGATCTAAGCAAGACCAAACAGAAAAAGTGGGGAAAAATAAACAAAACTACCTGACCCTGGGCCCCTGCTCCCACATCTTCTACAATCAATCCAAAGACAAAGACTTCATCCTCAATGGCTAATTTGCCTGCTTGGTGGGTCAGAGTGGCCCCAGTTCGGAGTCATATTTTCCATTTATTAAAATGCACATCTGGCTGCTGCCTGATGCCTTTGTGTATGGTCTTTTAACTCACGATTACCTGCAGGGCAATTCTGATGTGTGAAGCAATGCAGAAAAAAGAATCATGGACACCCCCAGGCTAATCCACGCCACTGTGCACGGTGCAAAAGCAGGCTGGGTCTGGCACAGTAAAAGTCAGCCATCTTTGTTTACGTGCAAATTCTAATGAAGAAAAGCCACAACCAGCAGGTCCACACATAAAGTTCATAAAGAACTGTGGGACTTCCCTGGTGGCACAGTGGTTAAGAATCTGCCTGCCAATGCAGGGGACACGGGTTCGAGCCCTGGTCCGGGAAGATCCCGCATGCCGCACAGCAACTAAGCCCGTGCGCCACGACTACTGAGCCTGCGCTCTAGAGCCCGCAAGCCATAACTACTGAGCCCGCGCGCCGCAACTACTGAAGCCCGCGTGCCTAGAGCCCATGCTCCGCAACAGGAGAAGCCACCGCAATGAGAAGCCTGCACACCACAACGAAGAGTAGCCCCCGTTCGCCGCAACCAAAGAAAGCCCGCGCACGGCAACAAAGACCAAATGCAGCCAAAAATAAATTTATTTTTAAAAGAACTGTGAATTAATTTAATCCAAGAACACCCCCACCCCACCCCCAGATCTTGGGTCCCAGGAACCATCCTGCTGTTTCATCTCAGTGGGAGGCAGGCCAGTTAAGGAAAGCCTGAGCTCCAGGGCCCTCTCCGCCCCCCCGTGTGACCTTGAGCAGGCCACTGAACCCTCCAAAACCTTGGCTTCCTTATCTGTGAAACAGGGATAATAACAAGACATGCCCTGCCTGGCTCCCAAGGTTATTGTGACAACTAAGTGAGAAAACAGATGTGAAAGTGCTTTGCAAACCACAAAACATCATCCAAGTGCGAGGTATTACCTAGCAAAAGTGCCTGGAGAATAACCCCCAAATCTGGAAGTGTTTTATTGAATCCATTAATGGACATATATCCTACATTCATTTAACAAGAATTTAAGGTAGCTGCCCGGAGGGATGCTTCAACAATTTCTAAAGAAGTTCATACAAGCAAGTTACAAAAACCACCACATGAACTGGATAGTAGGCTTTGGGGATTTTTTTAAATAGGAAAACTGTAGATCTTTTACTTTTCTTCTTTCACTCTGATTTCTGCTTTAGAGACTTGAAAAGGACTACCATAAGAATATTGTGTTGCCTTTCAGGTAGAACTATGCGGCGTAGCCTCCTCACATTTACACACACACACACACACACACACACACACACCCCGCCTTCCCACTTCTTCCCCCAGCACCTGGGGCAGCAACTTGGCCAAACCTGCAAGCCCTCCCTTCCCAGACCCCAGCTGGGCTGGAAGTCTAGGGCTATTTGAAACTAGGTTTCCCTAAGATCTCCAGGCCAAAGGCATCCCCGTCACACTTCCAGGAGGGCGGTGCCCTCAGGGAGGGACAGCAGGAGTTTCCAGGACACACAAAGGCTTATTCTGCTCACAAAGGCTATTTACCAAGTCAGCCCAGCAAGTTTGCCAGGATCACGGTGAAAGAGCAGAGCTGGGACAGCCTGCTGAATACACTGCCTGGCAGATTTACCCCTCTCTATTATTAGCACCAGGCAAGATGCCACCAGGCTGGGGAGAGACCTGGGCGTCAAGGTGGAGAAGGCAGGAAGAGGTGTGTGTGCAGGAGAGAAGCATGAGCTGCTGCTTGAGGTTTGAGGGGGAGGGAGGGGGCGTTAAGGCTGTCTCTCCTTCCTCCTTAGTTCTCTAACCTCATCTGGATCTCAGACAAGCCCAGCCCCAGGATCAGAAGGCCTGGAACTCAGACCCAGAGTTCTGGCTGGGGCTCGAGGTGGGAGAGGTGAGCTCTCCCACCCGCCTTCTGGGCCTCGCTGGGAGTCACCAGCCGCCGCTGCCCACTCGCCTGAGCTCCGGGCTGTGCCAGAGGCTGCAAGACGGAGGAGCCTGGAAAAACAAGAGCGAGTGGGAAAGCTGGCGAACCCCTCTTTCCACAGCAAAAACGCAACTTACTGCAGCCCTAATGGACATATGTTCCCACTACATAACAACTACCATTTTATTTATTTATTTTTATTGAAGTATAGTTGATTTACAATGTTTCAGGTGTATAGAAAAGTGATTCAGTTATACATATATATCTATTCTTTTTCAGACTCTTTTCCATTATAGGTTATTACAAGATAGTGAATATAGTTCCCTGTGCTATACAGTAGGACCTTGTTGTTTATCTATTTTATATATAGTAGTGTGTATCTGTTAATCCCATACTCCTAATTTATCCCCCTTCCCACCCCCGCTTTCCCCTGTGGTAACCATAAGTTTGTTTTCTGTGTCTGTGAATCTATTCCTGTTTTGTAAATAAATTCCTTTGTATCTTTTTTTTTGGTTCCACAAACAACTACCATTTGAAGAGAACCTTCTAGGGACTTCCCTGGCAGTCCAGTGGTTAAGACTTCACCTTCCAATGCAGGGGGTGCGGGTTCGATCCCTGGTCGGAGAGCTAAGATCCCACATGCCTCGCAGCCAAAAAATCAAAACATAAAACAGAAGCAATATCGTAACAAATTCAACACAGACTTGAAAAATGGTCCACATCAAAAAAATCTTAAATAAATAAAGAGAACCTTCTACATAAATCACGCTCAGTCCTTCACAAAGTGGGGCATCATGCTCGCATTACAGACAAGAAAACAAGCTTGGAGAGGCTAAGTAAATTGCCCAGGAGAAGAAAGTGCCTAACACTGATGAAGAGGGACAGCGTTGAAGGGGGAGATGACTAACTTCACTTTTATATATCTTGTGATGTATTATCCCGCCTGTACGGGTATGTCACTTATATTATTTCACTTGCTATAACAAGCTTGTATAGGCATTACTTGAACATCAAATGAAGGAATTTTTTAAAAAGATATGTTGCCAGTCAGTGGTGATCTAGATTTAAACAGATTTGTCCAATTCCAGAATATGCTCTCTGGTCACACATCTACACTTGTCCAAACCCAAACCAGGACATAGAAGCTGACAAAGATTATTTTTCTAACATTATTGCTATGAAAAATTTTACAAAAGAACCAGTTACTATATGACAATTAGTTATTAAACATGACAAAAATGGCCTGTTGGAAAGAAAAGAAAATGACACAAAATGAAAACTGGCTGCCATGCAAACTTAGGACAGAGCATAGGAACCAAGGCTTCTACCTAGTGTTCAAGACCTCAGACTCTGGCTCAGGAGAGAAGAAAATAAAATCTCTGCGCAGATGGCTGCAGACCTCTTATAGTATGCTGTCACACAGGGAAAGGGCTGAGCCCCTGTAGGAAACCAATTAGTCTAGTCTAGTGGTTAGAAACATGATCTCTGGAGCCAGGCCAAGTGTGAATTCTGGCTCTGCCATTTACTAGCCCTATGACTCCAGGTAAGCCTGTCTGTGCCCCATCCGTTTCCTCATCTGTGAAATGAGCATGGGACACATTGAGATAGCATTAAATGCTCTCTAGGTGTTGTAGGAATAAATGGGGTGCGAGAGGATAGTCATGGCTCAGGTCTCGTGTGAGTCTCCAGGATGGGCCGCCAAGTGAGGGTCCTTGGCTTCGTGCAGGAAAGAATTCAAGAGCAAGCCATAGTTAAGTGAAAACAGGTTTATTTAGAGAGATACCTACTCCATAGACAGAGTGTAGGCCGTCCCAGGGCATGGGGTTGGGGTCTTGGAAAGGGAACTGGGAGAAACACCTTTCACAGACAGAATGCATTCCGGTCTATCTCAAAAGGCCCCGAGGTGTGGGGTGGTTAGTTTTTATGGGCTGAGTAATTTCATAGGCTAACGAGTGGGAGGAATATTCTAACTATACTGGAGAAGGGGTGGGAATTTCTAGGAATTGGGCACCACCCACATTTTGGCCTTTTATGGTCTGCCTTGGAACTGTCCCGGCACCTGTGGGTGTGTCATTTAGCATATGCTGATGTATTACAATGAGTGGATAATGAGGCTCAAGGTCTACTGGAAGTCAAATCTTCTACCATTTTGGGCCTAGTAGGTTCTAACCAGTTTTTGTGGTATCCTGTTCTTCTTAACGGTTGTGTCATTCTTTCAATGATTGTGCCCTGCCCCCTTCCTTCCAGTCTCATAGGTGTCCATTTTTATTATCATTACCGTCCCAGTCAGAGAGAAAAAGAGTGAATTATCTATTCCAAAAAGAGCCAAGCTGGGCTAAGGCTTTGGTTGGGTTTTTACATGGTCTTGACAACCCTGTTCACATGAGGCTTACTCTAGGCTGCTCTCAAGAAAGAGGTTTCCTGTGTGAAGAGCGAGGCCTCCCAGGAAGTGACGAGGAGTGTCAATTAATTCTCCCAGCAAGAGAAACAGGGCAGGCACAGAGCGGATGCCAGGAAGTGGAGCATCCCCAAGGGGCAGGCCCCAGAGAAGGTGCTAGTAATGGGCGAATGGAGAATGGTGGCAGCCCAGAGGACAGACCAGCAGGAGAAAGCACACAGCTGTCAGGACTTTGGCTAGCGGATTTGGGGACTGACTTCTTCATAGATACGGCCATGTATCCCAAAGAAATGGGTGCCTCTCTAAGACAGAGACCTCTGCCTCTCTATGTATCCATCTTCTTGCTGGTGTTTTCTTCCAATGGGGACAGCATCTATTTAGAATTTTAGAAAATGTCATTTTATTTCCATTTGTAAAAAGAAATTAGAATGTATCAAAATTCCAAAGAAAATTGTCCCTCTCTAACTTGACTGCCTACTTCCCCTGTACCCTTCTCTGCCTTTCTTATTTTAGATTTCCAACCTGAAAATGAGTTGTCCTATTCCGTGCTCTTGGAGTTCGGGGAGATCTGCAGCTAATTCGGCAACCCCAAGCTTGTCATGTCACTTCTGAGTCTCAGTCCACAAACCGGAAGGATTAACCACATAAACTCAAAAACAATAGCTGGCTCTGAAATTCCGTGGTCTTGGGATAATCTCAAAAAAGGCCAAATTGTGGTTACTGACCTGCATTAATATTCTGCTTCCCTTTTGAAGTGATTTTTAAGAGAGAAAGCAGATAAGAGAATGGAAAATTTGTACCTTATCAGAGTAACCCAAAAGAGTATACTTAAAATTGCATTTTGACAGTATGAAAGCAATATTTTTTTAAATGCTTTAAAATGTCTAACACGATAAGTATAGGTGATTTTCATTTCTTTATAGTTTTCTGGATTTATCCAATTGTCTACAACGGACGTATAACGTTTTCAAGAAACTTAAACGTTACTGTTCCATATTATATTTTGCTGGAGACAGGGTTAAGAAAGAATCTGACTTCAGAAATATCCCTCTTCACCACTGTGAACTGCCCTCACTCCCACCCAGGCAGAAACCTGACAAGAGTTAACGCGATGCCAGGCGTGGGAGAAAGAGAAATGCGAAAAGCCCCTGACAACCTGTTGTTTTCCTACTGATATGGGCACCTTGGCCCCGCGTCTACGCCTCTAACGTGTTTACGGAGACCACCTCCAAGCCTAAGACACATCTCTGAGCGGGAAGTCAACTCCCGGCAGCCCTGGCCCCAGCAGGGGGCTGAAATTTAACCCGAAAGTCAGAAGGCCGAGCCTCCCAGCCTCACGCCGACCACGTGACCGCAGCCCCGCCCCTGCCTTGAAGAGTCGCGGCGCTGGAGGGCGGGGCCGGAGCGTGTGGGGGCGGGGCCGGAGCGCGGGAGGGCGGGGCCGGAGCGCAGGGACCGGCGCACTGGGATCACGAGCCGCCCAAATCAGCGCGACCCGGAAAGAGCGCCACTCTTCTGGAAATTTAATTCGCATTCCTTTGAGATTTGAGGTTCTAAATCCCTTTTGGCCGCGAGGTGGAAGGCAGGAAAGCCCGAGGGCAGCTGAGTACCGACAGGAGGAACAGAAACTCTTCCCCTAAAGAGATAAGGCTGAACGTTTCAGGGTCCTCGTCTAAGAACAGCGGGTGGACGAGTTACTGGACAGGTGACTTTACCGTGATTAATTGTATTAAGTTATCCACGATTTGTATTAAAAAGGAAAGCAAAGTCTCACAATCTGGGGAGGAAGCAAAAAGGGGACCCAGGCTTTTCAGCTTAGCTGGGAGGCAACTCAAGCCAAAGAAAAGTCAGATCAAGGGAACTTAAGCCAGGAACTGTTGTCCAGGAGACATTTTAAATGCCTTCTCTCATCACAGGGATTTATGCTACCCTCTTGCCTTGAAGCCCACTGGACATAAGAGAGCTAGCCTGTCCCTGCGATAAACAGGGAAGAATGTTCCACCTCATGCTGGGTGAATGCAAGACCACACCACACTCCAACACACACACGCGCGCGCGCGCGCCTTGTGATGGCTAGGTGGGTGTGTTTCTTCATATGCTGAGAAAATGTCCGCAAACAGGAAATGGTCAGCCTGTGAGGTGAAGTCATTGTGCTTGACAGTGCCTTTGAGAGGTACTGTCCTCTGAAACCAAAATTCACCAGGGATGGCAGAATTATTAGTGCCACCTCCGGTGACCTTTCAGCTGAGCACCTTGGTCAGAAAATTAACCATCCGCTTTCTTTTACCATGTCAGACCGGGTGGTCTTGAGAGAAGATCTAACACTTGTGTGGTGGGCTGTTGCCAGTTCCCACGGAGAAGCCAAATAGCTCCTTTCTTCCCAGCCTGTGGATCCTGCCTAGACCAGGCCTTCTGCTCTTGAGGGGTTTTACTTCACTTAACATTAGGTTGACTAGCAGGTTTACTACTGCAGAGCAGCAGACATCCCCGTCTTTAAAATGGGGCAGAGAAGGAAGGGGAAAGAATTCATGTGCGTCGGGTGTGCGTTCTGTGCTTGGCACTGTGTGAGAGAGACTGTGTCCATTCTCTCAGGCTTATCTGCCACCCTGGCAAGGGCACAGAGTGAGTAAGTGTAGAAATTTTGATAAATCCAGAGCCCAGATCTAACCCAGGTCTGCTAGATGTCAGGCTGCCTTCCTGCAATTGCCTGGGGCACCTTCATCAAGGTAGAAGATTTGATTTAAAAATTAAATATAGTATTTTATTTTAAAACCCAATTTGCATATTTTTGCATTGTACAGATTTGGATCTGTGCTTATCCTTTCCCACCTGCAACATTTACATGCATCAACCCCAGTGCTGAAAAAGGGAGTGAATGCAGGTCTACTAGCTGGCCATCTTTTTGGCATCCCTGCAGGACACAGTTCTCCTGACAGTACCTCACCTCCCTCTTCAAAACAAATACCTTCATTCCCACATCTGTCTTGAGAAACCCAGACTGGGAGTTTCTCATGCTGCTTATAAAGCTTATAGGCTGGGACTTCCCTGGCAGCTCAGTGGTTAAGAATCAGCCTGCCAGTGCAGGGGACACGGGTTGAGCCCTGGTCTGGGAAGATCCCACATGCCGCGGAGCAACTAAGCCCGTGCACCACAACTACTGAGCCTGCGCGCTAGAGCCCGCGAGCCACAACTACTGAAGCCTGCACGCCTAGAGCCTGTGCTCCTCACCACGCTGCCCGCGTGCAGCGCAACAAAGACCCAACGCAGCCAAAAATAAATAAATAAAAAAAATAAAAGCTTATAGGCTATCTGACACCATTAAATAAAAAGTCAGTGGCAGAGCTACCTGGAAAGAGTGTAGCAGCCATGGAGGTGGGCCACCTAAAGGGCGGGCTGAAGAATTTCTTGGCCTCCTGAAGGATCCCAGGCAGCTGCCACCATCTAACTTCCGTTATTCAAAGGAGCACCGCCGGCTAGAGGCCTGGTGGGCGAGTGCAGTGGTCCTCACTCCTGGCTGCACAGCATCTCCTGGGAGCATGACAACCGTTGTTGCCTGGGTCCCACTCCCAGAGAGTCTGACTTGTTTGGTTTGGACTGCAGTCTGGCATCGGGATTGGTTAACGCTCCCACGTTTCCAGTGTGCAGCCTACGGAAGAACCACTGGGCTAGTGTTTGGTCATAGTGGCCCCAAAGGGCTGGGAAAACAGAAGTAACATTCAGCAAGCCATTCGGGGTTCCTGAGGACTTCTGTTGGACCAGCAGTGAAGGTGAGTTGGCAAGGTAGAGCATAGGTTTCAGAGCCAGGCAAGCAGAAATCAGAACCCTAGCTCCAGCATGCTGCCCACTGTGTGACCCAGGCCAAGCCGCTTAATGGTTCTGAGCCTTAGTTTCCTGGTCTGTAAAGTGGGGGTGTTAATAATAATACTTCCCTCACAGGGCTGTTTTAAGGACTAGCTGTACTAGGACACTGCCTGGCACGTATTAGGTCCTCGGTAGGTGATGCCCTGACTGTTAACAAACCACCTAGGATTAACTCGCACTTGGTGTGAAGAGAAGGGATGCCGTGGGCTGACGGCACTCTTCAGCGGGGCCCCCTTGAGTGAGTGAGAGTCATACCTCTTTGGGGAGGAGCTCCATGAAGCTCGGAAGTGGCGTGGGAGACAGGCAGGGCAGCCCTCCAAGCCTCCAGGACACCTCCCACTTTGGTTCCCCACCTCCAGTCCCCTTTTCACTTCCACGTTCAGCCTCAGGAGGAGGGGTGTACTCGGGGGAGAAGCCAAATGCATTTGGCTACAGCTCTACCTCCCAAAGTGGGTGGCCATCAGACTGGATTGTGTCACCCTGGGTTATGTCACCCGAGGCAGCTCTGCCCAGGACAAGTCTGTCCGCCCAGGGACCCACGCCTCCTCCCTCCCTCCTACTTGATGCCATGACATCATGACGCTCCGAGGGGAGCCAGGCCCCAGGGGGGCAGCCATACCACAGCAAACTGCCACCTGTCCTGTACAAACGTGTGCAGACCTGGGTGGAAGAGACAGAGCTTGGGAATCTGTGACAGGTGTCCAAAGGCAGAGAGGAAGGGGGGAATCCCACTCTGGAACAACAGTTCCCCATTCATGCTCTGAGCAGCCCAGCATAAAAGACCCTGCTGCCAACATGATGATGTCTCCTTTTCCTCTCCTCTCTTCCTCCACATCCGCAGAGTTGATGGAGCTCTTCTGCATATATTATGTCATATGATGCTCAAAACAGACCTGTGAGGCAGGCGATGCAGGGACTAAATTACCCTCGTTCACCAATAAGAAAACAGAAGCTCAGCAGATCCCATGATTTGCTCAAGGTCACAGAACTCATCGGGGGGCGTAACCAGGACTTGAATCCATGTCTGTGTACTGAGAACCCGTTTCTCTCCACCACGCTATGTCCCCTTGCCCCTACCCATTTCAAAATCCCTCCCACTAGCTGTGTAGTGTAAGTCAATTGTGAAATATGGCGGGGGGCGGGTGATGAGGAGAGGGGCAGGCTTGATTTTCAATTCCAAAACTGTAAATGCGGGCAACACATCATTCCCTCTTTTCTATGCCTGTCTCCTATCTTCAACTGAGAAATGGCCAAGCCACCTACCCAAGGCCAGGTTATAGGAGGACGAAAAAACCAACCACCAAGCCCCTTACAAGATCTATGCCCCAGACCAGAGCTTTAATCTTACCAAACTTCATTTTAAGGAAATGAGGATAGTGCAAGGTATTTTGCAAAGAGAGTTTATTAGTTGCTGATCCAAAGTGGGAAATGTTAAGTTCCAGCCAAAGAAGGCACAGATATCCTGCTAATTCCCCAAGGCGTGCACCATATTGACAAACCATCTGGCTTGCTGGGTCTCAGGGAAATGTCCAATACAGACAGTAAATGAACTTGAAATAGTAGAAAAATAGCCCCTGTACAGCACCCAGTTCTCACCAACAGAATTCTCTCCTGCCCTTAGCATGAAGTAGTGATGTGGCGCTATTAGGAACAAAACCGAGGGGAATGAGATGGAACCCGCACAAGCATTACCAGAAGGGAATGTGGTAGAAGTAGAGACTCATCCCCAAAGAACTCAAGGCAGGAGAAACTCCTGCTCATCTGTTACCAGGCCCTCTCCAACCGGCCCGCCTGGCACAAGGCTTCCAGAAGGAGATGAGCACCAGCCCTTAGACCCCACCAACCTCCTTCAAAAGCCTGTGCAGAATGCCTACGTTTGGATTCACAGAGCAGCCCTTCTGTCAGTGAGCGGGGAGGGGTGGACAAAAGGTAGCTCTTTTTTTTTTTAAACCAAAAAGGGACATGCACAGGTACAGTCCATACAAACCCAAAATCACACATGACCCAGAACTGGGGTCTCTAAGAGCCCTTCTCAGGCAGAAAGTCGTTTCCACAATGGAGGAAGCCAGTGAAAGCCCTTGGTAGGGCCAGGTACAGGACTACAGATGCATGCATGCAGGGGTATCATTTGCCATTCAGGGAGAATCCAGAAGATGTGCAGTCATTCACATCTACAGATAAGAAAACCCAGGCACAGGGGCCTAAATGACTCGCCCAGAGGGACACAGGGGGGTTCAGAGGCCACTGTGCTGTCCTCTCCATCCTGGCACCCTGCCTCCTGCCCTCCGCCACTCGTGCCCATGGGTCAGCATTCCCGGGGCGGCAGAATATAGAACTCAGGATCAGACTGATCCACAGGTCCATCAAAACCAAGGTGGGGAATGAAGGAGGTAACCTTCCATGCACCAGGAGGGAAACAGTCCATCAACGGGAGCAACATGGTCGGAGAGGCATCCCGAAGTCCCTGTCGTCAGAGTTGCCTCTCTACACCTGGATGTGTTGTTGCCGTTTTCAAACCTCGACATGTCCTCTTGTCACTCGCAGGATATCTGAATCTCCTGAGAGTAATGCCCATCAAAATTCAGCTCCCGTTGAGCTCAATATTCAGTACCCTCGGTACAGACACTCCGGCTCTTCCCCACCCCTGCCCCACAGTCCTGGGACGCTGGCTCACTCACCATTTCCCGGTCCCACCACATTCTCTCAAGTCTCTTGGTTGTTGCCTCTTTTGACATGGAATCTTACTTCCCTCCCTGTCCAGCCACCGATGTCCAGCTCACCAGTGAAGACGTGGCTCCACTGACCCCGCGTCCGGGAAGCCTTCACGGATGGCTCTGGGCTGGAGCCTTCCCAGTGTGCCCCACAGCCCTGCCCTGCCACTCCCAGGCTCCCGATCTGATTGCACCCCTGTGACCAGCGTGTCACCTCCAGCTCCTCCAGGGCAGGCACTGGGTCTCGCTCAGCTGGAATGCTTAGCATGTAACAAGTGTTTAGTTCAGTGGTTTAGTTCAGTGTTTATAAAATGAACTAATGAAAAGTCCAAACACACTGTAGAAGGAAAAAAAAAAAATCCCCTTTCTTGATTACAAAGCTCTTGATCTGGGGGAGTGAAGTGGCTTGCTTCTGAGTGCCAGGAGGGCAGGGGACTGATGGGCAGTCTTCGGGAAAAGGCTTTCCCTGAGCAGATAAATGTGGAGCAACACAGGAGCTGATGGTGGGTGTAAGCAGCTAAGTGAAGAGTCGGGGGAGGATGATGATACCCACCCCCGATTAACAGGACAAGTTGCCACAGGAAAGCGAATAGCTCGTCCAGCATGGTAGATAAGGCCCATGCCCACAGCACTCCCAGGGAACTTCAGGAGAACCCAAGGGAAAGCCATGTGGGCTAGCAGGCTTCCCAACTGGTTTTGTCTGCTGTAAGGAAGCAGTGGAGGTGGGTAAGCTGGGGGCAGGTCACAGAAGCATCTGCTCTTAGATCAGCAGCGAGGCTCCGGCTGGCTGGAGAACGTCTCCAATTCCTTAGCCACCCAGTGAGCCTAATTCCACTCTGGGCATGCCTGGTATTGACTGAAAAGGAGGGCATGGTTAGTTACCAAAAGACATGGACAAATTCCCTCGGGTTCACACAGATACCATTACTGGACTCGGGTCCCCTCCAGCATTTTGCAGTCCAGAGCTGGGGATCCACCTTGGGCTTTAGGAAAATGGGATAAATTCAGAAGGCTCAGACCATTCAAGCAAGGCTCCTTGGGAAAACACGCCCAGTGGGAAAACAAGAAGCTCCTGCACCGCCCCTCCCCAGCCTCTGAGAGGCCCCGCCTCCTCCAGCCTGAGCTGTGAGCGCCCTTCACCCAGCACAGACCAACCCAGCGCTAAAAGTACCTCCTGCCCACCTAGGATTCCCTTCTGTAGTATTAGCTACGCACAGTGTTGGAAAAGGGCACCCAAAGGGTTTGGGTGTATGCGCCTGGGGGCTACCTGTGGCTGGTTTATGGCGATGGGAGGGGCTGGAGCAGAGCATGAGGTGCAGGAGGACACGTGGGGAGAGGAAAGGCACTGCTCGGGAGGATCTGACTGTGTGACAACAAAAGCCCCCGGAGGGCTCGCCTGGCTGGGTGCACGGCCTGAACCTCCAGGGAGTGCTGCGGCCCTGGACCAACCCCTGCCTCACTGACGTGGTACAAGTCATCTGCTGCCTTGAGTTTCCAGTTCTGTAGTTGGTGAGCAAAAAGGAATACCTAAAAAAGGAATCTTTCTAAACCATCATTTACACGTGGGCTGAAGTAAGTTCAGGGTGGAGCAAAGTAAACTCTGGTTAAGAGGAGAAAGCAGAAACAGAGCATAGGGATAGGAAATAGGAATGCTGCCGAATATTTAGCCCATGAGGTATGGAACCATAAATTACTTGTGAAGAGAGCTCTTTCAGAGTCATGAGTCCACAGCTCTCATCCTTGGATGGAAACAAAAACCCCACCCAGAGCTGCCAAAAGTGGGCCTAAAAAAGGGGCCACCGAAGGGTCTCAGCTGCCATCTGCTGTGTTCCATGTCCCCCAAAGCTCCTTGGTTTCTGTTCTCCAGCCCAGGGGTCAGCCTGGAAAAGAGATTCTGCTTTTTGCCCCCGGAAACTGCTTCCTCCACCGTAAAGGAACGTGAGCGAGCTCTGACACAAAGTCTGCTTCTGAGCTTTCAGACTTGAAGCCAGTGAAACCGAGGAGTTCCCTGAAATCCTGGTCCTAGCAGCCCCACTCACCTGGAGACGCAGTGCCTCCTGCCCTCCCTCGGCCCTGCCTGGAGCAGAGACAGCCAAGCAGATGCCAGTGGGGACCAGAGCAGCTCCGTGATCGTTCCTCACCTTCAAGGGCCCCTTACACGTGGCCCTCTGCAAGGCAACAGAGGCTGAGGTCAAAAGACACCATCCCCACACCTCCTCAAGGAGCTCACCAGCTCCTGCAGGCATCTGGGGAGGGGAAAGAGCTGCTCCTGAGAACCAGGACCAGCCAAGGGTGTCTGCAACAACCTTTTCCCCCCTGTTTTTTTTTAAAACAAGAAACAGGAGAAAGCACCCAATCTTCCTAAATTTTCCTTAGGATAAGGAAAAGTGGAAGCTTATATACCTAGTCTGGCCCAAATCCAAGGCAAGGAAAAAAAAAACCCTGGGCCTAACCCGTCTGATAGAGCTAAGCACCGATTCCAAGTCCCTCTGAAATGACAAACTAGACTAGTGATATTACTGTAAAGAAGTTCCCTGCAGCCCTGAGGGGCCCAGAAAAGAAGAGCGCTCCCTTTATCACCACAGCCCTCTATGTGACAGCTGCCATGTTGGGCAGAGCTGTTCCTGGAGACCCAGAATGTAAACCCCCGGCTCTGCCAGGACAGCCCCCATCCGTTTAGCGTCTCCTGTAAGACAAAGAGAAGAGCCACCCCCATCCTGCTATATTTGGCATTAGGTAATAACGAAAGCCACGAGGAGAAAGGAGGAAGGGAGGTCTCATCACCAAAGCAACCCTGACGGCAGAGACACTGCTGGGCCCATGGCGCGACGCTAACGAGGCCCGTCGCAATTAGGGGGCTGCTCAGAGCCACCGGATCTCAGAGCCAGTGCAACATTCCCATGTGTGGGAGGGGCCTGTCCAGCCCAGGACAGAGCTTGTATGCTAGAACTTTCTCCTCTGCCTTCCACCTGGCGTCTGGAACCCCACCAACAATCCCTGCATCCTCCTCTCTGCCCAAGCCACCAAATACCCACGGAGGCTGGTATGATTCACTGGTCAAACCAAAGACAGCCACCCTTGGTGGGGTGGAGGGGAGGGTGGTGGTCGGATTTGAACCCTTTATGCTCCCGTCACCAATCCTTCGGCCCCCAACGCCAACACACAAGCCCTCCCCACTTTACTGACATCCAGATTCCACGCCACTAGCTTGGGACAGACGGAGTTTGTTCTCTGACTTCCTCAGGGTATTTAGTGACTCTTCATCCAAAGAGCTCTCTCCAAGGAGAGACGTTTAGCTTTATGAAAATACCTAAAGCTACTGGGATATGTATTCTTGCCAAGATATCTGACAACTGGCCTATTTTTAAAGTCCCAACCAATAATCTTTGAGAGGCACTCTACACACAGACAAGGAGGCGATGACCAAAAAAGTAATGAGACCAGTATTAGGTTTTTGTTTTTCAATCAAGTCAGAATCTACCCAACCAAATAAACAATATTTTCTTCAAAGGGGTCTCCTTAGGGGGCCCTGCCCTCATTGCACTGGTGCTTTGTTTGTTCAGAACACTTTTGGAAAGTCCTGTCCTAGCAGAGCCTCTGTTTTGCATATAGTCCAGCATAATGTTATAAGCACTGAACTACCCGCTGCTACTGTGAGCCAGGCACTGTTTAGGCCCCGAGGCAATACAGGTAAATAAAACAAGGCCTGTCCCAGCAAGGTGCTCACTATCTGGTGGAGGAGGGAGGAGAAAGGGAACAAAGATTTCGGGGGGAATGCATACCATAAGCCAGGTACTGGGCTAACAGCTTTTGCTACATTGCCTTTAATACACGCACACCAAAAAAAAGGTCCTCTTAAATGCAAAGACTGAGACTGAGTGAGGTTCAGTGATTTAGCCAAAGTCACACAACCCGGGAATTACAGGACTGGTGCTGGCCCCAGGCTGCCAGGCTCCCAGCTGGATCTCCCACCACTGCAGTACCCGGCAGTAAACAGGCCATCCTAGTACAGGAGGTGAGGTGGGGCTGGTCAGGAGAGGCTGCTCAGAGCAGGGAAACTCCATCTGGGCCCAGGGGAGGAGCTTGCCATGCGTGTCTCCTCTTGTGTCGAGAGCTGGCCTTGCACGCGCCTACTGTTTATCCTTTCATCAGGACTCTGTGACAAGCCAGGTGGGCAGGGAGAGTTTCTCCAGATATTAAACAGGACTCTTATACCCTAACTATTTATGTAAACGTAGACAGACAGATGGACACTCAGACACATCCAGACGTGCCTCACTCACTCACACAGAGTACCATCCACGCAACTTGTCAATCTCACAAGGAGGCAGGGAAAGCAGGCCTCCATCCCAACATGTCAAAACTAGTTTCTTACAATAGCCAAAAGGTGGAAACCACCCAAGTATCCATCAATGGATGAATGCATGAACGAAATGTGCTCTACACTTACAATGGAATATTATTCAGCCCTGAACAGGAAGGAAATTCTGACTCATGGATGAACCTTGAAGATATTATGCTAAGTGAAATAAGCCAGTCACAAAAAGACAAATACTATATGACTCCACTGATATGAGGGACTTAGAGTGGTCCAATTCATAGAGACAGAAAGCGGAATGGTGGCTGCCGGGGGCTGGGAGGGAGGGATGGGGAGTTAGTGTTTAATGGTATGGAGTTTCAGTTTGGGAAGGTGAAAAGGTTCTGGAGATGGATGGCTCTGGTGTTGGTTACACAACAATGTGAATGTACTTAGTGCCACAGAAATGCACACTTAAAAATGGTTAAAATGGTAAATTTTATGCTGGAGAGGATGTGGAAAAAAGGGAACCCTCCTACACTTTTGGTGGTAATGTAAACTGATGCAGTCACTATGGAAAACAGTATGGAGGTTCCTCAAAAAACTAAAAATAGAGTTACCATATGATCCAGCAATCCCACTCCTGGGCATATATCCAGAGAAAACTCTAATTTGAAAAGATACATGCACACCAATGTTCATAGCAGCACTATTTACAATAGCCAAGACATGGAAGCAACCTAAATGTCCATCGATGTATGAATGGATAAAGAAGATGTGGTGTATATATATATAATGGAATACTACTCAGCCATAAAAAAGAACGAAACAATGCCATTTGCAGCAACATGGATGGACCTAGAAATTATCACACTAAGTGAAGTAAGTCAGACAGAGAAAGACAAATATATCACTTATATGTGGAATCTAAAATATGACACAAATGGACTTATTTACAAAACAGAAACAGACTCACAGACATAGAAAACAAACTTATGGTTACTAAAGGGGAAAGGGGGTGGGGGAGGGATAAATTAGGATTTGGGATTAGCAGGTACAAATTACTCTATATCAAATAGATAAACAACAAGGTCCTACAGTATAGCACAGGAAACTATATTCAGTATCTTGTAATAACCTATAATGAAAAATGATATATATATCTGAATCACTGTGCTGTATACCAGAATCTAACACAACATTGTAAATCAACTATACTTCAATTTTTTTTTTTAAAAAAAGTAAATTTTCCACACTTAAAAAAAAAACTTGTTTATTCTCCTTGGGGGTAAGATGCATATTCTTTTCCTCAAATTAACCATAGACACATTCTTAAGATCAGTTTCTTCTATTCTCTTCCCAACCTCAGGCCATAAGGCTTCCACTGTCAGCAGCAGGCGGTGGCCGAATGCAGCTGCACACACAGTAAGCAGACATTCTAAAATGAGCCCCAGAAAAAGCCCCCAAATGTATATAAATGCCTTAGCTCAAGCCTCAATCAACAGGAGGAAAGGGAGGATCTAGAATTAGCAGACACACGCCCCCTCCCAATTTGCAAAACAGTATTTTGGCTCGTGTATTTGGCCCAATAGAGAGCACAGCAAATAATTTTAATGCAGGAACAATAAAAAGAGACTTCTGGTACTAAGACTGATGTGTTAAGGGAAACTTTGTTCTCTGACCAATTTCAACTTTCCCTGATAAATAATAATGCTGTAATGCCCAGGAGTCTGTCCTGTCACCTAAACAGCTGTGTACTCTGCTTCCAAATATTTCTTCTGTGTTGCTTCCATCTCTCCCCATGGAGTCTTTGTACGTGATGAGTTCAATTTTAAATGACCCCAAACTAAAAATAAACACAGAAGAGCTCTGGGAGCAGCTCTAGATTGTATCAGCCCTAATCCCCAAGGCAGGTTGCAGTGGGTCCCGGGAGGCCCAACCACGACCCACCCAGAGTCCATAGCGGTTACTCTTTGTCCTGGGCTCCCAGATACCGGCTGTAGCCCAAATGGTGACTTATGAAGGGCCAGCAATGAAACAGAACAGCTCTGGGAAAACAAGGATAAAAGGCCTGGGGTGGGGAGGTGGGGGGGGGGGGGTCAGTATTTATCAAGGGCCTACTATGTGCACGATGCTAGACCTTAATTTTTCATGAGGCTTCACAACCGTATACTTGTCCAGTTTAATGAAGGAGAAGAAATTCAGCAATCTGCCCAAAAAGAAGAGCTAGAATTCAACTCCAAGTCATCTGACTCCACAGTTTACACTCTTTCCATTACGCTCAGCTGCCTCTCACAATGACTTTTATACTTTTTTAAAATCTCACTTGACTGGCTTCTAAGCTTTCCCAAGTTTTCTGGAGGCCCCAGCCCAGTCCAACTTTCCATTTGAGTAAAAAGAACATCATTCCAGCTGCTGTGTCCCAAGTCACATGAAATGGCGGGAAGAGGTTTCAAAAACATAAGTCCAAAATCCTCTTCAAATAAATAGGAAACTGGAAATTATTTTTAAAGGGGTAAGCTTCTAAAGAAAGCACCCCCATTCTGCAGCCCTGGAATCCTCAACAGAAACCAGGGCCGATCTCCACCCTACCCTGCCCCAAAGGAGCTGAGGCTGAACTTGGCCTCTAGAGAGGCTGGGGGTCTGGGCCATGCTGGCTATTCCTGAGCCACCACTGTAAGGAAAAGTCACATCACACCACCCCCCGGCTGAACCCCAAAGAAAGAGCTGGAGGGCACATGGTGTTCCAGAGACTTAGCTTCACCTGCAGAACTACTAATGTCCAGAATATAAACACTCAAGTTTGAGGAACACGCCAACTTCTTAAGAAATGGAAAGAAAGAAAGAGGCCAACTCACCATGCGACAGTACCTTGTGGAAGTATTTTTGCCAATGGGAACGCTGTCTCTCATTTCTCCTTTTCTTTTCCTAACACGTACCAACAACCAGCAGACAATAAAATCTCAACATCTGGCCCTAAGTCCACGGCTTTAGTCTCCTGGCCCTGGAGCTACTTCAGACCCGACTGGAACAGAGCTCGCTGGTCAGGGAACAAAGCAGGCATTTCGGTCCAGTTTGCTGCTTTTTGTCCGAGGACCAAAGAGCCCTTCAAGGCAACACTGTTACAACAGACCTTCTGGTCAACTTCTGGGAGCAGACAGCACAGAGCTTTTCCAGAAGCTGGACGAAAGTTACTGCATGGAATGGGAGGCCCAGGAGCCCAAAAGCAGAGCACAGAAGACACTGAGCTAAGTTTGCCTCAGGCTTCTGGAAGGAGTCAGGGCCCTCCATCACCCCCTTCCACCTCTCCTGCCTTTTCCTGGCTGGTCTAAACCGAATACCATCAAGCAATGCTGAGAACCTCTTTACACACAGAGATTAGGGAAACGCTTGTCTAAGAGTCATGGTTTTAAGAACTTAATTTCTAGACTTTAGAACCACTTTCTATGTCCATAGCAGGCAGTCCTTCCATTCTGAGTTCACATCATGTGCTGACACCATGGGTCAGACAGAAGGGCTACGTCGGGGGCTGATGTGTATCTTATTCCCCTTTCCTGGATAACCCCAATTTCCCCACAAAGCCTCATGTGGTTCTTTTAAGAGAACTCAAGTTATCCAAGGGCCCCAGCCACAGGGGATCTCCCAGCGCACTTTGCTTACTATACTTGTCTTCAGGGACAGCCCGAAAGAACTCAACTGTGTGTTCACAGAACCGCTACTAGTAACACTTAAGACAGCACAGAGAGTAGGAAAAGGCTCAGAGGACTACAGACAGGTCAATATGTATTTGCCTAATATTCTGCCAACCTGGATTCTGGAAGCTGCCAACTGGCAAACAAAGGGCTGGATTATAGAACAAGTGATTTGTGAACAAACAGAGAAAAGTAGAAATTGCTAACAGTCTAATGCATTCAGTAAGAAAAAAATCTCAACAAACCACTCTCATTTCTTCTTTGGATGCAGGCTACAAAACCAGGAAGAATGCCACAGAGAATGTGTTTATATCTCACCAAGTTGCATGAAGAGGCAGAGAAATAAAATCTGCACGAGAGCGTGGTTGAATAGTTTTGAAGCTGTTTGAACTACATCCTGGGGACTAATGACAACAGACCTTTAGGAACCTCGAGGGATGCTTCTGTTAGGACCCCACAGGGTTCCTTCCTGAGTCTAACCCTAGACAACCTTTTCACTGATATCAGTGACTTCTTATAACTGGTGAACACAGCAGGACTAACTGGTCTGGAGTGCCTTCCATCATAACTGACCGGATGAACTGGAGGCCCATATTGCACATCACGGTTTTATCAAGTACTTTCACATATCTTATCTCATTTGAGCCTCCCAAGTGAGGGAGCCTGGGATCAGGACACTCATTTTGCAGCTGAAGAAACTCAGACTCAGCCATCAGGGTTTCTCAACCTCTACCATACTGACAGTTCGGATGGAGTAATTCTTTGTTCTGCTGTGCATGTAGGATGTTGAGCAGCGTCCATGACCTCTACCCATAAAATACCAGTAGCACCCCCTCCCTTGTAGTTGTGACAGACAAAAAGTGTCTCTAGGTCCAGAGTTAAAAAGTTGCCAGGGCTGTATTTGCATTCAAGTCTCCTTATTCTTCCTACCCTTGCAAAAAGCTGGGCGGGACGGTGAATAGGATAAATCACAGAAATTCACAGGAGTCAGAATTATCTTGAGTGAAATGTTAGGCCAAAATCAACAATAAAAGAGAATGGAGTCCGTATTTTGGTGTTAAAGATACCCATTGTGCAGTAAGGCTGATGCCGGTTTAACAGCAGTTATATATGGCAGACCAGGGGCGGGGGCCGAGCTCGTGAGCAGCGTGCAGGTGTCTCCCGCCCTTCAATCCAGCTCCACTGCTCCAGCACCACCCCGTGGTCCTCTCTCCCCTCCCCACCCATGGCAGCGGACCCTGAGACACTGCAGAGCCCCCGCTGCCCCTGGAGAACTTGCCTCCGCCCCATCCTCACCCTGCCCTTCCGAGGAGTCCGGCGTGCCGTAAAACTGGCAGACAGACGGCAAGAAGGAAGAGAGATGAAAGGAAGGGAGGTGGGGGAAATGGCTAGGAGAAGAGGAGGAGGGGAATGGAGAAACTATGGCGAGACCCACACCACCAATGGAACCCCCAGTGCGGGGGCATTGCAGGAGGATGCAGGCAGGGAGAGGGCAGAAGGGCCCTAGGCCCAGGACCAAGAAGAAAAGAGAAAAAGGCAGAGCAGGGGAAAAGACTCATGGCCCCCAGGCCTCCTCCTCAGCCCTCCAACTGTCATTCCCACTTTCATTTTCCCTCGTCCCTCCAGCTCCTGCCTGCCCCTCACCTAGGACACCCAGCTTTGCCCACTACCCACTCACTAATGCCCTACCTGAGAGTCTTTGGAATTCAATACAATTGGTTAAAATCCTGGCTTTACCAATTACTAACTGTATGATTTGGTCCAATTATTTCATCTCTCTAAGCCTTAGTTGCCTTATCTGTGAAATGGGGATAATAGTTTTGCTCATAGTTTTGCTATGGGATTAAATGAGAATTAGGTTGGCCCACAGAAAGTGCTCCTGGTACCTAGAATTAGATGTAACGGACAACCCTGGCAGGTAGATAGTAACCTTATTCTACTACCCCGAATGCCAGCTCCCACCTCTGACGAGGCCACAGCTAAGAGAGGAAACGGTGGCGGGCTAGGCCCTGCACCTTCTCCTCCGTTTCCTGAGGACATCGTCTTCCAGTTGGAGCATTAGCTGCTCCTGTTTCTCAGGGTCCCTTCAGAGACAAAGTGACCACTAAGATGACCGATTTTCTCCGGAGAAGTCACTGCTGGCATTAGCAATGAGAAAAACAACACGCAACGCCTTGACATCCAGTGAGCGCTCTGCATATTTTCTAAGTGCTTCATCACACTTAGTAAGGTCACGGAATCTCAGCGCTGAGACACAGCAGAGGTGACATGGTCCCAGCCTCCCCCTTAGGCTTGAGTCCCCACGTAGGGATCGCAGGGAGCCCGGCACAACCCGTCCCCACTCCCAGGAATCCCCTGCATGGACCACACTCAGGGATGCCAGCTTCCTACATAAGGACAGGTAGAGAGTGTCCCTAATTAAAAAGAGGACGCACCCTGACGTTCATTCATCCAGCCTTCTTGGGAACAAATCATACCAGGAACCACTAAACAAACTGGTTCACTTGAATTTGGAGTTGTAATCATCTGAGAATAACAACCATATAGTTCACTGAACCAGAAAACACGGGTAAGCATCAACTACAAGTTGGTAGGTCCAGGAGGAAATCCACTGATTCAGGCTACGTGCCTGTTGCAAGGTGGTTAACCTTTCTGCATCTGTTTCTTTGGCTGAGAGATGGCGGAAATAATCACTGTGGGGTGTGATGAAGGCATGACGCATTTAAGGGCACGGTGCAGTGTTTGGCGAATATTCAACAGATGTGAAGTTTCTTTCCCTTTTCTCCAACAATAAGCAAATCTGAAAAGATCACGAACACACAGCACAGCGAACACGAGAAACAGAATCCCCGCCTTGGAGATGAGAGAGCACAGCAGACAGAGCCCTGGCACGAGCCAGTGAAGGCACTGGTTCCTCTTCTTGGCACCCTCCCTGCTGGGACATCGGGTGCGGGATCCCTTTGCTCCGGTTCTCCAACTCTGCAGTTGACACCTAGCCACTTCCACACTGAGGGGGAAGCTGAAATGGAGCACATCTCACATGAAGACGGGCTGCACGTGGTTCCCAGCACTCTGATCAGGGCTCAGTCACTTCTCAGCACAACTGCCGGGGCTGGAGGGTGGGTGATTTCAGGGGAAGACACCGGCACCCCGCTCCGGGTGGCATGAATGAGAGAGGCAGAACTCTCAGCATCTTTGCCCAGAACCCTGAGCTCTCCCAGCGAGGGCTGCCCCAGCAAGGCCACGGTTCTCCGGCCTCGCCTGGCACACTGGGCCCCAGCCACGCCCCAGCCACGCCCCAGGCCAGGGCCCTTAGCTAGGATTGTTGGTGTCTCCTGGGAGACCTCACAGAGGTGGGTGAGGGCCTGAAGGGTTAGGACTGAGGGGCGACGGGCTCTCGAGCCTTCCTTTCCCAAGCCAAGCCCTCAAAGGGAAAAGTAACTGCCAAAACCGAACCCTAAAAGGAGGGCAGAATTTGGTGATGTGGCCGGTCCTCTGTTACACATTATCCCCCAAAAGTGCCTTTCCACGTGCATGAAGGCTGAAGCATCTCCTCAGCGATCATTCCAGGGAAGGGGCCTGTCAGAGTGGGCGAGAACAGCCAGCAACAGAGGTGCCTTTCCATCTGGATGTAAAGGGCCCCAGAGAGGAGCAAACACCCTCTTGGGACAGTGCTGGTCAAAGCTACCAGACCCAGAGGCACATGTGTCACACTGCCCCCTCCAGACAGATGGTGTGGCACTGTCAGGACAGCACCACAGGCTGAAAGGCAGCTTTGGGTTTGTCTGCCCAACCAGTTCAAATCTTGTTTTCTGTTCCCTAAATGTCACGGATGTGACTGTCAAGGGGCCAAGAGGAATCACTCATACTGGACAGTTTCCTAAGGGCAGAAGATCTGTTGAATTTCTGTTTCTGCAGCGCCTAGCATGGTGCCTGGCATAGGGTGGATGTTCAGGAAATCTCTGTCGATGTGAAAGATGAGAAAGGTCACTGACTTGTTAAGGCCTCTAAAGCAGGAGTTACAGCTCATTTCTGGACTGCACAGGGCTGGCCTCGGGACAGAGGGGCAGGGCTAGGGATGCTGAATGCATGCGTGATGAGAAACCTCTCTTAACTGAGAACGTGGATGCTCCGAGCTAATTAGAGGAGGAGCGCCTTTCAGAATCATAAGGCTGGAAAGCGCGTGTCTTTTCACTTCATTCTGCCTCTCCCCAAGCTCAGAGCAGGGCCCAGCCAAACCACACCTGGAAGGACAGAGGCCGGGGGACAGTTTTTGTTCACTCACATTTGAATGGGTCATAACTCCATAACTCCAGCAGCTGGAGACAAACAGAAAAGACAGACGCCTCCTGCACGTGGCTGATCCCAAAGCTAGGGAGCTGCTGACTGAGGTCAGAGCATCAGGGAGAGGAGAGGCATCCTCTGCAGGAGGTTCTGGAAGGCTGCATCCCGGATGGGGCAACCCTCTCCCCGCCAGGCCACTGAGCTCGAGCTCAGCCCTGCACCTGGCTTCTCCTCCCCTCCTGCTGACTCAGCACTCACAGATCTGCTGATGAGCTCCAGGAAGAGCCCTGGGCAGCACTAGCTCTGCTATGCTGGTCACAGCTCTGGCCTCTCCAACCTGCTGCACTTACTTGCTAAAAATAAGAAGATTGAGCCTGGCAGCTCAAGAAAGAGCTGGAAAACTCATATCAAACCAGGGTCATCTGGAAGCTCCAACAAACTGCTGGGGAGGACCCAGGGAGGAGCTGATGGCCAAGGAACAATGCCTTAAGTTTCCCTCGGGTTTCTTGAACTCTCCATGGCCCTGTGGCCTCCTCTCCCCCCGTGGCCTCCTCTCCCCCCAGCCATCTTCCATAAAGAACAGCCTTGACTTTCTAACACATTGATAATAAGGATCTATCAGGCCAAGAGAGAGGGAAAGGTCTCAGCCAAAAGGGAAGTATTCAGTGGGCCGTTTGTTTAGTAGGAAAGCTGAGTAAGCGGCCTCCGAGTCACAGTGGCACTGGGACACAGTAAGGAAAGGTTCAAGGGCAGGGTGCCTGGAGGATGACCTCTGAGGGTCTCAGCACCACCAGGCACCCACTGGCTGCTGACAACACTGATTCCCTAGTCTAATAGCCTATACTGAGAGGCAGGGGAGAGCAGAGTAATTCAGAGCCCAGACCCCAGAGCCAGACCGCCTATATTCACATACTAGAACTTTCTCTGAGACTTGAGAAGTTACTTAACCTGTGTCTCAGTTTCATCATCTGCAAAACAGATGTATTAACAGCCTCACCTCACAGGGCCATTATGAGGATTAAATAAGCCAAGAGATTGAAAGCGCCGAGAACAATGCCTGGTCATAGGAGGCCCACAGTAGTTAACTATTATCATCTGTACTGTCAGCTTTCTGAGAGCAGTCCTCACTCAGATATTCTCCGTAGTGCCCAGCGTAGCACGGCCTCATCAATGTAAAACAAAAACAAAAACAATTAGTACCATTTACCACGTATGCACCGTGGAGACTTACATCACTCACTCCCCGCATAAACCCAATGCAGGAAGTATTTTCACAGAAGATAAATATCTTGCCTAAGATGATACTAGTAACTGTCCAGGCTGGGATTGAAACTCAGCCTCTGACTACAGAGTCTGCTTCTTCTTCCCACAGGCTACACTGCCTGACTGCTAACCACCACCTGCTCAGCACGGAGCAAGACGGAAGCAGAAGCCCAAACAGAAGTCAAGCAAGAGAAGAAGAGAATACAAAAAGAGACGCTGTGGACCTCAGAAGAAATTCACTGTCTTGGAAAGGTCTGTGTCTTTCTCTGGACCTAGGTTTGTCATCATCTGAGCTTTCCCTTTGACTCTGGATTTCAGATTGCACAGGGCATTGCACGGCAGTATACAGTACCTTCCATTCTTCGTGTGAACACACTTCCAAGGACTTCAAATACTCTTGGCACTCAGATCAGAAGCCAGCCATGCAGGGTCAGTGTGAGCTACAGGTGAGGCTCCCTGCTATGTTAGCCGGGAACTTCCTGCTTTTGGAAGTACCATTTCTACAGAACAGAAAGTACAATCCCAACAGGAGAATTCCTGTAAGGCTCTGAGGACTCTTAACATCTTCTAACAAGAGCCCCACTTGGAAAACTTGACTTTCCCCATCTTCTCTAAGGACCTCATCTTTTAAGCGCCACAGAGACATGGGAGACCTGCTCAGTGAACTGTCAGCATGGCAGAGAGTAGAAGAGGTGGGGATTCCGCCCATTGCTGACTGGGCCTGAAATGAGCACACTTCAGGGACCCTCACTAACCTACCCGCTTGTGATGAGAAGCCTCCTGGTCACGAACTGAATGCTTCTCACTGACCTCACAGCATCAGCACCATAAACACTCCCTACTTCTGCAGAACAACCAGTACCAAATAGCCATTTCCTGCTCACCAGTTGCTCCCTTATCAGCAATCTTCCTTCTCCTTCCTCCTCTAACACCCCTGCACACGCACTGAGAGGATCAGAAAAAGCAGGAAATGCTTGCCTAAGACCAGAGAAAATACCAGAGAACAGAAAGAGACAAGAAAACTGCACCAGGTATTTGTTGAGCAGGGCAACTATTTCCCTAACAGAAAGATCAGCTTGAGACTCCCCCTCTATCTCATCACAGTGAGGTACCAAGAGTTACCTTCTGCCGGGCTGCCTGTCATCTTCCTAGGGCCTCACTGTATCTCCGTTAAAAAGGCAGGAAACAACAGGCACTATGCCTAGAGAGAGAGGAGCTGAGGCAGCAACTACATTTACACAGTAAGAGCATAGACTTAATTCCCATCATTTGGCTCTAAGAAACCCATGAAACAACTGCTCACAGTCTCTTTACTGGGCAGGCGGTAATGCAGACCCATTAACAGGGCGCCTTCCCACTTCATCGGTCTAGAACTCTCTAAGACTCGAGCGGAGTAAGAACAGGGAAACCCAGAGCCAGGGAACCTGGGGCCACGTGCTATGAGCAAGAAAGCAAATTTAAGGAAAGTCCGTCACCAGGAGCCCACAGACATTGCATTTCGACAGGGGTTTCTTTAGGCCCTGGTATGTTTTGTACTCATCTATGTAACTGCTCCTTGCCTCAGCTCCCCCCAGGCTCAAGGAACCAGGAGTTAGAATAATTTCATTCCTTTCTAATTAAACATTTTTTCCTCCAGTAGATAATCTACATTGACCCTAACGAGGAAAAATCTGAGCTGGTGAAACTGCAGGAGGTGGTTTATTTTCACAACAGTAAAATATCTAAACCAAATATGCCCTGCGTTTCAGCAGCTTAAACACTGAGGTCTGACAAGGACCCAAGATTCCACTTGGCTTGCCAACGGCTAAGTGTGTATGTTTAAGTAGAAGAAAGTGATTATGAAGAAACACGGGAATGTCTGAGTAGGTGAAAGGGAAAGAGGTGCAGATATTGCTGGAAAAATGAGATTGCACACAAAGTCCTACCGCCTAAGTATGAGAAAAAGCGAGGGCCAGCACCCCTGGGTGTGAAGGTCTGAGCCTCCCTTGAAACCAGCGAAGTCTGCACCGGGGACCCAGGGGGCCAAGCCTGACTTCATTTCCCACTCGAGCTGTTTACAATTAAGCGACGGAGCGGCGGGCCTTCCGCCCTCCTCTCCGGTTCGCCCTGCCAGGGAGGTCGGAAGAGAGCCTGCTCTCGGAGGGGCTTGGCCGCCCAGCGGCTCCTCCTCGCGCCCGGCCCCAACCACCCAGCGCGTGCTCCTCCGGGGAGCCCCGGGGAGCCCCACCCGCAGCCCACTATCCGCTGCCCGCTCGCCGCCCGCTCGCGGAAGCCCGCGGCCTGAAGCGGGGCACTGTCTCCCGGCATGCTCGGCGGCGGGGCGCGCGCCCGCGGCGGTCACGTGACGGCAGGGGCGGGCCCGCGCTTCTGCCCGCGGCCGGGTTAAGCGGACATAAGAGGCTCTCCAGCGCGTTTGCTTGGTCCCCTGGCGGTGGGAAAGGCTGGGGTCCGCCACTGCACCCTTTGGGAAGGAATCTCAGCGCCGCTATTTGCCAGCTCCGTGGTCTTGGGAGGATTTATCGAAGTCTCGGTTTCCGCATTTGTAAAATGGGTAGAATAGCTCTTTTGTAGGGATTTTGTGAGAACCGAAAGGGACAATCTAGGTCTGCTGACCTAATTTACGGAGTTAGCAATAACTTCTAATTGGTATTTTATGGCACGCTAAACAGGTTTTTCTAAAGTATTTGTACTGTTACTATTTATACGACTCATTCGTTGAGCAGCCCCCGTTTTTCATACCGCCAAGTACGTTGAATTCAGCCCATATTGAATTACCGAACTTACCGGCTCCTATGTCTTCCCCATCCCTCTCACACCCCAGGAGCAACAACTTCTGGTCTCACTGTTAGTTAACTTTGTGTAAAGGCTTGATACCCCAAAACCCACAAAGAAACAAAACCCTTCATTTCTTCAGAAAACACTGTGCCCAACGCCACGGACAGCTTGCGAAGGGTACTGACCAGTCCCGCAAACGAAACCGGCAGACTTAAGCTTGTATTTCCCTAGACCTCAAACACTGAGAGGGTCAGGCTCTAATACTATTTATTCACAGCTCAGAGAACCTGGGATAATTCAGTCTTAGGCTGAATTCAATATATTTCGGAGTATGAAAAAAGGGGGCTGCTAAACTAAGAGTTTAGAGCAGAATAAACATGAACAGTACAAGCACTTAAGAAAAATCTATTTAGCATGCCATAAAATATCAGTTACAAATTATTAACTGTTATAAAATTAGGTCCCCGATGTAATTGTACATGACTAAGAAAGTAATAAAAATGACTTATCTTTTTAAAAATTGTTATATAATCTAGGCTAGCCACACACCCACCCCCCAACAGCCAACATGACTGGTCAAAGTTGTGACAATTTCCTGTATAAAACTTGTGTGTGCTGATGAAAATGTATGAGACTGAAGAAAAACCCAGCTAGTTTCTTTCCTGGGTCATTATGAAGAACTGAACTGAGCAGGCAACAATGAAGACTGTCTTTCTGGGAGATTTTCTTGGGGAATGCAGCATTTTCTCACTCTGGAGAACAAACAGAAAGACCTTGACCAAAGCACTGGAGATAAAAATGACATGCGGAAAGAGAGTTTACAGTGGCTTGAAACAAAGCAGTGCATCAGTTTGGCAACTTTACAGGCAGGCTTTTTTCAGGGATCACTGGCTACTTAAACAGTAAGTGATGGACGTTCAACAATGCAGTGCCCAGTCTAGGAGTAAGAGGCTTTCGCCTCCTCAGCTGATAACGGGAAAAACTGTGACTCCACACAATTTCAGCTTCATCTGAAATCTTGTGCTGGAATGAACTTTCTTAAAGTTGTAGGCTCTCTTACACTGTGAAAAAACTCCTCAAAACTTAGAACTGGAAGGGAGAACTACTGGCAAAATCGTGTGTGTGCTTTTTAGAAGAATCACAGCATTGCTCCTGCTTGGTTAAAAGTGCTAAATGTTCAGAGATGAGTTCCAGAATACGCAGGAAACAAAAAAAGTACCAGTAACTATGGTAGAACCAGGTCCATAGGTTCCCCACACTTAGGCCACTCTCCCACACAGCAAAATCATCCTAAAATTTTGTAAAATATTTAGGGGCTAATTCCTTTATCACTTGCCCCACATTTTATGTAAACATTCTGACGGCCAGAGGGAGGGAAGAGATCCCAGAAACCTAAAATCGGGGTTGAAGGTTCTGATTCTCTCCCTCCTGCCCCAAGTCCTGTCAGCTTCCTGGGTCGAATCCAAATATTGAGAAGCAGCTGTGTGCACACATATGCACACATACCTTCAACCTCCGACCAGAAAGACTTGTATCTGTGACTGTCTCCGTCCCATTGCAGGAGGCTGGGCTGGCCTGGACAGCTGGAGGCTCAGCTGGTGACTGTGGGCATCTCCCCTCCAGCTAATGCCAAATTACACTGGGACTTTTCTCCTGACCCCTGAGAACAGATCTCTGAGACCCGAGTCATTCCTTTCAGCTCCCTCTCAGGCAGGTCATTTGAGGAATTAGAAAAGTCCCTGGGAACTGAAGCAAAGCCTCTTAACCAAGCAGGCCCAGAGGTGCTGGGAAAGCACTCTGATCAACCAGAAGAAATTTTCCTCCCCCTCTTCCAACTCCCAAGGACCCATCTGCTCACAAAAACATCAATGCAACCAGCCCATTCTCTCATGTCCCAAGCTGCTAAAGGCGAAGGGTCAGCAGGCGAAGGCTAATAGCTGCTGGGAGTTGCCAGGAACATCTGGGCAGATGTTCCCCTCCCCCTTCCTGTGATAGGAATGTCAAAAAGCATTCGGAACCCATCTCCACCCCCAAAACTCTAAAAGATTTCAGTAGTTTCAGAGGCAGTACAAAATTTTGAAAGAATAAGATATAAGAAAAGAACATGGTATCCCAAAGTTGAACTCAACCCTGGAAAATAACAAACAACACAAAACAAACAAACAAACCAGATAGTAAAACCCTTCGGGCTGGACAGTTGCTTCCTCCAAGTACGTACAAGAGGCTCCCCTTTGCCCACTTCTAATCCCAGGTTCCTTGACCGGAAACTTTCTGGAACTTGGACTTTCTGAGCTAAAAAGGGACCTCAGAGATCAACGAGTCTTTGGGTTCTAAACCTGCAGACTGTGGAATGAAGTTGAGATGGGCTTCTAGCTGTAAGTGTCCTGAAAGAGCATGCAAGATGGTTTTTGAAATGTGCATTCTTCCAGGGAAAGGGTGCACTGCTTTCAACCACTTTCCAAAAGCACAAGACCCAAAAAGGGGTTAAAAACCACCGATTTAGTCCAACTCCTGGACTTCAAAGACCCAGAAACTTAATTGAGTGCTCCAGGTGACAGAGCAAATTACAAGGCACCTTCTAAAGCTGGTTGGGCCTGTGGGAGGGGAGGACACCACATGCGCTAACAGGCTCTTTCCCTTTCTAATTACAAGGATTCCGTTAAGTCTCCAGCCGCCACTCTGTCTGGCTTTCTGGGCCTGGGTGTGTCGGTCGCCACTCGGTTGCCAAGGTGTACAGATGGCCCGGGGGCGGGGGCTGGCTGGATATGGCCAGCCGCCAGCTAGCCAGCACCCAGGCACCAGCTCTCCACCAAATTGCCTCCTGGGAGTTCAAAAGGGGGTTTTCAAAAAACCCAGTCTTCACAGGGTGAGGCACAGTTCAGTCCTCCAAGGACCCATCACAAAGGTTGGTTGCATAAGAAAAATCAGTAAAAATCATTGCCCTCAAGTACCACATGGTCCCTATTTCCAGGCCAGGACAATTAAGAACAGTTTCACAGGGGGGAAAAAAAAGAGATAGATTAGAATAAATCGGAATGAAACACTGTTGCAAAATAAAGTATGATTTTCAGAGAAAACCACAGAATAGAAAGACATTTGTAAATAATATAACTGATCACTTACTATAGAAAAATGCTATCAACACGGGCCATTAATACTACAATTCAATTACATGGTTGCTCAATGGGGATAAGCAGCCAGTTTGCATAATTAAAGGCATCATCACAAGGAAACACGTAGGGTCTCACTTTAACTAAAGAATTACAAATTAAAACTTTAGGGAAAAAAAAAGTTAAGGGACAATTAGACAATACCAAACTAGAAAGAAAACCCAATGGTGGTAGGGAAGCCAGAGCATTTAGACCTTGCAGATGACCCTGAATTGGTTCAGTTTTTCCAGAGGGTAAGGTGGAAAGATGACACAGCCATATGTTCTTCTTGGGCTCTGACCGACAATACCACTAAGAGGAACATTTTCCAAATTAGTAACCAAAGGGAGTAGAGAAAGGGTAATTTTACGAAAATGCTCATTGCTGCATATAGCAACAGCTACAGTAAAGGCATGACCATGTAAATTACGTAGCGGTTCAAAGCTGAGACTCAGGAATCAGGCTGCAGTACCTTTCTAGATACTCTGTGCCTCAGTTTCCTCATCTGAAAATGGGCTGCTATGAGGATTAAGTAAAATAATCCATAGAAAACACTTCGAACAGTGCCTGCTATACAATAAGTACTTGATACAAGTTAGGTGCTATTACTATTATATTCACTTAAAATGACAAGCAGATGACCCCATGTCAATTCATGAAAATGAAAATGTGAGATGACATTAAAATGATACAATCAAAAGATAAAACTATCAATACTACAATCAGATTACACGTATGTAAAACAAAACTATGCAGCTTATCAAAGTACACTCAGAATGAGTGAAATCATTCGTTTGATCATGGTTATCGTTAGTCCTTCTCCCTAATGTTTATGTTAAAAATCAAAAAGAACAAAGAAAATAATCAACACTGCCTCAAACCCTTTGTAGGATGAGGCAGGGAACAGAGCGAGGGATCTGATATTGTTTGGGTGTCTATATCTGCCCTGAAGGAACCCAGCAAAAACGTGTGCTGGGTGGAGCCTTCCAGGAGTAAACACGTACTAATGGTTTTAAGTCACTTCGACGCCAGAGGCGGACTTGGGCACAAGCTTGTGACGCATTCTGGTCAGTGAGACGGGGCTATCTGCCAGCCATCTTCTGAGAAAGATGCCTCAGACACAAGGAAGAATCATCCCCTTTTACCCTCCACACAGGACACTTGGACCTGCACCACCCTGAGAAGAGGGGCATCACCGTGCTGCGGGGACGGAGCAGATCGATGCAAAGGACATGAGTGACTCTGCTGCTCTAATGAATTACCCAGCGCTGCAGCTGCCTATGCTGGAGCTAATTACTTAAGGTGAAACATTGTATTTTCCTTACTGTTCAAGCCCGCAGAATTGCAGTTTTCTGACACTTGCAGCGAGAGCATCTTAACTAATGAGGCAGGGAGCCTGAGCAGCGCCCTCGAAGCCCCGGGCCCTGTGGATTCTGCCAGGAGGCCTCACTGTAGCCCATCCTGGGAGAGAGGTCAGGGCAGGTGGAAGAAGACAAGACACTGGCTTTTCTATCCCCATCTTACAAAAGAGGCCTAAGGACAACTCCAGGTGGCACAGCAAGCAGGTGACAGCACTGGGCAGCAGAGCCCCAGACGCCTGGCCCCTTAAGAGGGGACCTCCAGAGGCCTCCTGGCCTCCAACGCTCATTTCTGGATTCACACATTTCACAAAGCCTGGGACAAAACTGCCCTCTGGAGTAGGGCTGCCAGGAAAAGTACAGGACACCCAGCTAAGTTTGAGTCAGATAAAGAACGGTTAACTTTTTAGTATAAGTATATCCCATATGTGAGGATTCCGTGCCTCTGCTCCAGCTCTCCCCTCTCTGCCAGGCACCAGACTAGGGACAAAGGCCTTTGCCTGCACACTGGACATGGAGATGGCCCCCCTGCCCCCCGGTCATCATCTGGGCTGCCCTGAGTGTGTCTGGCCCAGAGGTAGGAGGATGGCCTGCGTCTGGCCTCATGAGGTCTCCCATGAGTCTAGGAAGGTCTGATGAGCATGATATAGTAACAGACAAGAAGTGGCTGATGCTTCAAATGCAGGGGTGGGGCAGGCGTTGCTATGGTCCTGGGAGGTTTGGCAGCTGTGCAGCAGGCGGTAGAGGACCTGGAGGAGCACAGAGGCTCCTGACCTCCAACTTCCCCCATAAGAGCTTCACTGATGAAGCAGAAACTTCCCTGAGCCTGCCCTGTCTGAATATGACTCCCCTGCCTCTGGCCAGCGCCGGTCCACTGTCTATAGACTCACCTCATCTGTGGTCACGTCGGCCGCATGTTCTCTCTCCAGCAGGCCATGTCTTACGGCACAATCCCCCAGGCCGAGCACGAGGTGTGTGTAATTTGCTTGGTGCGACACTATCTACACCTGCTCACAATCCTTTAATACAGCTTGCCGATGAGAGGGAAGCCTCATTTCCTGGAACCTGGCTTCATGGTTCCTGTCTGGTATCCCTCCAGTGTCCTGCCCAGGCCAGTACTGGCCCAGAACTGGCACACAGTAAGTGCCTGTGAAGAAACAGCTCACTGACTAAGGAAGATTTGACTGACTGGCCAAAAACTCCAGCCACGTTCCAGCGACAGACACATCTCCCTTCCCCTCCCCTCTCTCTCCTCTTCCCAGTTTGCCGCTTCCTGTAGAAGCTGCTGTGCCAACAGGTATTGTTGAAAAAGTTTGAGGCTGGTGACCATGACCTTCAGAAGGACAGAGGGAGAAAACACATGGAATCTCCTACATTCAGAGTGATCCCTTTTAACTACTTGTCTTTTTTCCTTCCAGAAACGGGAAGGAGAACTAAACAGAAATGGCAGGTAAGAATGCTATATAATTTGCAGGGCCCAGGGCAAAGTGAAAACAGCAGCACCTATTGTTCAAAATGCAGGGAAAAGGGCCAGGAAAGGTAATAAAATATAAAACTTTTTTCTTTCTTCCACAGTCTCTCTTTCTCTACCTGATGTAGTGTTGATTCTCTGCTGTTTAACATCTCTGGGCTAGTGCAGACCCTCACGGGACCCAGGGGTCTCACCCCATGACTCTGGCCACTCAAGGGGGCTGCCGGGTCCCCTCCCACCAGCCGCCAGGTCAGGGGCGGAGAGGTCTCCTCTCCCCACAGGCTCGCCTGCCCCAGGATGGGAGCACCCAAAGGATCACAACCTCCGTGTGGGACACTCTTGGTACCTGGATGGGGAGGGAGCGTGAGGCTCGACCCCACTGAGTTGTCGCTTTGCGGCGCTGCCAGCCTGGGGTGGGGATGGCCACCACGCCCCACCTTGCGACACCAGTGGCACAGACCCTGGCCCTCCCAGACCCCTCCCCCAGGCCCCTGCTGGGACGTCAGCAATTGCTGGGGGGTGGGGAAAGGAGGCAGGTGGCGCCCCAACCCAGGGGACCTAGGCTCCATTGTCTCACAGGACTTCATTTACAAAACACAACTCAGAGACAGAATTATTAAGAATGTCAAGATGGCGACTGCAGAGCATTAAGCCCAAGGGTGGGGACTTTGCAGGGAGCACGGGGCCCTGTGTGACTGCACTGCTCATGCACCCATGAAGCCGGCCCTGAGGTAACAGTGCTGATTCAGAGAAGATGGAATGAAAATGTAAAACAGACAGCTAGTGGGAAGCAGCCGCATAGCACAGGGAGATCAGCTCGGTGCTTTGTGACCACCTAGAGGGGTGGGATAGGGAGGGTGGGAGGGAGGCTCAAGAGGGAGGAGATATGGGGATATACATATACGTATAGCTGATTCACGTAGTTATACAACAGAAACTAACACAACATTGTAAAGCAATTATACTCCAATAAAGATGTTAAAAAATAAATAAATGACCAAAAACAAACAAAAAAATACATCAGGCCCATACCCGGCTCAAGCTAACAAGGTGTTTCCCTAATATCCCACCCCTGTCTTCTCTCCACCTCTCCAAAATCCTTTGGCTCTGACTGGGGTCCTCCTGAGAAGCTGCCCAAGTAACTCATTCCTTGCAGTGGTTCCTAACCAGACACAGTATGTGGCCTGGCCCCAGGGGGCGTCTGGAAGGGGGGTGCACAGCGGACAGGGGGGTTACTACTGGCAAACAGTGCCCAGTGGTGGAAAATACTAGATGGCCAGCAGTGTGCTGGGCAGTCCCGAACTATGAGACGGGTCCTACCCAGCATATGCCAGCAACGCCCCAGCTAGAAAAACCACGCAGGGGAATTTCGAGTCACCAAAGCTTCAGTGGAAACCTGCCCTTCCGGACCTCCTCTCCTCTGTCATGGAGGCGACACCAGAAATAGCTCAGGAGTCCTGCCCGTTGTCTCTTCCAGGTTTGAGCTGAACTGCTGGGGTGTCTGCCAGTACTTAGCACCCCTCACCCACCACGCCGGTCCCTGGCCCCGAGGCCCCACGTGAAGGGCAAGAAAGAGAAGAAAGAGGGGTTTCATGGCAGGCTGGGGCCATTTGGGGCCCCAAGTCAGTTAGCAGGAGCTTGAGCGTGAGGTTGATCATTCTTCTAGACGCCCTTCATTCCCTCCCACCCTCCTCCCAAGCAAACCCTGCAGTGCCCTGGGTGGGGGGAGAGTCCCCCAGCCCCCGGGACTGGGAGGAGGGCTTCAGGAAATCTCCCTGCGGTGGCTACAGTGAGCCAAGCCAGGGTGGAAACTTAGCAAGAGTGAGATAATCGCCGAGTTTTATATATAGCACCTGTGTCTTCCGGAGACCTCAGAGCGGGGAAGGACAGGTTTAACCACCTTCCACCTCCCCAGGGGTGGGGAGGGCTCACCAGGAAGCAGCCCTTCTCGGAGCCCTGCTGGGAAGGGTCGGGCCCTTGTGGGGGCCACAGCAGTCTGGGTCCCCTGCCCTCTTGATCACTGTGGGCACAGTGCCAATCTGAGGATGAGTGAAGGGTTAGCAAGAGTTCACAGCCTCCCCACACTAAGTGGGCAACTGAGAAAGACGGCAAACGCAGCTGGGCTACAGGCCTCCTCTGCCCAAACAGGTCCCCAGAGCCCGTGCACTTGCAAACAGTTCCTGCTCAGCTACCTGCAGCATGCCCGCTTTACAGCCGAGAAAAAGGTGTTGAAGGGACGGTGGTCCTGGCTGGGGAGCCCTGGCCTGGGCGGAGGGGGAGCTGGCCTGGCCCTGGCCCTGCACCCCGCAGGTCCACCTGTCTGTTCCCGTCTGGTCCTGCATAACCTGCTGAAGGGCACCATCAGCTTTGATGCTCTCAGAGGGAGAAAGAACAGGACAGGCTGGGGGTGTGAAAAATGGAAGGGAGCCATGGTGCATCACGGAGCACCCTGGGGTATCCGACAGCAGAGGGAGGAAGCCCGTGCAACCCAGGTTAGGCAGCTGTCAGCAAACCGCAGGACGGTCAGGAACGCAACCCCACTGCACACCTGGCATCGCAGCCCTCCCCTGGGTACAGGCACCCCAGGCGCCCCTACAGCTGCACACACGCGCGTGCACACTCACACTCACACACGCTCCAGCAAGACCCCAGAGGTAAGGAGACTCTGGACCTAGCCGGCTGTTCTCGGCTCTTCTGGTCCCTAGAGCCCCTACCTCCAAGTTCCCAGATTGTGACTCATCCTGTCTCCCTGTGGGTCGATGCCTGTGTGTCCCCCCCGCCCGCCCCATTTCTGTCCACCTCACTTGCCCTGTCTCCCTACACACCACAGGGAGAAACAGTTTGGAAACAGAGTGGAAACCAGGTTTGGAGAGAGCACTTCATTGGGGAGGGAAGTGGCCAACGATTGCTATCTTTATTTCTATTTTTCTAAGACCTCTGTGCCCCCTCTGCCTAGGGGTGACAAGGACTGCATCCTCCCCACAGGTTTCCGGTTTTTTCCCATTTTAGATCCACTGCAGCCAGCCTCTGTCTCTATCTCCTCACCCCAGGGCCTGGGACAGAGGCGCGGTCTGAGCGAGTTTCCAGCAAGGAAAATGCTCCTGGGTTATTTATAAGGCATTGGTTGAGACTTTCTAAAATCATCCCAAATGCTCTCGGTGGCTCCTGCTCTCATCCAGGGCTTCCTTCTGTCTCAGAACAGCCCCATAAATTTACAGTCTACGAAGGACACCATCTTGCTACTTGGCTCAGGCTTGAAAGCTGTTCTACTTACTACAGGATCAGCCAGGGAAAGCATCCTGGGTGTTGAGATAACTACCAGAGTCCTGAACAACTACACCCACTTCCATAAAACAACCTACTGCATCCAGGTCTTATTTTCTTGACTCCTTTCTCCCACTCCCACCCCCAACATCCTAACTCTAAAATGAGGGCCTGTGACTTGGTCCTAACCCACAAGGACCTCTCTGGCTTATTCAGAGTGTTAAAATTTTTTGGAATCTTAATAGTTTAATTTTCTCTTTTTGCTCAGCGATTTCACACTGGCTTTGGCAATAGGCCATCATTGAAAGCCAAGCTAGGAGGCCCTCAAAGAGAGGATGACGTGTCCGTGGTCGCACATCCCAGGTGAGGACCTTTGACATCTGTGGTAGACGTGAGTGCTGTCTCCAGCACATTTCCGGTTCTTTCCCCGGGCACGTGGTAGGACTCGAATCCCCTGCCACCTTAAAGTTGAGGACATGAGACTTGCTTGGCCAATTAAGTATGAGCAGAAGTGATAGATGCTACTTCTGGGCTGAAGCTTTACGAGCCAGGATGGGATACACCACATTCTCATTCCCTCTGCCCTGGTGCCCAGCGGTGTTCCAGAAGTGGCTGCACCACCAGCCTGGGTCACAGAGTGAAGACGACAAGCAGCAGAGCCCACAGCTGACCCAGATCAGGCAGCAGGCATGAGCAAGAAACAAACGTTTGATGTTTTAAGCCGCTGATTGCGGGGTTGTTATGCAACAAAACCTAGCTCATCCTGACTGATACAACACCTTTGATTGAAAGTAAGAATTATACGGCTGCTGTGAACCCAGCCTGCTGCTAAGGAAACAAGAAAACATCAAGAGAAGGAAGTGAAGGGTCCAGAGGGAACTGTCATCACTTAAACCTGCCTTGTCTTCTCACGCTTTTGTGCCTGTGGGTCCTTCTATTCCAAATATCCTTCCCCTTTCTCTACCTAAGTGAATTCCTCCAAAATTGAACTCAAACAGCACTATCTTGGAGACTTCTCTTCCCAATGACCCCAGATAGAGTGGCATCTGTCCTCTGCTTCCGACAGGACTCTGCATGGACTTATCATTCTAAACACACGGATACTGTGCTAAGCACTTATTACCTGGGTAGGCAGTATAGAGCCGTGGTTACTAGGACAAGCTCTAGAGCAGTGGCTCAACCAGAGGTGATTTGCCCCTCGGGGGACATTTGGCAATGGCTGAAAATATTTTTGGTTGTCACAACCTGAGGGAGTGCTATTGGTCAGGGATACTGTTAAACACCCTACCGTGTGCAGAACAGTCCCCCAAACTATGTATGTATATATATATGTATGTATGTATATATATCTGGTCCAAAATGTCAATAGTGCCAAAGTTGAGAAAACTTATTCTAGAATAAGAATGTCTGGATTCATACTCTGACTCTTCTACTACTGTGATTTTAGGCAGGTCACTTAACTCCTCATTCAATGCCGACCACATAATAAATGTGTAATAGGGACTTCCCTGGCGGTCCAGTGGTTAAGACTCCAAGCTTCCACTGCAGGGGACATGGGTTCGATCCCTGGTCAGGGAACTAAGATCCCACATGCTGCGTGGCACAGCCATAAAAACCAAAAGACAAAACAAAACCAAAAAATGAAGTAAGTAAACGCATAATAGATGTTGGGTATTGTCGTTTGCCTCCTCGATTGAACTGAAAATTCCTAGAGGGTAGGAACTAAGCTTCCCTAATATGCAGATCCCTACCTGCCAGCACAACTTGGATGCAGTCAGCACATAATAAATGTTTGTGGGCTGTAGGAATAGTTAGTTCACCCTTCCCTGAAAGTTAGCTAGTTGCAAATAGTAGATAAAACCCTCCGCCTGGTCCCAAGAAGACAAAGTCTGTGAACCTAGCAAAACCTCTGCTGGTTTTAACGTTAAGTATTTTATTACTTCTAGTTCATTGCAAAGTACTAATGCAAGTATAGTAACTCTCATTATCCAGAATATTTAAGAAATGAGGTCAACACACACACCATCCTGGAAGAATGCAAGTTCATGGGAAATGAGTTTTATAACAGTGATGCTATCTGGAGAAGTGACTTGAATCAAAATGAACTTCTCACCAACAGGCACAATACGTTTTATTTATTCAACCTCAAACCAAGTGCAAATATATAATTTTAATTTGAACCAGGAACGTAACAAGAGGGTTTTTTTTTTTTCTTTCTTAACTCTATTGAACAAGTTCAAACCAGAAATAAACCTAGATTTTCAAAAAGTACCAAACCAGAAAAGCATTCTGAACCAAACCATCATGTGATTCAGCTCCATCTTTGGTCTTGGACCCAATCAAATGACCGCTACAATGTGCTGGAATATTCTAATGGGCCACGGGGAAAAGCCCGTGACCATCTACGTCCAGGAGACTATCTCCACTGCCCGGGCCGGGCTCAAGGGCCACTCCTCTGCCCTTTCTCCGAAACTCCTCTAAGCCCACACAGAAAACAATTCCTTCTTTATGATAGATTGTTTGTACAATTTCATCAAAGGAGATTTTGCAAATATTATACTTCATTATACCGAGGGAGAAACAACCCTGTCTTTTCATTTCTTATGACTCACTGACACGAAGATCAAGGATGCTTATTTCACACGCTGTAAAGTCCCATATACATCATTAGACAGAAGAACAAAAATAAATACATTCTTAAGCAGATGTCATCTACCCTGCTTCCCAGTGGAGACCAAACCCTCCAGCAGGCCCTCAAACTGGTAGCAATTCCATTAACACTCAAGACCACTTCCGGCCGCCCCTACTCCTGACACAGGAGGCAAGAGGCGAAAAATCAACAACATTGCCAAGAAGCCGAGGGTGAGAGGGTGCGATTCAGTGCACCCTGAACAATGACTTCAGTCACCACTGTCCTTAGCGGTTTTAAATTACACATTTTTTTGTTTAATTAACATAAAAAGGGAAGCACTGCTGGGACCTTCAGCATGACCCTGTTGCAAAACTAAACCGCACAGCACAGGCCCCGCTGAGGAGACGCAGAGGGAAGGAGCATCTCGGGGACGGGGGCCTGCTGGGCCACAGCCTTCCAGGAGGCCCAGAGGGGGCACGGAGACACTCGACAGTTCTTCCTTTGTTTTTGCTTTTATTTCCAGGCCCAAAGACACCTTGCCTTAAATATAGCACCTGTGAGTCAGCCTCGGCGGGATCCTGAGGAGACAAGAGCTGACGGTGTGTGGGTGAGGAGGCCCGGGACCTCCCTCCTGCACACCGCGGTCCCGCCAAGGAGGCGCTGCTCTGGGGCACCACGCTATTGTGGAGCCAGAGAAGCTTGGGGCATGAAGGGACCTCAGAGACGACCAAGCACCCTCCCCTGAAGCCCTGAGAGGGGGAGCTCATGCGGGGGCGGGGGACCAATGCCCAAGGCTTTTGACCCCTGCCCATGGTTTCATAGCAACTCTGTGGAATTTTTTTTTTTTTCTCTAAGCCAGGTGATTTCACCGAAGAGGATACACAGATGGCAAATAAGCACAGGGGAAGATGTTCAACACCATCAGGGAAAAACCAATTAGAGCCACAAAGAGACAGCCCTGCATGGCTATCAGAGCGGCTAGAATAAAAAATAGTACCACCACCCCGTGCTGGCGAGGACGCAGGCAAACGGCATCACTGCTGGTGGGAACGTACGAGGGTGTGGGCACTCTGGAAACAGCTTGGCAGTTTCTTAAAAAACGTTAATAAATATGCAACAGCCTATGACCCAGCGACTGCACCCCTGGACATTCAGCTCAGAGAAATGAGAGCTTATGGTCTCACAAAAACCTGTACGTGAAGGTTCGCAGCAGCTCTACCTAAAGAACCAAAAACTGGAAACCACCTAGATGTCCCCTCCTAAAAGTGAGACTTTCTTCAGAGTCTCAGAAGGCCAAGCCGAGGCTGAGAATTCCAACTGACAAGCTGAGGGGCCCCATGAGAGGGCGGCGGTCCCTCCACCCCTGCCCGCCTTTGCCCTGTGGCGCTGCTCACTGCCCCACGTGGCCCCTACATGGTGCTCACCGGAGGTCACCTTCCGGTGGTGACAGTGCTGTGCTCCTAAGGAGACACACGGCATCCCCGGAGCCCACACCCTCAGGTCTCAGCTCTGCCCACTGAGGCTATGCACAGAAAAGTCTCTTCTTGTAGGTCAGGAGCCCCGAGGCAATCACCTATGGGAAGCCTTGGCCCCCCGGCCACCTGCCCCTTTGGAATAAATTTCCTCCCTTAGCTCATCCAGTGTCTCCTAATTTACCTGAAGTCTGTAGGTAGGTGATGCAACCTGATGCACCCACTTCCAAGTGAGGTGCTAATACTGTGTTTGAAATATAAACCCAGGACAGGCTTTCACCTGTGTCATTTGAAAGGGGCCAGAATACCTGGGGCTGTGCCGTATAACCGAATCCAGGAACCCATGAAACGAAGAGGCCCGTGACGCCCCTCTGGGTGGCCTGAGGAAACGGGACACGTACAAATCATTGCTCTGTACCTGCGGGGACCCCTGTCCTCGGGCAGCACTGCCCTCTCTCTCCTATGGGAGGGGGCAGGCGAGTCCCCAGGGCCCCTGGGGGCTGCAGAACGAATGCCTGATGCCCTCCCCTCCCGCCACGGTGAGGGGCTCACAGCCCAGCTCTGTCCGAGCAGTGAGGAGCTTTGACTTTTTATTGCCCTTTTGGGTTAGGAGTTCTTCACTTTTCCACTCCACCAGGCTGGGGACCGAGAGGGAGCTCCAGAAGCTCACTTCTGCTGCAGTTCCATCTACCGATCTGTGTTTCTGTACAAAGGCCCATTCATTTAGAAGGAAAAGAATCCTCTCTCAGTTCCACCCCTGTGAACAGAAAACTGATCTTGAACCAGACTAAAATGCTACTCCAAGGCAACCATGTGAAGGCAACTCTCCTGCCCGCCCCCCCGGATGTAATATGTCCGCGGCAACAAGCAACTCTAGTTCCCTCAACCATCTCCAAGGCCTGTGCTTCAGACCCCTCGTCAGCCCAGCATCTTCCTCTGCACTCGTACAATTAGTCCCCATATTCCTAAAGCACGGAGCCCAGAACTAAACTCAGCATCCCTCTGCACAGAGCTCCATCCCCTTCCTCTCTCCTCCAGGTGACAGACAATGGAAGGAGCAGGGAGCTGGGAGATACCCATGAGTTCAAATCCCAGCCCTGCCAATGCCCAGCTGTGCC
This sequence comes from Balaenoptera borealis, assembly GCF_965194805.1. NCBI lineage: Eukaryota > Metazoa > Chordata > Mammalia > Artiodactyla > Balaenopteridae > Balaenoptera > Balaenoptera borealis. The sequence continues at coordinate 24,457,447 of NC_138860.1, forward strand.
CCTGGGACTGGCAACCTCATCTGCCTGATCCCTAGTCTGCTCGCTGTAAAAGGAGGAAAATAATATACGCCTTACAGAAATTGAATGAAGTCACTTATGGAACGCACCTGGCACAGAACAGATACTTCTGAAATCCTAGCCACTGTTATTTGATTATTGCTGTGCAGCCTAAGACTGCTGGGCATTTGTAACAGCTGCACCACCAGCTAATGCACACTGAATTTTTGTTAACGTTATAACTCCCAGCGAATTTCATAAGAAATATTGCTGAGCCGGGTCCCCTCCATCCCATCCTTCGTGCAGCTGACTGTGTAAAACCTCTACTCAGGACTTACATCCTCTTTTACAATACCTGGTCATGGAGTCATACTGAACTATTTTCTGAAATTCTTGAAATCTTATTTCCAAAGTCAGTGTAACATGTCTGCAAACCACGGTCAGAAGTCAAGCGAATGATCCCCAGCAGTGTGCCACCTGGGACGTTCAGGGCACTTCCCGCCAGGCTCACCCCCATTGACCCTTAGGGCCCGCTCCCTTCCTCTGCATCTCCTGGTGAGACTCTCCTGCCTTCCCCCTGGGGATGTGGTATTTGAGGCCAATGGTGACAGATCAGAAAATCTAGGCCAGTCCAGAATGCCAAAGAAAGGATGCCAGGAAGAACCTCTGACCTGCAAGACTTTGTTCAGCTTCTCAGCGTGAACCAGCAGCCAGCCCACAGTGAGGGGGGGAGGCGGCTCTCCGGAGGGAGTGGGCTGATTTTTAATGTGCAGTGTGATACCACAATGTAAACAGCAACCCAGACGCTGCTCCATATGGCTTTAGCCTGGGATGGAAACTAATTACCGTCCTGTGTGTATTTCCAGGTCGGGGCAATAGGGAGGTACTGTCCTGTGCACTCACTATCCAGACCGCCTCTGAGGTCAAGGCTGCCACACACTAACAAGTTCCTTTCGTGGTTTCATTCCTTCCAGACATCAGCCCCTCCATCCCTGCAAAGGACAGGAGGAGACTGGGGCTCGGGGGAGGGGGCATGTTAGCACAGGCCAGCCCTGAGACCCATCTCTCCAGAAAGGTGCGTGGCCCAGTAACGCCACGTGAAGGACCCAATAGTTTAGGGCCTGGAAGCTCTGCTCGGATGCCTAGTGGCCGTCTTGGGGTGGGAAGGTGAGCGTGGACCAGCGGCAGACAGAAAGGATGCGAACCCCAAGGGTGCACACCACAGGCTGCCACCCCATATTACAGCCAAGAAGGAAAGAGGGATTTCCACATCACACATCGAGTGTGCAGCAAAGTAGAAGCCCGTGTTTGGCAGGCAGGGTGCCCAAGACTATGGTGATGTCTGGCCCCGGAGCAGTCTGTGCTGCTCAGCAGGGACTTGCGGCCACAGAGCCCCAGCTCCTGCCAGGGTCTGCACAGACTCCCACAGGCCCTCCTGGAACTCCGAAGTATGCTGGTATGCCCAGGTCAGTCCAGCTGAGCCCGGCCGCCTGACTGCATTCTCCCTCCATACCACCCTCCACCCTCCCAGCCCTGAGAACAGGCCAGCAGGCCGGGTCTGCTCAGCCAGGACAACGGCAAAAAGCAGCCGTGTGGCTAGGAGGTGTTGGGCAGGCTCTCCTTTGCTCACTCTCCTTTGGGATGTGCAAAGCTTGCTGCAGAGACCACCAGCCTGGGCCTCAAGACCTCAGTTGGGCCTGCAGTGGAAGAAAGCATCTCTTTATTCTAAGAGAGAGAATAAGAAACATCTTAGGGCTTCCCTGGTGGCGCAGTGGTTGAGAATCTGCCTGCCAATGCAGGGGACACGGGTTCGAGCCCTGGTCTGGGAAGATCCCACATGCCACGGAGCGACTAGGTCCGTGAGCCACAACTACTGAGCCTGCGCGTCTGGAGCCTGTGCTCCGCAACAAGAGAGGCCGCGATAGTGAGAGGCCCGCGCACCGCGATGAAGAGTGGCCCCCGCTTGCCACAACTAGAGAAAGCCCTCGCACAGAAACGAAGACCCAACACAGCCATAAATAAATAAATAAATAAATAATAAAACTTTCTTAAAAAAAAAAAAAAAAGAAACATCTTAATAAGCATGTGCCCAGCCCGCCACTAGACACGGCACAGGAAAGCAATGAAGGCCAGTTAAATCACATACAAGTTCAAAGACCTCCCTGGCAGGAAGAGCCACAGCTATACACAGCGGTGATGTTTCTTATACACATGTATATATATTTCATTCTCTCTCTTATGAGCAATGGTGACTCTAAAAGACACACCAAGAAAGCAGAGGAGTGAGGGGAGGGGAGAGAAGAGATGGAGCTTTCTTCACCCGCAAAGGCTGGGCCTCCCGTGCCTGGGTGACCTCAGCCAGTTTCCACCTCCAAAACAGAATAAAAAGAGGCTGGTCCCCGGTGAGTAACCTGACACCTCTTGCCAAGCTACTGAATATAATGGATTGTTTTTTAAACTTTAAGCTCTGAACCCTGGTGACAAAGTGAGGCCTCTCCTGCAACTGAGAAACCTTCTTGGAAAAAAAAGTCCTGCTGCCTATTTTGTCATCATCCTTTACGAGTAACTGCACTTTGGGATGAGGTGGCTGAGGCCACTTGAAGGCAAGTTAGTGTCACAACTGGGGAGGGGGGACCAGAAGAGGGGCTGCCTCTATCCCTGCCTGTTCTGTGCCAGGTCCTCGGGCCGCAGGATCTCCGTTCATCTTCACAACAGCACGTGACAGAGGGTTGTTATCCTCACGTGGGAAATGAAGAAACCAAGGCTCAAAGAAGTGAAGTCCCTGCCAAAGTCTGGGACGGAGTGAGGGTGTGGCTGGCCGGAGCCCCCTCTCCAGCAGACCCTCTCACTTCCTCCCCACTCTAGCACAGACCTCCTACTAACCTCAGCATCAAAGAGCCCCCAGGCCCCATTTTTTCTGCTAGGGGAAGAAGGGCCCCAGCAAGCAATACTCCCTTGGGTACCCTCGTCACTTTCACCTAAACAATGAGAAGGGTGGACATTGCAGGTTCAGCATAATACGCTCAGGAAGGAGATCACGGCTGCCTCTTAAGTCCTCGCAGTTGCCGTTTGTTGGGCATTTATAGTATGTCCAGTCACTGTGCCAGGCACTTCACACGCGACCTCGTTTAAGGCTCACAACCTTAAGGCTGGTATTAGCAGCCCCACTGCACGGATGGTGAAACTGAGGGACAGAAAGGTAAGACATTTCTCTAGGGTCACGCAGTCAGGAAGTGGCAGAGCTTAGACTCAAACCCAGGACTGTCCTGACGCCACGCCAGGGCTCTCTCCCTGGAAGGGTCTACACAACCCCCAGCCCAGCCACCCCCAGGGCTCTTCCAAAGCTTCAGACTGAGCAGACACTCACTGAGCAGAAGTCCCTCCCAAGTTTTCCTGACCGTGTCCCTCTGGTCGACTGGGGTGGGGATGGGGGTTCTCCCGAGGCCCCATTTTAGCCGTCCAAGCACTACATTCTTTATCTGCTGAGCATCAATTTGTGTGGTGCTCAACGCAGGGCGTTAAGGCTTGCGGGGGGGTGGGGGTGCCCTCTTCCCTTCCAACCTTGCAGAGTCTTTGGATCCAGAGTAGTCCCTTTGCTTGACCACTTCTAACAGAGACAGCAAACCCCTCAAGGCCTTGACTGTCTTCAGTGGCTGTCGCCCAAATTCAATTCCTCTACTCCCTGTTCCACGACACGCACTGAAGCTTCCTGCATTTCCCATGCCAACACTGGTTCATTATTTATTAACTCATATTTAATGAATGTGCTCGTTTAATAGCTAGACAACTTGTTCTTGAGTTTCACAAATCTCAAGTCTGTCTGTTGGCATCCACTCTGCCTTAGGGGGCACATCCCCAAGGACAGGGATAGCAGCAATTAAGCCATTCTCCCAAGCACAGGTATCTGCAGACAGAGGCGGTAGATAAATGCCTGCTGTTTGGGCAGCCACGGGGGTGCCACGTCCGCCTCTCAACGTGGGCAGCCACCAGAAGGGAGGTCCAGCTCTATGAAAGGGTTTCGGGATCAAGCCCAGGGCCCGGCCATACTTAGGAAGTGCCCAGGAAATATCTGCTGAATGTAATGTCTGCTTTAAAAAAACTCAAGACTTTGCTGAATTCCTCCCTTTCACTTTGCAGGACACAGAAGGGAAAACCACAACTCGGTATTGGAAAAATCAATGCTCCCATTAAGCATCCTCGGACTCTGGATGGAGCGGAGTCTGCTCTCAATTATTCAGGAGCTGACAGACCTGCTCCAGGAACATCAGACCCCTGCTCTGTGGCCCCTCCTCGCTCCCTCCAGCCTTTCCTCAGGTCCATCACATTCGCATCTCCATGGACCAGTTAGCAAACCACAGGGGCATGAAGCTTTGTCCACAGTCAGCACTGGCTTCGATGGTCACTTGGGCAGGAGGTGGCGCTACTGAGCAGCCGGAGTGGAACTAGGATGTAATTCCGAATGTCTACTCATCCCTGCTCCCCGGGCCCACTGCCACGTCCACGTCAGAACTGGCTCTGCTGTGGACATAGAGCTTGTTTCTGACAGAGTCCTTAGCAATTTCTCTTTCACCAACACAGATGTGGGAATATCTTGCACTGATGCAGTGCTTGCCCTGGTCCATCCTCTTGGGAAAGCTTTAAAAACAACGTCACAGTTGTACACCTGAAACTAATATAATATTATAAGGTAATATTACACATCAATTTAAAAAAAATAGATCATTGTTTATTAAAAAACAAGTATACTTAGAGTGTGCATGACAGAAATAAACAAATGAGTACTGTAGAAATCAAGAGAAAATCTGGGGAAAAAAGGCAACATCATAGTACTCGTGAAAAAAAAAATTTAGGCGGGAAAGAATACACTCTCAAAATGACTCTACAAACACGATCTCATTTAAGACTCACAAAGACCGCATGATGTAGGAAGATTATCAATGCACCCATTTTACAGATGAGGACACCAAAGCCCAAAGAGGCCAAGCGCCGAATCTGAGAGTCCTAGTCTTTCCAGCACACTGCACTCCTAGAGTATGCCCAGGAAAGTTCTCAGAGAAGGTCTTACATGTCCTAAATTACTTGGAATTAGCAAGATGCTGAATACTAATGAGTACTTAAATGTTGTGACGATGATGACAATGGTGAAGAGGAGGAAAAGGTTTCAATGGCCTCATACAGACTAAAATACCAATCATAACGCATTCAAAATGTCCCCTACGTTAGCATATTTTTGTATCCGTAAGGATTTTTCAGTAGTTTCTCGAACCAGTGTCTTCCCAACCTCCCAGCTTGAACATACAGCAACCAATTTTCCTACCCTTGGCTCAGCAACCTGGGTCTCAGGATCTGCTGTCCCAACAAAACCTCCTAGCCATTTCTTAAGTTACTGGCTGCGGTTGGATTTTCCACTTGACATTGTTAAGAGATTAAACTGTTTATCTCATTGTCATACACAGGCCTTTTCAGTTTCCTGCTAATAGATTCAGGTTAGATAAGGATTACAGAAGTGATACTCCCTGAGTTCCTCTCCATCCCCCAGCCAGTCTCCTTTCCCCATAGTTACGAGATGTATTGTATTAAACCTACTCTCCAGAGAGCTAACTTACAAAAAGAAAATCTTACACACCCATGCATAGCAGAGGATTAGCCAAACACCAGCTTCTGAACGACTGTGGAAGAAGCACTTAACACAAGATCCTGCTGAATTATACATTTTACGACTCAGTCATCAATTGCCATAGAGAAGAAGAAAACAAATTGAGCTGAGCCTGGAAAGAATGTCAGTGAAATTGGAAAAAACACTCGCTGGGAACCGCCTGGGGGTGCAGGGACCTCCCCGGTAACTGCCGGGGTCCCACCAACTCTCAGCATGCCAAGAGAAATTGCCAGGTGAGCTGGTGGATGGCCAGTCACCAGGGAACCAAATCCCTCCGTCCCGAGGCACGCTGAAGACTCCCCATAGTGAATGAAAATATTAAGCGCTGCTAATATAAAATGTATTACAGCTTCTTCTTGGAAGAACAATAAACAATCAGTTTATTTACCCTGATTAAATGGAATGGGGGGGGCCGGATGCAGAGGACCCATTAAGAAGGGTAAAGAAAGAAAACAGCTGTCACAGCCCCAAAAGCCCAAGGCCAAAGTACCTCATTCCTGCCCTCCGGATGCATTAAGACCAATTTTATAAACGTGAGCAAACGGACCAGACCACCCTTTCGGCAAGCTCTGCAAGGACAGAGCCTTACCGGGCCTCACAATACATATATCATCTCTGGGTTAGGCGAACCCTAATCTTAGTCACCAGGTCAATGGAAATGATCTCAATGCCTTTGTTTGAGATGCTGTATCATTTTGTTTTCCCTTTCCACCCAGAATCTTACCACAAAGGTAAAATGCTAGATTAACAGGATAACAGTGACCTTCAAGAGGGTGGAGTCTCTTCAGTTGAATACTGGTTACCACCAGGTCGAATGAGAAGTTTTTTCCTACTTATTCTGAGATGGGAAAATAAAAACATAAAAAACAACAAGTATACTTAGAGTATACAACAAGTATACTCCCCCTCCACGCTCCCCCTTACCCCATTAAATCATACATAAATATGAACTGCAGAGGTTCATTCTGCTTGCTTACTGTCTGCAGCTCCTACTTTTGGTTACTTATAAAACTTATCAGCTGGTTTGGAGCAAAACAGACATAAACATTTCAGGAAATAAAAAATGTAGTACTGACTAGCGGCCTGAAGAGATACCTTTTGTTGAATGGGTTTCCATTAAGTGATATCAAGTAAATAAAATGCCCAAGTAAAGCTCAATGGAGGGGAAAGATCAGATCTCCAGGAGTGGATTCTTAATGGAACTGCTGAGAAACACACCGGACAAGTTAGTCAAAAGCCTGCGTCTTGGCTTACCAGTGAAAGGATGATCATAAATCATTCCTCATCAGAGAAAGCCTGGAGGGCCCTGCCTTCCCCTAAGAAACATCAGAGTGGTCTTCGCTGCACACACTCTGCGAGAAGGTGTCCTCACTGATCTTGTTCCCTGAGGCCTGTATTGGTCTTTGATCCCCAGCCCCATAACTGAACCAAAGGAAACTACACTAGGAAACAGAGACAGAGGGTAAGACCAGCCTTCTTCTCAGTGTTCCATGAAATACACTTCAGGAAGCTGTTGTGGTCCCACAATAGCGTGTGAATTCACGGGTAGCCTGTGAATACCCGTCTTTGAGAAATCAATTTCATGGCAGCCTTATTGGGTGAGGCAGAATCATCTTCCAGGATGGTACTGGGTGAAAGTGGCACCTCAACAAAATCCTAGAGTTGCTACCAAGGATTTCTTCCAAGGGACCCAACGAAATTTCCAGACAGACACTGCCTCACCAGTACTTAAGATGTCTCCTAATTCCACCTCCACTAACATTAATTGAGCCTGTACCATGTGCCAGGAGCCATCCGAGGCACTTTTAGAACACTGCATCCCTGAACTCTCATCCCCCACCCCGTGAGGTCATGGTCTACTCTCTCCATTTTTCAGAGGGCTTGCAAGCCATGTGCAGACTGGGATTTCACCTAGGTCTCCTAAACCCCAGTCTGGCACCCCTACTCCTATGGCAGGAAGGTCACAGGAATAAGCAATGAGCCTGCCTTAATTGTTCCTTTTTTCCCTTTTTTTGTTTCTCCTCTCCCGGATGACTCGACAGTTCTTTTATGGGTAGATAATGCAGCAGAGCTACTGTCTATCATTCATTCATTCATCCATTCCTTTAACAAACATTTTAAAAACACGTCCTATGTTTAAAGCCAAGGTGGATCTCCCCAGGTGAGTAAGGAGTTTATCCACTAATGAAGTTTTTTAAGGGAAAAGAAAAATGTAAACATAACTGTATTGAATACGCTCTGGCCTCGCTTTCCTTACCTGTAAAATGTGGATATTGGAGAAAATGAGCTCTAAAGCCTCTCCCAGACTCAGATTTATATTATGATACTTATGTAGGTTATAGAAAAAAAACTGTTATTTTTTAAATTCTAAGAACAGAGGCCTAACTTCCTAATGAGATCATATTTATATCTATAGTGTCTTTTAGCCCAGGAGACCTGAATTGTCTTTAAAACAATAATATACCCCTGGAAAAATGAACGACCAGGTGTCTGGGGGAACCACAACGAGATAGTTGATGGCAGAATTACAGCAAGTCGAGTCTGACTACAGGATCATGGGACCAGGTTGGACCAGATTCTTCCAGACTCCCAGGGTGGCCTCCACAGTCTAGCAGACTGGACCCATCGGTCTGAGGGAATGCTACAATGCTGAGTGTTTCCATGTTGTTGAGGCCACCTGTAGTACCACAGTCCTTAGTTAACTAAGATAATAGTATGCAACCACAGGAGGGCACACAGTCTCAGGAGAACCGGACATACAAAATCCCAAATATCCCAATGAGACAATGGAGGTTGGCACTCTAACTGGCTTTTCATGTTACCAGAGAGTTCACGGTTGGGTTTGGTGTGATTTTGTAAACAATGAGCTCCCCAATTCATGAAAAATACATCATTCACAATGTCAATTCCACCCAGTCAGGAAAAAATCACTGCAAGGCACATTTGTCATGGGCTGGAGGGAACAATGTGTATAACCTACAATGCCAAGATCTCGTCTCTTATCAAAACCCATAGACCAGGACTTCCCTGGTGGTCCAGTGAATAAGACTCTGTGCTCCCAATGCAGGGGCCGCAGGTTCGATCCCTGGTCGTGGAACTAGATCCAGCACACATGCTGCAACTAAGAGTTCGCATGCCGCAACTGAAGATCCCGAGTGCTGCAACTAGGACCCGGCGCAGCCTAAATAAATTTAAAATATGTATATATATAGACCCTCCCATGCTGACGGTGTGTCCACAACACAATTTAGAAGAGTTGGTGAGTTAATCCCGAATCACTGATTACCTGAAGTCTACAAAGTTTTTTCAACCAAGATATAAAATTCTTTCCATTAAATATTTTAAAATTCTGCCTTTAGACAACTAAGTTGAAACCTGACAAAATATAATAAGCCTAAACAATGTTATCAGTGCTCCCAGGAATATAAATAAACTACAGAGAACTAATCTAATCTGTAACTACATTTAACTGGCATATGCCAACAAAATCAGAAAAGTGGCTTGGTAGCAATTTGGCGCTAAAAACCAAAGTTCTGAAAATGCTTTCTGTAACACCTGAAATACATTTCTCTAAAAGCAGAAGTCGTCCAGTTTAATACGTTTTTTCTTGTTAAACCTAGAAGCCTGGTAAATCTTGAGCTGTGTTTTTGTGATGCCTAAACACCAATCTCCCTTTTTCTCTACGCCCCACCTTTATTTGAAATGATTCAAGCTGGATGAATTACTTTTATCTTTGATAAAACGAGGTCTTTGAAGTGACGTTTTGGCTCTGCAGAGGCAAAGCCTCAGTTTCCAAACTTAACTCTCTGAGGAGGCCGAAGCCCTCAAGAGAACAATGCATTTTTCACTTGTCAGGTTAATGTGCTGGCATCCTACCAGCACGGCCTCTAATATCAGTCTAACCATTAACGAGAATCTTGGGTATTGTACTGATTTATTTTGATGATACTTTTTCAATGTGAAATTACAAAGAACCATTCTTCCAGTTAAGAGAGATGAGAGGCAGATAGTTAATGGATCTTAAGGAAAAGCACACAATTAAATGTGCCCAGTTTCGGCCTCAACTGCCTGAGGTCCACACCAAAGAAATCTTGTCACATTTCCAGACACCCTGATACGTACTTCACATACAGCAGGTTTTGAATCAAATGTCTGGAATTACATAGTCACAGAGAGTTAGAACTCTACAGGCCCCCATGAGCTCATCCTCACACAGAATGCAAATTTTAAAAGGAGGAATCTGAGCCAGAGCTGCAGCCCTTGGGTCTTGGTTTGCCCCTGAGTCTTGGTTTCCTCCTTCTTAAACAGATCAGGGTAACACCCAGAACCTCACATAAATGACTAGGGGTCCTCCCAGATCTGAAAGGTCCTGAAGCCTTTCCAGAAAGATCCTGGCTGCACACCTGAGGGGGAAGGGTGCCCCATCTTAAGAAAACAGCATATGCAACCTGAACTCATAACCCCATAAATCTGGGCCTTCCATATTCTCTTCCAGATAAGAATTTCCCATTTAAAAGTACTTACCACTAGATTCTTTTTTTTTTTTTTAAGTAAGTATCCCTCTAAGGTTTTTAAATTTTAATTGCGTTTACCCCCAAATAAAAATTTCACACTTTTAAAAACCACATGAAACCATTTTAAACTGCTCGAATTTTTTTACCATATATATTAGTTAGTTTTTTACTTTAAAAAAGGCAACAAAACTAGTCAACACACAAAAAAAGTAAAGAAAACAAAATTCCAATGGCCCTGAAAAAATAGTAAGCATTCCAAGAAGGCAAGGATTTTGTATTATAATTCCTTAAATGTCCCCCAGGTAACTAGACCAGCATTTTGTTTTGGTTTTTGTACACATGATTGATAGTACAATTTTGGAATAAATCAACAAAATCTATTTTTGGAAGATGCATGCTTATTTTAATTTAGCACTTTAAACCTGGTGTTTCAATGGCCCAGTTACTTTTAAATGGAATAACACAGGGAGGTCAAGAACTGTTGATTAATTTCTAGTTGTCTTAAAGAACAAGAGAGAACACCCTTCTTCCTCAGTGCAATTCGCTTCTGTTCAGATCTCAGAAAGCCGTAAATGTGAACACGCCTGAATTTAAGCCACTGAACGCAAAGCGCGTGATACAACTACTTCTGAGCAAATTTCAAGCGCCTGCTCCTTTAGAAACAGACACAGAGGAGCAAAAACTCGGAACACTCTATTTCAGAGACAGGCATATCTGAAGCCTGAGCTGTAGGAAAGGCCTGAAGCACTTTGCATACAGCTCCTACCCATGGAAGCAAATGAGCAGAGGCGCTTCTCACCACATTCCCTTTCAGTAAAAAGGCCTCTGCTAATTTGCATAATCTAAATGGCTAAATAAGTTTCAGAGTGCATTTCCAAACAACCTGCTTGTCACTTTGTTTTTAACTACAGGGACATCTTCCAATTCCCCTACACTGGCGCTGGGACTTCTCACAGTGATAAGCAGGCAGGGAGGCCACACAGCAGGAGAGCTAACCCAGCAGCCAGGCTCCTGGCTTTGCGGGGCTGTCACCTCTGCCTGCGTACCACGTCACACACAGTCATCCTTCCGCAGAAGCAAAGAACTGCCACACGAGGCATGAAAGGTCTAACTCTGCTCAAAGACACAGCAGCACAAAAAAAAGTGTTCTCAGTGTGGGTCTGAAGGTCAGGGGTTGGTTGTGTGACCAGAAGGCTGAACGTGCACTTTCCAACCTGTGTGTGTGAGTGGGCTGCTGGGAGTGTGTGTGTGAGGGTGCGCACGGGTGAGGATGGGTGCCCCTGGGTGCAGTGTAGCGGTGTAGACAGAAGCAGCACAGTCTGAGGGGAGGACCGAGTATTGATACTGTAGAGCCTCAAACAGCGCCGGCTGGGGTTTTATCTATAAAACACTGAACAGCCAAGCCAAAAGGCCCAGTCAATCAAGTTATCTGGCCTTCTGTAGACAAAATATCAATCTCAGCTAATCAAGTGATTTTTGACTCAAGGAGCAGATGTTTTGGTGTCACAGATAAGGCTCCACCGCAACAATCTGTACATGAAAAAGAAAACTGAGCTTATCGTGCAAGCACTCAACCAAAAGCTCAAAAGTCCCTAGGATCCCATAATTTCCAGTTGGTTACCCACCCTTCCCCCCACAGACACTCCCTATCAGCCGCACATGACCGGAGAGCGAGGCTGGCAGGGGCTTTTTCCCTGGCCCTTCTCTGTGGGTGTCTGAAAGCTTGTTTAAAGAAGGGAGGTAGGCTGGACCACGGGCAGGCCTCGTTTCTACCTCTGGACCCGTTCGCTACCTTGACACCACTCAACCCTCTGGTTTCTTAGCTGGCATCCCTCTGGCAAATGAAAAAAAAAATATTGTCATCTATCATTATTTATCTCCCCTTTAACTCACTTCCAGACAAGAGCCCTTTTCAAACATCGGGACACACAAAATACTTTGAGAGCCAGCCAATAGGAGCTGCTAATCCACCACTAGAAAGGGCAAATGGAAAGTTGGAGAACAAGTTAAAACAACTTGGCTATGCTGGCCACGCTCCAGGGTATAAAAAGCCAAAGGGAGGAGTGGAACAGAGGACCATCTCATAGATCTTTAATTGTGGGCAAGAAGGCAGAGAAACCTGAGCCATATCCTCAGTGAGAAGCATTTTCCACCTGCCCTTCACCACCATCCAGCCCCTTCCAGGTGGACCATCCCTCCTCTAAAGGTGGTGTGCCCGTGCCAGATGCCCTGTGCTGGCCACAAAATGCCAGGCTGATTGGGGCCAGATTCTGCACACACATTTGCCTCCCCATCATCAGCAGAAAGCAGAGTCTCATGAAAAGAAATGCCTGGTCTACAAAGATTCAGACTGTGATTTCTGAAGTGGGAGTCTGACAGACACATACTTTGGAGTCCAAAATAACTTATAGAGCAGCATGTGGAGTAGAAATACAAAGTTCTCAGTTGCTGTGGTTTAAGTTATTGAGGTACAGCAAATAGTACTTGATATTCAAGATTAAATCGGAAGACTACCTACTACAATAAAATGCAGACTTTCGCCCAAGGTAGCACAAGAACCCCTTACACACCGAACTAGGAAATTCCCCAGACTCTGGAAAAGCTAAGAGAAAGTCCAGACCTTTTCAGAAGCGCTAGCTTCAACTCTTACATCTTTCATACGATGCTCTGATCCTCCTAAGAGTGAAAACAGTCTAGGACTGAGATGAACTGTGTACAGAAATAAACCCCTGTCTACTGCCATAGCCAGAACAAGATGTCAGTGTGCTGAATCACAACAGATGCACTTGAAAACATACTTGAAATGTACCTGTACCAGCCAACGAGCATATCCATGACGAGGTATCTACCCTAGGGATATCGCCCAGATGCAATTCAACCTAATGTAATATAATATTCTGTTATTAAAGAAACTATCTGCTTAGCTCAAAGCCTAGTTTTCATTTTAATTCATACATCAAACTGTATCTTCTGCTGGCCCCACAAATATTGCAATGTCCCGACAATTTACTAAGGCTAGGTGGTTGTTCACCCAGAAGACCGGCCACTGCCACATCTGCAGGTGTCAGGGCCCTGTTCCAGAATCACGTCACTCATTTTCCTGGCCTATTAGTAGAGCCTGAGTTAATTCGATGACATCCTTGTCAGTTCTCCTCCGCCTAAATGAATCACAGAATTAAGTGTTTCACCTGATCAGACAAAAGCTACACTCAGCAGCTCTGTTCACTATCTTTGGAGATTCACCGGGAAGCTTTTGGTAACATTCATGAATATTATCTTCCCCAAAAATGAGTGGTGACCTACCAGAGGTACCTTAAAAAATGTCTTTTAAGATGTACACGGAAATAACAACAGAAATGACTCCGGTTCGCTATCCAAGCTACAAAGTGCATGGCCAGTGCCTAGGTACCTCCCCAGCAAACACACTTGGAGAGAATTATAAGTTGTGACTGCCCCAGGGCCCTGGTCAGAGTCTTTCTGACTCAGTAGAAGGTAAGCAAAAGGGACACATGGGTAGGAAAGCAGCACAAGTTCTAGAAAAATCTCAGGGCAAGACCTACCACTCTGGGCTTCTGCTGGTCCAGGGTATGCAGGAAGGCGGAGTTGGGGTCCAGGCAGCGCTCGGGGTCACTGGAGATGTCCTCCTCCGAGTCCTCATAGGAGGAGGAGAAGCCAGTGGAAGACGCAGAGGAAGAGGACAGTTTCCTCAGCGGCAGGCCGCCCCGAGGGCTTCCCTGCGCCTCCTCCAAGGCACCATCCTCCTGGGCACCCATGTCTGTAATGATGACGGCAGGGATATTGCTTCGGCTGCAGGCCTCTCCCCGGGAAGGCTTGTCCTTCTGATCTGGGGAGAGCTGCTCTGGGCTGGGGTGGGCATCTCTGCCCTGCGGCTGGCTTCCCCGAGTCCCCTCGGGTTGCACCCCTGTGCCACACGTCCAGGCCAGACCCGCTTCTTCCATGGTGCCCAGCCAAACCCTGGAGCTCCCAGGCTGCACACCCACCCGGTCCCCAGGAAGGCACTGAGGTTCTTTCAGATCTTTTGCTTCCCAACAGGGCAAAGGCTCCAGCATTCCGCCAGAGGGAATCCCCGCCTCCACCTCCCCGGGGCCTGGCTGTGCTGAGCTGCAGCCCCCAAGCAAGCCCAGCGTCGGAGACCCTTCATCCACTCTGTTGGAGCGCGGCCGTGCCTCCCTGGCCACTAGGGCCCCACTCTGGGTCCCCTCGGAGCCTACAGAGCCCCGGTCTCCGGGCTGCCTGAACCAGCTCAGGGCCTCAGAGGACTCCGCCGGACTTTGCGCGTTCACAGTCCTCTCCTCTGGCTTTTTGTCCGCTTCAGGCGCCCCGGGGCCGGGCACGCCACCGGGCAGATTTTCTCTCCCCACCTTCCCAGGGGGCTCTCCACGGCGGGGCCCGCCCCTCTCTGGGGCCGGACTTGTCTCACTGCCCAAAGACTGCCCCTGACTCTTGGCCAGAGCCTCCCGGGGGTACACACCCCCAAGCTCGCAGGCCGTCTCAGACAGCTCAGTGAGGGCAGGGTCCTGTGGATGGTGTGGCCCAGTGGATGTGGCTCTCGCTGCCACTTCTGTGGCCATCGTTAAAGTCACTCCGACCAGCCCCAACGAGGGAGCTTGGTAATTCTGAGTTCCCAAAAGAGGAGAAACCCTCTTGTCAACTTCCATAGCAATGGGTGAGCCACAGTGGGGTCCGGCCGGGACCGGCTTCCTCATTTTCACCGAAGCGCCTGGACCCTGAGCCGCTGATCCTGCCGGGGCAGCAGGGCCGGGGAAAGGTGCTACTCCCTCCTTGTCCTTCGAGAGGCGTTGGCTGGGCGTCCCTCCTCTTCTCCCGGACTCGGCCTCCGAAGTCTCCGGACATTGTTCCCCCCAGGACTTTGTCCTCCGCTCCTCAGTCTGAGCCAGGACCCTTCCTGGGGGCTGACTGATGCTGCGGAAGGGGCACGGGGAGGGCGATCGAGCCCTGCCCAAACGCGGGCTGCGGGGCGCTTGAGTGGCGGAGCTCTGCGCCTGGATGTGCGCCTCGAACATGCCCACTTTCTGGTTCACCTGCACGTTCTGTAGCTCGCGCTGTAGGATTCGAAGCTTCCTTTTGGCCTCCTCCGGCCCCGGAGGGGAGAGGGTACCGGTGGTCACCACCTGCTGCCGGTCGCCTCTTAGGCGAGCCGCCCAACTCGGGCTGCCCACGCTGCTGCCGCTGCCGCTGCTACTATTCAGCCTGCGCCGGCCACTCCGCCAGCCCGGGGGGCTCCCGGGCTCCTCCGGCGACAACGACTCGGCTGCGGGGAAGAGGAAAGAGGAGCCACTCCCGGGGCTGAAAACGCTGCCGGGGCTCAACACGGCCCTCCTCGGCGGCGGGGGCGTCTCGCTGCTGCTGGGCCGAGGGCCGCCGCCGCTCTTCACCTGGTTGGCGCTATTCATGATCACCAGGCTGTTGAGTGCATAGCAGTACATAGCCATAGTACTGGGTCCGCCGCGCTGCCGGCCGCCGCCGCTCCTGTTCCGGCTCCGCCGCCGGCGCCTCCTCCTCCCGCGGCTCTCGGCTCCCGGCTCAGCCCCAGAGGCCCGGCGGCCGCGGCTCCGCGCGCGGATGGGGTGGCATGGCCTGGGCGTTGGGCGGGGGGCAAGACCGCGGGCTCAGCCCCCGCCCAGAGTTCCGTAAACAACAGCGCCGCTGTGGAGACACAAGGAGAAAAGTCAGGACCCCAGAGGGCGGGGGCGGGGGACGGCTAGGGGGCTAGGACTGGGATTGGGATCCCCCAATCGGTCGGGGATCGGTGCCACTGGACATCTTATCTACAGGGACTGTGCGGCACGGCGAGGACACAAACCCCGGGGGCCCTCGGTCGCCAGCTAGGTTGTGGGTGTGTTTTCCGAGTGCGCTCCCACCCTTCGCCCCAGATTGTGATGCGCTTGAAGGTCCCTTCAAATTCCAAATTCTAAGAGTTGCCTCCAGAGCCGCGCGGACGGGCGGGGGACTGTACAACCACTTGATTCCTAAGCGGGCTATGTGCGGGGCGCGGCAGATTCCGAGCTCTCCGAGAGTGAGGACACCCCCTCCACCGTCTCTGGGTCCCCTCGGCTTTGCAAACACTGGTTACATCGGGTATAACGGGGCAGCTCCCCACCCCCGCCTTGGGCTTCAGGATCTCCTCGCTCCACTCTCTCTGCCCATCAGGGACCCACTCGGAGGGAACCTGAGCTGGACCTGCCTTCCCCGGCCGCTGCCTGAGCCCGGATCTAGGGAGACCCCTGCGTGCCTGCCTTTTACCTTCCTGACCCTGGCCTTGGTGCTGTGTCCCTCGGCCTACGACGGCCTGGGCGCGCGGCGGGGCCGCAGCCTAGGCATTTTTCAGCACTGGCTTTGTCGCCAGTCCCCAAACAAGTGTGTATTGTGAGTGTGGGTGCGTCTGCGCGCGCCCGGGGCCGAGGCGCTGCTCGTCCCCTGTACCGGAACCAATACACGCCGCCCCCCCCCAACGCTGTCGCCCCCCGCGTAGGGGTGTGTGTGTGTGTGTACGCGCGGACAGCGAGTCCGCACTCCGCACACCCTGTGCCGCAGGACGCGGCTGCCTCTGCGGGCTCCGGGACCCCTGCCCACTCGGAAGGACTCCAGGGTGTGCATGGCTGCAGCCGGGCGGAAGCCCGGGCTCTGCAAACCTCCCGGGGCCCCGCTCTAAGCCCGGAGGCGGCGCGGCCGAGTGCAGGGCTTCTCCGCATCCTGGGCAGCCTCGCCCGGCGCCAAGCCGGCTGCCCGGCGGCCGGAGCCCGTGGACGCCTGCAGCGCGCCGAGGTAGGCGGCGGGGAGTCAGCGGCCCGGAAGGCGAGCACGGGAAACGCCGAAAACTCGCCTCTCCCTCCTCTCCACGCCACCCTCCCCAGTCAAACCCCCTTGCCCGTCTCCCCGGCCCACCTCTCTGCGCCTTTTCAGAACCCGGAACCCTCAGATTCGCTCCAGAGCAGAGAGAGAGGGGAAAGAGGGTTTGGAGGCGAGAGCCATTAAAAAGCCGCCAAACTTACCTGCAATTGCTCAAGATTCCCGCGTCCTGTGCAGACTACATGGCCCGGGGACGCAGACCTCGAAGGAGAAAGATGGCTTTAAAAGTAAAAAAGCTCGGAAATGGTTTCCTCACTTCTTTTGGAAGACAAAAAAAAAGGGGAATGGGAAAAAAGAGGGAAAGCTCCTCGGCCGGGGCGGGAGATCCGGGCGGTGGCGACGCCGGCCGGCCCTGCACGCCCTTGTGGGCTGTGGAGATACTACCCCTGTCAGTGTCTGCTCCCGGCTACTTCAGTGTTTGTTCAATGTGCGATTAAAAAAAAAAAAAAAAAAAAAAAAAAAGTTGGGGCGGGGGGGGTGCTTAGGGTGGAGGAGGGAGGAGGGAGAAAGGCGGGGGCTTGGGGGAGGAAAGCAGGAAGGAAGTTGTGAGCCTGTCTGGGGTTGAACTCAGCGGAACAAGTTTTTCTTTTCTTCTTTTTTTTCTATTGCTTGGCAAGACCGAGGGAGGGAAACACTTAAAAAAAAAAAAAAGTTTCCATTGTTAGCTAACAACCAAAAAAAAAAAAAAAACCTTTTAACTTCTGCGGGTTAAAGATATACGATCCATTTTCCACACCCTCCAGCGAGACTCGCTGACGGCTAGCTTTATGAAACTTTTTTTGAAAAATGTTTTTAATAAAGTTTGAGCGTGCATTTTAAGCAAAGCAAATCATGGGGACTTATTTTAACTTTTAAAACGGGCTAAAGCCTTATATAAACGGTTTGTGTTCTTGTACACAAATATGCAAATTCGAAGAAGGTACTTTGTGGGCACCTCGTTGCAGAGTTGCATATTTTAAATGCTTCACACTTGTATTTTGGAAGACTGGTTGGGCTGTGAGCTGCTGATGGTTTTGCAGTGCAATTGCTAGTTGTATAAACACGCCTTTGCACTGCACATTTTTCTATTGCTAAATGCACACAGCAAATGTGACATTGGCATATTTTTGCACTCAATTCTCTAAGTTATTTTAAGAAAAAGGATAGTCCTGGAACTAAGAAGGCCTGAGACCCCTTGCTCAGTCTCCTGCAGCTGGATAATTTTCAAGAGACCTTTTCCCCCACCATCAGCAATTACTACTGGGCAGGGATCTTACCGCATTTAAGCTCTGGTGCTGCAAGTGTGTTTTCCATAATTCCCTAAATTCTACACTACAGAATTTAGTGGAAAGAGGGAAAATACAGCTGCCAGGCTCAGGAAATGTAAAACTCTAAAGCCTGAATCAGTCCTAATAGTCTTATTAGCTAAAATTTAGATGGAAATTTGACTTTGCTTGTGGCAAACCCATCTCTTGCTTGTTTATGTAACAATACTCTTTAAGTGAGAAAAGCAGCCTGCTGCTGCATCAGAAAAAGACTCATGTTAAATCTGAAACTGAGATCTTCTAGCTAAGAATTCCCAGGAATGAGACACTTTTGAGTCCTACTTGTTTTTTTAACGTGCCATGTTGAAAAGACTGAGCCTGGTTCCTCTCCCATCCCCAGTGGGGCTAAATAAAAAGAGCCCAGAGTTTATTCAGGTGTTGACTCAGGATCTGGGCAGTTGCTAAGGCAGAGAAGCCAGCCCTACCCTTGCCCCTAATTCGCTTCCCCGGTGGCAAGACACAGGAGCTGCCAGTTCCCAGGAGACCCACTCCATGGAGCTTATTTCTATCATAGGAAATGCAAACACCCATGCCAGGTGTCATGGTGGAAACAACTGGAGGACCTAGCAGTGCATACAGTGAACACCGAATCTTAGCTTTCCAGCCTCTGGGAACTCTCACTGTCACCTCACAGCCAAACATCATTGGCATTCCGAAGAACAGAGAAATTCAGGCTTCCTGAATGTTCAATCAGCCTGAAGAGTTCTTGCTCAGAACACAGCCAGCAACTGGTCAGGTATGGCATGCTGAAGGGATTCCTGCCTTGGGCTGGCGGTAGAACTAAATGATAGTTCTACCAGTGTAAAATTCTAACTGTGCTACCAAGGACGGCAGGGATTAAGGAAAAGATGGAGCAAAAGCCATATCTGGAAGCCAGCATGGTTGGCTTGCATCTTGAAGCAGAATCTGGTAGCCTTCCATGATTTTAAATGAACAAAGAAAAAAAGTTATATAGCACTTATTATCCAGGCACTGTTCTAAGCACATTATAAATATTTACACATTTCAATCCTTATAACAACTGTATGAGATACATACTATTATTATCCCCATTTTATAGATGAAGAAATTAAAGCACAAAATGGTAAGCAATTTGCCACATCTATTCAATATTGTACTGGAAGTTCTAGTCAGAGCAACTAGACAAGAAAAAGAAATAAAAGGCATCCAGATTGGAAAGGAAGAAGTAAAACTGTATTTATTGACAATATGATTGCCTATGTAGATTATCCTATGGAGTCTACAAAGAAGCTACCAGAACTAATAAGTGAGTTTAACAAGTGTATTAGTTGCAAGGGCTGCTGTAACAAAGTATCATAGACTGAGTGGCTTAGACAATAGAAATTTATTTTCTCACAGTTCTGGAGGCAAAAAGTCTGAGATCAAGGTGTTGGTTGGTTTGGTTTCTTATAAGGCCTCTCTTCTTGGCTTTTAGATGGCCATCGTCCCTCTATGTCTTCACATGGTCTTCTCTCTGTGTGTCTGTGTTCTAATTTCCTCCTCTTGTAAGAACATCAGTCATATTGGATTAGGGCCCACCTAATTTTAACTAAATTACCTCTTTAAGGACCCTATCTCAAAATACAGTCACATTCTAAGGTACTGGGAATTAGAACTTCAACATGTAAATTTTGGGGTACACTATTCAGCCCATAGCAACAAGGTTGCTGGATTCAAGACCAATATACCATAATCGATTGGTTTCTACATATTAGCAATGAACAATCAGAAATCAAAACTTACAAAATAATATTTATAATATCATCAAAAACTATAAAAGGGGCTTCCCTGGTGGCGCAGTGGTTGAGAATCTGCCTGCCAATGCAGGGGACACGGGTTCGAGCCCTGGTCTGGGAAGATCCTACATGCCGTGGAGCAACTAAGCCCGTGCGCCACAACTACTGAGCCTGCACGCCTGGAGCCTGTGCTCCGCAACAAGAGAGGCCGCGACAGTGAGAGACCCGTGCACCGCGATGAAGAGTGGCCTCCGCTCGCCACAACTAGAGAAAGCCCTCACACAGAAACGAAGACCCAACACAGCCAAAGAAAAAATTAATTAATTAATTAATTTTAAAAAAAACTATAAAATATATAGGGATATACATGAAAAAAAGATGTATAAAACCATAGAGTAAAAACTACAAGACACTACTGAAAAAAATTAAAGAAGACCTAAATAAACAGAGAGATATACCATGTTCATGAATTGGAGGACTCAATATTGTTAAGATGTCAATTCTTCCCAAATTGATCTATAGAGCCAGTGCAATCAAAATCAGTATCCCAGCAAGTTTTTATTTTTGTAGAAGTTGACAAGCTTATTCTAAATTTCATTGGAAACTGAAAAGGATCTAGAAGAGCCAAAACAGCTTTGAAAAAGAACAAAGTAGAAGGACTATTTGATTTCAAGACTTATCATAAAGTTACAATAATCAGGAACATGTGGTGTTAACATAAAGTTAGACAAATAGATCAATGTGACAGAATATGAGTCTAGAAATAGGCCAACATATATACATATGGACAACTGATTTTTTTTAAAAAGATCTTTATTGGAGTATAATTGCTTTACAATGGTGTGTTAGTTTCTGCTTTATAACAAAGTAAATCAACTATACATATACATATATCCCCATATCTCCTCCCTCTTGCATCTCCCTCCCACCCTCCCTATCCCACCCCTCTAGGTGGTCATTGGACAATTGATATTTGATACAGGTGCAGAAAAGTGGAGAAAGGAATCTTTTTGACAAGTAGTGCTGTAACAATTGGATATGCATATGCAAAAAAAAAAAAAAAGAACTTCAATCCATATCTTGAACCACATACAAAAAATTAAATCAAAATGGCTCATAGATCTAATTGTAAAAGCTAAAACCATAAAACTTTTATAAGAAAACATAAGAGAATATCTTTGGGATCTTCAGTTAAGCAACTATTTCTTAGATACAATACTGAAAGCATGATCCACAAAAAAAATTTTGGCAGGTTGGACTATATTAAAATTTAAAACTTCTGCTCTTCTGAAAAGAATGAAAAGACAAGTTACAGACTAGAAGAAAATGTATGCAAAGTGTATATTTGATAAAGGACTTATATCTAGAAAGAGAACTCTTAAAACTCAATAATAAGAGAACACTCAATTAAAAAAAACGGGCAGAAGATTTGAGCAGACACTTCATCAAAGAAGGTATAAGAGTGGCAAACATGCATATGAAAAGATGCTCAACATCATTAGTCAGTAGGGAAGTGCAAGTTAAACCACAATTAAACAACATTACACACCTATTAGAATGGTTAAAAACGTAAAAACTTACTTGGTAAAAATATGGGGGAACGGAGCTCTCACACACTGCTAGTAGGAATATAAAACGATATAACCACTTTGGAAAACAGTTTGACAGTTTCTTAAAAAGTTAAACATATACCTATCGTATGACCCAAGCATTCCAGTCTTAGGTATTTACTGTAGAGAAATGAAAGCATATGTCTATACAAAGATATGTACACCAATGTTCATAGCTGCTTTATTTGAATTAGTCATAAACAGGAAACAACCCAAATGTTCATCAACATGTGAATGAATAGACAAATTGTGATATGTCTATACAATGGAATACTATTCATCAACAAAAAGAAATGAACTATCAATATACATACAACATGGATGAGTCTCAACATAATTATGCTGAGTGAAAGAAGCTAGACTGAAAAGAGTATCTACTGCATAATTCCTTTTATAGAAAATTCTAGAAAACACAAATTAATCTATAATAACAGAAAGCAGATTGGTGGCTGTCTAAAAATGGGGGGCTGTGGGGAGGAATGGGAGACAGGGAAGACAAAGGGGCATGAGGAAACTTTTGGAGGTGATAGATACGTTCACTATCTTAATTGTAAGGAAATGTATACACCAGGGAAAATTTATCAAATTATGAAATGTTAGATATGTGCGTTATTGGACTGTATATCAATTATAACTTAATAAATACTTTTTAAAAATAGCTATGGACAGATACAGCCTTTGATAAGGATGTTATGGGCCCCCATCCTAGTGCCAAGCACAGTGCCTGACATGATATACTCTCTGGGTAAAATATGAAATCATTCACCACTCAAGAACTTCATGGAATAATTCTGTGTCCCCTCTCCCCATCATATATAACTCTGTTATTTGCTGCACTGTAAAAATCTTCAATCTTACGATCTTTCCTGTTCTTTCCTAGATAGTGAACTCTTGAAGGGAAGGACCCTGATTTATTTATTTTTCTAGCCTTAGGTGTTAGCCCCACACAGAATGGATCTATACATGTTTTTATTTATTTTTTAATATATTTTTATTGAAGTATAGTTGATTTACAATGTAGTGGCAATCTTACATGTTTTTAAATTAAAAAAAAAATAGACAGATGAATCAAGCAATCAAATCATTATGCAAAAGGACCAAGGAATCAGTACCATCAGGAAAGCTGTCTGCCCTGGACCCTCTGACCCCTTCTTCACTTGTTTCCCTCGCCTTCCCCCTGATCTGGGTAAGGCAGTAGATGACTTACTCATTCCTTAGGTATTGGACTAGTGAGTGGGAGCTGTGCATCAGGCCTGCAGCAGCTACTAAACACAAGATGATGAAGACTATCCCTGCCCCCCACTCTAGGGGAAGACCAGCAAGTGCATCAAGAATAGGCTCTACCGGGCTTCCCTGGTGGCGCAGTTGTTGAGAATCTGCCTGCCAATGCAGGGCACACGGGTTCGAGCCCTGGTCCGGGAAGATCCCACATGCCGCAGAGCAACTAGGCCCGTGAGCCACAACTACTGAGCCTGTGCGTCTGGAGCCTGTGCTCCCAACAAGAGAGGCCGCGATAGTGAGAGGCCCGCGCACCGCGATGAAGAGTGGCCCCCGCTTGCCGCAACTAGAGAAAGCCCTTACACAGAAACGAAGACCCAACACAGCCAAAAATAAATAAATAAATTAATTAATTAAAAATAAATAAATCTGGTATTTGGTACATTTGGTTTAAAAAAAAAAAAAAGAATAGGCTGTACCCTTCCTTCAGCTGCTGCCAAGGAGGGAGGGAGGGAGACACAGCTCAGTTAGAGCTGAGGATCTTATAGGCTCCTCCATTTCCCATAGCTGTGTGTCCTTAGGCAAGTAACTGAAACTCTCTGAGCCTCAGTTTTGAGCTCTGTAAAATAGCAAGCATTCTAATACCCTTCTCCACAATGTTCTTATGGAGATCTATTAGATAAAGCACAGTTAAGCACTCCAAAAGATATGCTTTCTTAAAAAAGTAGCTCTCAACCCCTTAGCCTCTCACACCAAAAAGATCCAAGATTTAGTGGATCTAAGAATCTGCCTTACACAAAGCAGGTACTCAATAAATAGTTGCTTCTAGAATAGATTCTTTAGTACCCAGATACCCTTCCTTCCTATGCTGATGCTACTCTGATCTCCTGGTGGGAGCACCAAGGGTGGAGGGGTTTGAGCAGTTTCTCTTTGTTCTCTCTTGAGAAACTCTGAGGTCTAATGACACCTAGGTTGGCTATGCCCACGTTCAGGCATGTAAAAAACTACATGAGAGATGCCTGTTCCCAGGCCACATCCCCTTCTAAGTGAATCTGCCTGCCTGTTCCTGATTAGAAATGCTGGGTTATCAAAGGGCCATGCTGGGCCCACAGCTAATTAGACCAAGATGGACAAGGCTCCCAAAGACAGCTAATCCACAGGCTGGCTAATGACCTGGCATGAAAATATGAGGCAGTCAGTTGGATTCTTCACACGGGACTTTGGAAGCCTGATTACAGGAATGAACAGAAGGATCACGTAGTAAACTTGGGGCTAGTGAAGCACGTATAAGAGAAACCAGGAATGAGCAAAAGATTTCTAGGGAAGTGGGGAGTGCAGGACAGGTGTGGAGACCAGAGAAACTACAGCTCCGGATGAAAGCCAGGGAGAGAGAAAGGAGTTGCCTCACCAACTGGTGGCATCCCAGATGCCATGCCCATGAGGCTGGCAGGTTCTGTGTCTGCCCTTAGGTATGTGAATGGCTGTGGCATTTCTATGAACAACCCCACCCTCTCCCAGCCACCTAATACCTTACCTTACACAGAAATATTTATTCACGATTAATTCCTTAATCTTAAAAAAAAAAATTAAAAACAAGACACACACACAGAGTCTTGCTGCCCTCTGCTACTACTAATAGGCCACAGAATCTGGAGGAGCAAAATGCAAATAGCACAGGTTGTGATTCTAGGTTGATAGGAATCAGAAAAAGCCCATCTTGACCCCTGCCCACCCCCCAGTCTTCTTATTTTCCTGTGTACAGCCCTTATCATCGGGGCTTCCCTGTGTTATGATAGCTTATTCTTTATTTCTTCCATTCATTCATCAAACATTTACTCAATACCACTCACTACACATCTGTTGTAATCTGCTCCCTTTGTTTCCTTCTCTTTGAGGCAGGGAATAATAATGCCTCATTCCCATCTGCAGCTGCAGGGCCTGATGTAGAGAAAGTACTTGATAAATGTTTGTTGAATGATCACTGTCTCCACCTCAGGTAGGGGCAAAAAGCAGAAGGATTTTTTCTACTTTCTATTTTGAGGTGGTGCTGGAAAATCAAACTGGCTGGAAATATTCCTGCCACAAAGCATAAATAGGTAGACCCTACTTACATGTGGAACAATTATCTAGTTTCAAATAGACTTTTCAACCACTTGAATAACAGATTTCTGCACAGTTGGATTGGATGTGTTACAGATCTGATTCAAGCATGGACATGCAAATGCCGTGGATCAGCCATTATCTAAGCTAGTGGTTTATATATATAAATATATTTTTTTCATTGTCTGCAAGCAACCATGAACTGATAAGAGATGGATTGAAAAGATGTGCTCCTGCTTTTCATATCTAATTGTAAACTTAGCCGACTTCAACACTCCTGTTGAAATGTGGTGTCAAGACATCATTCAAATTTAAACCAAGTCGTTTGTTATCAGTTTAAGATACTGGTAGGGACTTCCCTGGTGGCGCAGTGGTTAAGATCCCACGCTCCCAATGCAGGGGGCCCCAGTTTGATTACTGTTCAGGGAACTAGATCCCACATGCATGCCACAACTAAGAGTTCGCATGTCACAACTAAGGAGCCCACATGCCGCAACTAAGAGCCAGGGCAACCAAATAAATAAGTAAAAAAAAAAAAAAGATACTGGGTCTATGGTTTTGTACCATATACACCCCTTCTCCAGGGATCCCCTCCCACTCACTGAGCCTGTTTGTGACTGAAAAAGCTGCTCTTATTGTAAGGCTTAAAAACTGAAGCAATGAGGAGCAGCCTCGCATCTACACCCCTTCCGTAATGCCTTCTCTAGATAACTGGATTTGTGTGATATCTGTGGACCCCCTGTGACAAAAGGAAGTGATGAGAAAGAGCATGGAGGACATGTAAGTTACATGAAATTTATAAGATAGTTCCTTTGAAGTTATGATATAGTCTGCCTTGGGCTTTAGTGGTCTCAATCAGCAAGTCCAAGAGGGCCAGAGAGAGCCTTTGAGTCAAACCTATCCCATCATCTAATATTTTAGGAAGAGGAAGGAAGTGTAAAGTTTACATACGGAGTCTTTAAGGACAAAGTCTCAGAAAAGGTCACTGTGTAATGTTCTAATACAAAATAGACAGCTATCTCCAGCAGAAAGAGGAAGTTTCTTAGGCCTCCCATTTCTCCTGTTCCTCACCATGAAGGAACAGTATCAGCAACATGAGATCATATCTCTCGTGCTTGCAAACCACCATCCATCAACACTGTAGGTGTCTAGAGCTTTCCCTGTGTACCCATGCATGCAGCCTATTTAGCTCTTGTTTGACCCATGAGCACCTTGTTTCAGCCTTGGGTATTATTATTAATGCCATTCGTTCACGCATCAATCCATTCTGGAGTTTTCCAGGCAGGGAGAGTGGGAGAGAAGGACAGGAGGAGGTATATGAAGAAGACTAGAAGTCTAGGAAGTTCTTCAGAGAACTCATAGACCATCAGGGAAGTCGAGTTTGAAAACAAGGATAACTCCGTGTAATACATGTTATAACAGCATTCAAAGTACCAGGAGAGCACAGTGGCGGGCTGCCCTTGGGCTGGAGGAAGAGGTGGGAAGCCTCCAGGAAAGGGCACTATTTGAGCTGGGCCATAAAGGCTAAGTAGGAACTCACCGGGCGAAGAAGAAGACTCACCTGTCTTCTAGGCAGGGAGGGACCCAGCATGTGCTAGGGCTCTGAGCTATGGAGGAGCAGGTGGAAGAGTGGTAGGTGGGTGTGGCTGGAGCAGAGGGTGGGAGAGGCTCAGTACTGGGGGAGAAGAGCCTGGAACAGCAGTTTAGGGACATGTAGTGAGGTTCCTTGATTGCTATGCTAATAGGACTTTTATTAAAAATAATAAGGGGCTCTGAGGGGTCTGAAGCAGAGAGTGACACAATTACGTTAGCATTTTAGAACAATCTCCTTGAGGCAATGTGGAGGATATGTTAGAGGGGAGACAGAGGCCAGTTCAGTGGGGCCACATTCTTAGAGCACCTGTGCTGGGTACTAGGACTTCAAAGATGAATAGAACGCCATCCCTGCCTTTTAGGAGGTTGCAACTGAGGGAGTATACCAATTGCCTATTGCCATAAATATTACCAGAAACGTAGTGCCTTAAAACAACACATATTTATTATCCCACAGTTTGTGTGAGATGCAGTGTGGCTTAGCTGAGTCCTCTGCTTCTGGCCACAGTTAAGGTGTTGGTCAGGGCTGAGGTTTCATCTGAGGCTCAACTGGGGAAGGATCCTCTTCCAAGGTTATGTTGTTGATGGTGGGATTCAGCTGCTTGCTGGCTTTGGCCAGAGGCAGCCCTCCGTTCTTTGCCATGTGGACCTCCTCAGCATGGCCACTGGCTTCAACAAAACATGTGAGCTGAGAAGGCAATAGAGAGAGACTGCTAACAAGACAGAAGTGGTGCTCTTATATAACAATCACAGAAGTGATAGCTCATCATCTTCTCCATATTCTATTGCTTAGACATAAGTTCCACATGCCACCCACGCTCAAGAGAAGGGGATTACACAGGGCTATGAACACCTGTAAGCAGGAATACTTCAGGGTCATTTTAGAGTCTGTCTCTAGGGAGGGAGACAGATCTTAAACTATTTCGGAATAATCAGGGGAAGACAAGATAGGAATACTCTTGGGGGCTGTGAATCCAAAGACAGGTTATCTGGACCAATCTGGCAACTGTGGGGATGCTTCCTTGAGAAGGTCGATTAGGAAGCCATTGCTGTCGGCCTATGAGATGTCGAATATCTGAACTTTTCCTGTTATTTTTTTCTTATTACCCATAGGGTCCTTTGTTTTAAGTCTGTGATGGACAAAGGTTGGGACTCCTGCTCTGCCATTTAGAGCTGTGTGAATTTGGAAGTTAGGTAGGCTCTCTGAGCATCAGCTTCCTAATTTGCAAAACAGGGATACTGCTGCTTACCCCACAGGAATCTTGAGGGATTAAATGAGATGGCATATATAGAAGAACCTGGCACAGGGCTTGCCACATCCAGGCTTAGCCAGTAACTAAGGCCAATAGTACAGACCCAGATGGACATTAGGCCTTGTTCAAGGTCACACACAAAGCAAGCTCCAGCTATGAGAGAGCCTGGGTTCCAGGCTTCTCCTGAGAGGACTGTCATCAAGACTGTCACAGACACACCCAACATCAAGGTCACCTCAGTGGTAAAAGTAGGAGGCCCTTGCATCTCATGGCGTGGACACTCCACCCATTTGCTAACTACCTGATAAATACTTGTTGACTGCCCTCTAGGATGTGGGCTCCAGGGCCACATCCTCCTCTCCAGATGTTCTGCCAGGGCCCTGAAATGGGCAGGTCCCCTCCACTCTTAAGGTCCAGCATTCATTCGATGGCATGGCACTGCCAGGCACAGAGGGGATGTGAAGCCAAGGGCAACACAGTGGACTTAGAGACAGCAGAAATCCCTCAAGGTCATTACCGCTTTCTCTCCCTGAACAGTAGTAAGCAAAATGACAGATGAGCTCCTACTGCCCCATCCCAGGTTCTAGAGTCCACAGCCTCCTGCACTGGGCTTGACTTCCATGCATCCCTCAGTTTTACTTATCAATTACCTACTTAAAACTGTCCCCATTTACTCTTTTTTTAAAAAAAAAATATTTATTTTTTTAAAATTTATTTTCCTTATTTTATTTTTATTTTTTTTTGGCTGTGTTGGGTCTTAGTTGTGGCACACAGGATCTTTGCTGAGGCATGCAGGACCTTTTCGTTACGGTGCACGGTCTGTTGGGGTTTCTCTCTAGCTGTGGTGTGCGGGCTTCTCTCTGGTTGTGGTGTGCGGGATTTTTCTCTCTCTAGTTGTGGCACGAGAGCTCCAGGGTGCGTGGGCTTTATAGTTTGCGGCACACGGGCTCTCTCGTTGAGGCGCACGGGCTCAATAGTTGTGGCGTGCGGGCTTAGTTGCCCCGCAGCATGTAGGATCTTAGTTCCCCCACCAGGGATCGAACCCACATTCCCTGCATTGGAAGGTGGATTCTTTACCACTGGACCACCAAGGAAGTCCCTGTCTCCATTTACTCTTATCTGCAGTCCACAGACCAGCAGAAGAGAAAGCCTTGGATTGCCTTTTTTTTTTTTAATTTATTTTATTTATTTATTTTTGTCTGCGTTGGGTCTTCTTTGCTGCACGCGGGCTTTCTCTAGTTGTGGCGAGCAGGGGCTACTCTTGGTTATGGTGCACAGGCTTCTCATTGCGGTGGCTTCTCTCGTTGCGGAGCATGGGCTCTAGGCACGCGGGCTTTAGTAGTTGTGGCTCACGGGCTTAGTTGCTCGGCGGCATGCGGGATCTTCCCGGACCAGGGCTCGAATCCGTGTCCCCTGCATTGGCAGGCGGATTCTTAACCACTGCGCCACCAGGGAAGCCCTGGATTGCTTTTTAAAGTTATTTATTATGTGCCTACCTCTGTACTAAACTAAGACGCACGATTAAGGATAGAAGGCTGGGGTAAACGGGGCTGGCGTGGGGTGGGGTAGCTCCCAACTAAGGCAGAGCTCAGAAGATGGAGCTAGGGATAGGCGGGGAGCCTCTTCCTCAATCAGGTCTCCTGAGCACAGCTGCAGTGGTTGTGATTCTAAAATAAGACATGCAAATTTCCTGGAAATGGAGCTCTAGAAGAATATCTCCCAGAGGAGTCCTGGGTCATGAATGCTCGGGTTGAAAGCTTCCCATCCAAATTCTGCCTCCATGTGGTGAAATTGCCACCAGCTTGGAGAGCTCACATCATGTGCAGGAAATCCATCTGAAGAAGACTCCAGAATGCCCAGATGCATAATAACTTCAAACAAGACATCTTTTCCAAAGACCACAGACACTCTGAAAAAGCACAAAGACAAATGACTTCAAATTGTGAGATGCAAAGAATACTAAATTGCTCACATTTGGGAAGCTAGATTGTGAGAAGTTAGGAAGGCTTTTATGAGGCTACTGCTTTCCCAGTCGTCCCTCTGATCTCAGTGGTCACTGAATGTCCCCACCCTCTGTTGGTGCTGGTGCTTATTGCTATGGAGTATCACAGAGCAGAGCCTGTAGTAGTCAGGGTTCTTAATGGCAAGCAACAGAAACTTGAGTTTAGCCTCTATAAGCAGAAGATAATTTTATAGTAAGAGATATTGGGGAGCTCATAAAATCATCAAGAATGCTGGAAAATCAGGCTTAGGAAGTGCAGCAAGAAGGAGGGAGGCTCTGAGCCCCAGAGCTAGTCCAGCACCAGGCATGGCAATGTCAACACAGCTCGTACTGCAGTGGGTTACTCCAGGATGTGGCCACCACTGCTGCCCCCATCACCACCAAGGTGGCCTTGCCAGGCCCCTGCTCCTCTGTGTCCAAGTCTGGTGCGTGTGCCTGACAGGCTGAGCCTGGTCATGAGTCTGTGCCCACGGCAGGGAGGCTGGGACGAACACGTGGGGCTCAGAGGCTGGGCTGCTAAAAATGATCGGTGTCCACTGGAGCCCCAGGGTTTATTTCCAGGTCTCACAAAACCTTCTCTCTTTCAGTAATTAAAAAGCAGTTCCATGTAAAAAAGGAAGAAGACAAATTTATTCCTTATCATGTGATTGAGCAGGCAGATTCTACACAATGAGGATAGAGCCAAACAGACGCAATCCCTGACCTTGGAAAGATGACACTTTTGTGGGAGACAGGAGTAACAAACAAGTGTGTGGGGGGGGTATTGCTAAGTGCTGTGGAGAATAATCAGGGTAAGAGGGGTATCGAGAGCACAGAGGTGTTACTTTCTTGAGCTGATCAGGGAAGACTGACCTGCTAAGGTGACATCTGAGCAGAGAGAGAGCTGGAGGGAGGGAGGAGGAGAGTCGGGGGACTCCCTGGGAGAGAGCATCACCGACAGAGGAGGCAGCTCGAGCAAAGGACCCGAGGCAGGAGCACGCCTGGGTGTTCAAGGGACAACTGTGGCTGGGGCAGAGAGAGAGGGAGGGGAAAGTCAGAGGAAATAAGAGCAGGGAGATGGGAGAGGTTTTATCCAGCACAAGGAGGGGTGCTGTTGGAAGGTTTTGAACAGAGAAGTGAAATTATCTGACTCACATTTTGGAAGGAGCCCTCTTACTCTGGTGGGGAGCAGACTGTTGAGGAGAAAGAGCGCAGGCAGGGCGAGATTAAGTGGCTCCTGCACGAATGCAGGCGGGAGGGCGGAAGTGGGACCCGGTGGGAGGGTGGTGGTGGCGAGAAGGAGACAGATTCTGGATGCATTTTGAAGGGAGAGTCATCTCCCGATGGATTGGATGTTTCATACTTTCTTTTTCACATATACACATATACATGTATATGCATATACACGTGTGTGTGTGTTTAGGCAAAACAAGAAAATTCTAATTCTAATCAGAGTTCTGTTCAAAAGTTAACATAGTAAAATAAAGATAAGAAAGGAAAGAGGGATCAGTTCAGTTTTTAAGCTGAGAATTGATTAGCACAAGCTCCCAGTTTCTTGCCAGTGGGTGATAATAATCATAATGATATTTGAATTGTTTGAGTGCTTACTGGGTTCCAGTCACTGTTACTAAGCACCTTACACATGTCATTTCCATGTAGTACTCATTTCATTATCACAGCCATAAGGTAGGTAATATTATTATTCCCACTTTAAAGGCAATGACACTGAGTAACAGAAAGGTTAAATAAGTTAGATAAGGACCACTTACAGAGAAATGCAGTTTTGGGGGTTTTTTAAAATTAATTAATTAATTAATTAATTAATTTAAAAATTTTTGGCTGCGTTGGGTCTTCGTTGCTGTGTGCAGGCTTTCTCTGGTTGCGTCGAGCAGGGGCTACTCTTCGTTGCGGTGCACGGGCTTCTCCTTGCGGTGGCTTCTCTTGCTGCGGAGCACGGGCTCTAGGCACGCAGGCTTCAGTAGTTGTGGCACACGGGCTTAGTTGCTCCCCGGCATGTGGGATCTTCGCAGACCAGGGCTCGAACCCGTGTCCCCTGCATTGGCAGGCGGATTCTTAACCACTACGCCACCAGGGAAGCCCAAGAAATGAAGTTTTGTCTGTAGTGAAAGATGGAATAATTATTAAATAACCATGTAAACATATACATTCCTCACTGGGGCCCGATTACCCATCTACAAAATGAGGGTATTGGAAGGGATAATTGCTAAAGTCCTTTAGCTGTGACTGTCCGTGAATCCTTCATTGCTAACAAAGAAAATATTGTCCTGTTTGCCTCCCTCGCATTATAAACATTAAAAAATCAATTCACGTTTTCTCAATGCCTACAATGATCATTTAAAGAGTAACCTGATTTCATGAGGTATTTGTTTTTGCTTAAAAGTTGTCATGATAATAATTAGTTTGATGAATAGTGTGTCTTCATTCAGAAAAATTGTACCTTTCACATATACAGAGCCAAATATTCTCCAACACAGGTGAAAAGTCAACAAAGGGCTGGAGTTCAAGGGACAGCTGCTTGTGGCACCCTAAACCATCCCATCCAGCTGTCCATCTGTTCATTCATACAAAAAGTATTTATTGAGTTCCTATTATATGCTGAACTGTTCACTGCAAGTTAAGATGTTACAAGACAGCAACATACTCAAGGATGGACAGTGTAAGAGTATGCATTTTGGAGTCAGGTATGCTTGGTTTCATATACTGGCTCAGCAATTACTGTGTAACTTTGGGCAAAGCAGTAAACTTCTCTGAGCCTCAAATTCCTCATCTGGACAATGGAGATAATAATATCTAACTTTCCATGTTATTGTAAGGATTTGATGCTACATATGTAAAGCCCATGTAGCCTGTGCTTGGCTTGGAGTAAACTCTCTGTAAATGGTGTCCCTTGGTAGTCAACCTCTCCTGGTCAGCACTTTGATCCTTTGAATTCTTTGAACCCCAAGGCCCAGCATCCTTGGGTGTGCTGTGGTCCCCACACACTCCTGCAGGGCCCCCAACCTGCTGCCACTGTACATCGTCAGTGTGCAGTCCAAGGCCCCTTCAGGCAAGCTCCCCGCAGTAGAGGAAGCCGGGTGGAAGAATCCCAGAGCAGGGTGGGGCTGGGAGCAGGAGGAAGGGATAGAAGAGCCGCAGAACCTGCGCTCTCTCACAACATGCCTTTTAGTCTCTATTTTCCCAGCGTAGAGTCTAATGTTAAAGTTTATTGACAGGAGGAAGGAGTGAAGATTAAATTAGTAGTATTATTTCAACTTTTAAAAACTGATAAAGACATTAGGACTCAGAGAGGTTAATTGACTTGCCTAAAATTACACAGCCACACAGATATATTTGAACTCAGGTCTGTCTGAAACAAAAGCCTATGCTCATTCTACTGCCCCAGTGTGGTAGGTGGGCCCACCAGAAATAGAGCCTGAGACACCAGTGCCCATCACTTATATATGAAGTGCTCACAAGAGAAAGGGGGTGAGGACGGGGAAGGATGTGAAAGGAAGGATATAGTCTTAGCTGGAAACTAGGTAATTTCTTCAGCCTAGTCCCATGGGGAACTCTAGAGCATGAATTACACCACAGAGTTTGCCCATCTTGAGGCGAGAAGGGAGCCAACTTTTTGTTCCTCTATGTGCAGGTGAATCATTGGCTATGGGCTACAGGGGAGGAGGCGGAGGACCCTCCCAGTTGAAGCAGCTCCCTTTTGGTCAAGGGCAATTCTGTGAGGCATTAGCAGCCAATGGTCAGAGCCACTGGAGATGGGCCCACCTGCCCAGTGAAGGGATCTGGGTGAGCCATCAACAGTGAAACAGCATCCGTTTCATTCACATTACATCCCTAACCATCGACTGAATGAATAAATGAGTGAATGTGTTTTCTCAGTAATAAAACACAAATGGTAATGTGTACTTCAGGGGTCGTTAGGAAGCCTAAATGAGCTCATGTGTATAAGTTAATTGGTCTAGCATTGTGAGTGCATAATAAATGAGAATAATTATTAGCCACAGTAAAATTAGTATTAATTTAGCAATAATCAGCCAATTATGTTATTAATGATTATAATTTTATTTTTGTGACCATTGGCAGTAGCCCTTACTCTGAAGCCTCAGCTAGTTGACTGAAGAAGGACGAAAATTTGCAAAACAGGAACTCCTTCCTTCCTGACAACACCTGGCTCAGATCTGCACGTGGCAATTCAGTAACTAAAGCCCTTTGGAGTCCAAGGTGACTCCACTTCAACCTGCGTTCCCCAGCGTCCAATTCCTGTGAGGATGCCTCGGGATGGCGCTGGTCAGCATGGCCTTGGGTGTAGCTCACAGAAATTGGACTCATCACCCCAGCCCTAAATACGCTGTAGGATAGAGGGGGTGCGGGTATGGAAGACGAGGTAGGCTGGGAGATGATGGGAAGTGTCCCCAGCCCTGGGTCTCAGACCCAAGTAAGAGGAGAGCTGGCTCGATCGCAGCGTTGCAGCTTGTACTGACGTCATTGTTTCCAGACCCAGAGTCGTCACTGAAGGGAAACCTTCTTGGGATCTTCCCTTGTGTGACACTCAGCATTTCCTGCCTGGTGCTTGTCTACCCCCACTGCCCTTCCCCCCACTGATTAGAGTATTAAAAAGCCCAGGTCCTGCTGAATTTTCAGAACCTCAAATGACTCATACTGTGCACTTTAGTGAACGCGAAAAGAAAGGAACCATTCCTGTTCCAAATGCAGTGGTTTCACTCTTCTTGAGGTTATGCAAATCTGCATTTTCTTTTTGTACCTTGGAAACACTTGATGGAGGCTGAAGGATGGTAGGGAAGACTCGGGGAGAAGGTGGACCCTGGAGGAAGTCAAGTTGGGCACAAATGTGATATACATCTGCATAACCGTTTTGTTTTTTTTCTTTTACTTCTAGAAACATTTTCTAGGACCTGGAGCTTCATGAATTGGATTTCTTTGCCCCTCATTCCTCCCCCACCTTAAATGCCGATAAATTGTTCACTCCTGTGCCCCATTCTCTTCTCTAACTCCGCCGCCTCGAACTCCACCTTTGCTGATAACACCGCAGACTGCCCAGCCCTGTTCTCTCCCAAACATCAGCCTCGTATCTAAGGCAGCCCGATGAAATCAAACGTGAGTCCACATCGAACCAGTATCTTTTGTTCCTTTGGTGGTCCCTCTCTCAGTTGAGGACCTAATGACACCACCCGGTCATCTGAGCTAGAAACCCTAGAGCCTTCAGTTAACCTTAAGGGATTGACTTGGCTTCTCTCTGCCCCTCACCCCAACTGAAACTCAATTCTACTCCAGCTTGTGACTCAAATCCACCCCTACCTCTCCATTTCTGCTTCTACTTCTCAGGTGCACGTCATCCCTGCATGACACTAAGGTGATAGCCTTCTAGTTGATTTCTTTGTTTCTCCATCCCTCTATCTGTCCGTCAGTCTGTCCATTCTACACATTTTATTGAGCACCTACTATAAGCCAAACACTTTTCCGGACCTGGGAACACAGGGATAAACCAAACAAGATCCCTGTCCCCGTGGAATTTACATTCCAGTGGGGTTACCAGATAACATACAACAAATGAAAGACTTCTGGACTAAGATATCAGATTGCAACTTTCTCATAGAGTTTTATTCTGCCAATACCTCAACAAATAGCCAAAACAATAAAGAAGTAAAAATAAGCAGAAGAAATTCACCAACAGCAATCAAATAAGGAAAGAGGCATACCCTGTACAATAAATTTCAAAAACTGTTAACCAAGAAAGGAAACAAAATTTGGGGGTAAAGTAGAGAAAGCCAGCAAGGCTTGGCTCCTAACCTGGTCCCTGCTGACCTAGAGGCTGCAATGGAGAATCTGCAAAGTCCTGGGAATTCTCACTAATACCCCCAAAGCCAAGAGAAGCCAAGCATGTAGGTGTCCACATCCATTTCCTCCACTGACTGAAAAGTAGTAGAAATAGCTATTGGGGAGAAATGGGTAAAATTGGGCGAGTGAACATTGGGGCTGATTCTGACCAAAGTAAAGTCTTCAGGGCAACAAACCGAATTTGGGCAACAATGAAAGCTTGAGGTTCTACCCATCAGGGAACGATGTATACTATCCAAACCTGAGGATTAAATCCTGACACATCTCCAAAATCGCAGCAGAAAGAGCAGAGCCCAGACATTCCAACCACCAACACTCTGCCCACTGAGCTTCCCTTCTGGTGCCACCACTCCGCAGCTCCCTTGATCCTCACAATGAAACAGAGAGAAAAACAAACTGATCTCAAATACAACAGGGAAGGAGTCAAGAAGTCACCCACACTCTATCAGAACAAATAAATTGAATGGATGTAATTCCCTATACGTGAGCAAAATGAAAGAATAAGCATGACAACAATAAAACCATACTATAGAGTGAGGGCTAGGGAGAAGCAACATGCAAAAGACCAGGAACCCAGATGAGAAGAAATAGTAAATCAAGCAACAGAAGGAAATTCCTCCCAATTTCTTCATGCTATACGGCTTAATTAGAGCATGAATCCAGTGAAAGAAGAACTCAAAGACGAGACTGTAAAACAACAGAAATGAGATGAAAAGGGAGATTTCAGATTTAAGGAAACACACAGAGGGCAATATTATAGAATGAAAATATAAATTAGAAATAAGAAGAACAGAATAAGAAGAAACAGGATAGGTACTGTTGAAATTTGAATTATGATGCAGAGGTAAAGCTTAAGATAATCACCGTGAATGTAACTGAGAAAGAAATAGGTATGGAAGAGAGAGACTGGGAGAGAAATAGGTACGGAAGAGAGAAAAAGTGATTAAATATAAAGATAACTGATGGCCCTTAAGTAGAGGGCCCAACACATGGGACAAAAGATGTATTCAAATGTAAATATGATCAAGTGAGTTTCCATGAAAGGAAGGGCTAAATATATAAAAAAGCAGAATACACTGTTCCAAGGAAACATGATGCAGAATGTTAAATACCAACATATAGTCTAATGAAATTATGAACTTCGATGATAAAGAAAAAATTCTTCAGGCATTTGACAGAAAAAGCAAATCATTCCAGGGGAGCAGAAACCAGCAGGACTCAGCCCTCCTCACAAGTGACATTCAAGGCCAGGAAACAGTGGACACAAAGCACCAAGCGGGGAATGTTCATAACAGCATTGCTCAAGATAGAAAACAACTAGAAACAACGTGTCAATTGACAACAGAATAGATACATTGTAGTGTATTCATAAAACTGAATACTTTACTGCAGTGATGATAAATGCACTACAGCTACACACATCAATGTGATCAAATCTTAAGAAACATGCTGCACATTTCATGTTAAAGAACAATTATATATTACTTAAGGAAAATTTCGTGGTAAATCTATAAAGGAAGTTTAGGATAATGATTTTCTCTGAGGGTTGTCAGAGGAACTCAGCTTGGGGAGGTGCCCAAAGGGAGATTCACCAGTAGCAATAATGTATCCGTTATGAGGTTAGCTGATGAATTCATGCATGTTCATTTTATTATGATGATTTATAATATATAGTTTATGAACATTCTTTAATAGGTATCAATATTTCATAAGAATAAAGGAAACAAAATTCTAGACATTTAAAAAATTAATTTATCAAAAAAGTTTTCTATAGAAGCATAGTTGATTTACAATACTATATTAGTTTCAGATATACAGCATAGTGATTCAGTATTTTTACAGATTATACTCCACTAAAAGTTATAACAAGATAATGGATAATTCCCTGTGCTATATGATATATCCTTGTTGCTTATCTATTTTATACATAGTAGTTTGTACCTCTTAATTCTCTACCCCAATTTGTCCCTCCCCCCCCCCTTCCCTTTTGTAACCACCAGTTTGTTTTTCATATCTGTGAGAATGTTTCTGTTTTGCATATACATTCGTTTGTATTATTTTTTAGATTCCACATATAAGTGATATCATACAATATTTGTTTGACTTATTTCACTAAGCATAATATTCTCTAGGTCCATCCATGTTGCTCCAAATGGCAGAATTTCATTCTTTTTTATGGTTGAGTAATGTTCCATTATATATATATATATATATATATATATATATATATATATATATATACACCATATCTTTATCCATTCGTCTGTTCATGGGCACTTGGGTTGCTTCCACATCTTGGCTATTGTAAATAGTGCCTCTGTGAACACTGGGGTGCATGTATCTTTTTGAATTAGTGTTTTCATTTTTTCCAGCTATACACCAGAGGAGTAGGATTGCTATGGTAGTTCTATTTTTAGATTTTTGAGGAACCTCCATACTGATTTCCATAGTGGCTGCACCAATTTACATTCCCACTGACGGTGTGGAAGGGTTCCCTTTTCTCCACACCCTCTCCAACATTTGTTATTTGTAGATTTTTTTATGGTAACCATTCTCACAGGTGTGAGATGATATTGTTGTTTGACATTTTAAAGATTCTTTTAGTCACTAGGAAAATAATTAAGGAAGAAAATAGAGCACTATAAAGAAAAATATATATAGTACTATAAACAAAGCATGACTGAGAAAATGATACTCAGACAAGATGCCATTTCAGTATAAAGACAAAAGGCAGACATTCTCAAACTTGAAAGAGCTCAGGAATGTAGCACCTATCAGTCTTTTTTGAAAAACACAAACCAAAACAAAAACCTATTTGTTATAAAATCAAACCTTTAGGGGAATGAATCAAATGAAGAACTCAAGAATCAAGAGAACTTTGTAAAAATTACATTTAGGGTATTAGGGAGAATATTGAATCTATTTAAATATAGTATTATTGCTAAAAAGAAAAGAAAAGAAAGGGGTGGAATTATGGCTACAAAACCAGAACAGACGTGTTATAAACTTGGACAATGTAATAATAATCATGATCATAATAGCAATTTTCTACTGAAAATCAGGGATGGGTTTTTATATCTGGTCATCTTGGAGTAACTGGTACTGGATATACTGTCCTGCTTAAATGACTATAAAAATGGGCAAAACAGATGAAACAACTGTTTCCAGGAATTGGAGCACGAGCAACACGGGGCTGTGATCCTTGAGAGCTGGGATACCCACAGGTGACCTCACATCCACCCCAGCTTCCTGCTCCTGGGACCACTCTCTGAACCACAGCAAGGAGATGCAGAGAGAGGCGGTTTTATGGAGCCGAGGAGGAAGAGCTGAAGCCCCCGGAATTTGTGGGGTGGGAAAGTGGAGAGAAGGGAGCCCAGGAGTTTGAGTGTGGTGGTCCTTGGCAGAGGGATGGACAGAGAGCTGTGAGGCTGTGAGGCTGCAAGCTGCCTGGAGACCCCAGAAGCCAAGCAGTACTGTGAGTAGCTGGCCTTCCCCAGAGCCAGAGTGGGCGAGCCCTGCTGAGCACCTGGGGTGCCCAGATGGACCCTAGAAAAGAAGAAACCCCATGAGAAGATGACATGAAGTCAGGCACAGTCTGAAGTCCACACTAGCAAAAGAGATACTGATTGCAAAGGCAAAATCAAAATCAGGGCAAGGAGATGAAATATTTTCATCATTACATAGGAAATGAGCTTACATGAAACAACGTGGACCCTCTGCCCAACTTAAGGATGGTTTTGGATGCACTTTCAACAATTCAACCTGTGTCAACACAAATTGAAAGGTCTTTTTCTACCTGTGGAACACTTGCCATGAAACAAAGATCAAGACCATTGTTTAGGGCAATTGATGCTTTCTGTGTTTAAACATTTCATTTTAAGAACA
Source organism: Balaenoptera borealis (assembly GCF_965194805.1). Lineage (NCBI taxonomy): Eukaryota > Metazoa > Chordata > Mammalia > Artiodactyla > Balaenopteridae > Balaenoptera > Balaenoptera borealis. The sequence goes on from NC_138860.1 coordinate 24,497,056, forward strand.
ATAGCTTTCAGGGACTTCCTTGGTGACGCAGTGGTTAAGAATCCGCCTGCCAATGCAGGGGACACAGGTTCGACCCCTGGTCCGGGAAGATCCCACATGCCGCAGAGCAACTAAGCCCGTGCGCCACAACTACTGAGCCTGCGCCCTAGAGCCCACGCACCACAACTACTGAAGCCCGCGCACCTAGAGCCCGTGCTCTGCAACAAGAGAAGCCACCACAATGAGAAGCCCGCGCACCGCAATGAAGAGTAGCCCCCGCTCGCTGCAACTAGAGAAAGCCTGCGCGCAGCAACAAAGACCCAACGCAGCCAAAAATAAATAAATAAATTTTTAAAAACTTAAAAAAAGAACAATAACTTTCAGTATCTGTGATAATATCTTTCAATTTTAATGACTTTTATTTGGTATTTATTTTGTTCTTCTGGTATAACTTTTATTGTTTTCTACTGTCAAATGTCTATATCAGGTAGAGATTATTTGTGTTATTGAAATATATAATCTACAAGCACTATATATTTCTTCATAACAATAATAAATTATACATTTATTATTATGTCTTTTTAAAAATGGAAAACCTCTGAAACATTTTTTATAACCCTACCACAGAAACATGATCATGATTTATTATTATGGTCACCCATTATTTTTTGAAAACAACTACATAAAGTGTTATAAAATATAGAATAATTTATGATTTGGGGGGAAATCTCAAGAATTCCAGGGAATTATGATTTGTTACTGAATCTCAAAGACTAATGTTACTTTTTTTGCCTCATGAGCTCCTACATGTTCCTCAAACTTCAGCTCATATATCCCCTCTTCTTTAAAACTTTCTATAATTGGAAAAAAGACACCTTTCTGTATTAGCCAAGGCTGATGGTTGCAAACGTCAGAAATCCAATACAATCTAGCTTAGGCAAAGGGGTACTTTACTGGCTCATGTGACGGAGTGGTTGTAGCTTCAGGCTCAACTGGATCCAGAGGTTCAGAATGCCATGACTGCTCTCTGTCTCTGTCTCTCTGTCTCTCCTTCCCTCCAAGATTTTCCTCGACTTAGGTTCAGTTTCTCTCCACCTAAAGTTACAGATGGTCACTGGGAACTCCAGGCATGCATTATCTTTAAAGCTCAGGACCCCAGACAAAAAGACAATGAATGCTTTTCTAATAGGTTTGATAAAAGTCTTCAGTAGCTGATTGTCCTTGTGTGTGCCACATGGTCATCCTTGAGCAATGATTGTCATCAGGGAGGTAGATATTCTGATTGGCCAGACTTGGGTCACCTGCCCTCATCATCCTTCCTGACTACATGGAATGAATTCCCCACAAGTAAGAGGGCTTCTCCTATCTGAAGACGGGAGGGATGCGATGCTGGGTACTTACCTACCATTCTTCGTTCCTGCGCCAGAAAGAATCAGTACCTCCCTGTCTGTACTCCCATAAGTTTTATTTCTTCCTGCTGCATTGCTTCTCACAGTGTGCTCTTGTTCTGCCCATGTCCATCCCCGCGGTGCACTGCTCAGGGAGCTGGTCTAACTCCTTCTGGCATTCCGGTGCCTACTCGTGCCTGGCACATAGTAGATACTCAATAGCTAACGTTTATTGGAGTGTATTATGTGTTAGGCATAGTCCATTCTATATGAATTTGTTTACTCTTTACAGAAATACTACACGGTAGATATTATTATCCCCAAAATAAATATTTATTGAATGAGATAATAAGGATAAGTCATGGTTTAAGGAAGTTACAGACTGAACCCCATTAGAGAGCCCAAGGGCTGTCTGTCGCAATTGGAAGGATGTGGTGCTGTCAAAGGGAGCTATTGTCTTGTGGGTACTTCCCTGAAGGTAGCCAGGCTGACCGCATAATAAGGGTGGGATGACCTCCACCAAAGAGCCTGGGCCGGTGCCAATGACGGGGGCCCCGAGGCGGAGGGAAACCTGCCGGTCACTCACTGCCCCCCCCGCCCCGCTCCCTCATAACATCATAAAATATCTGGGTTCCCCCTGAGGACAGCAAACAAAAGAACAGCTGCCTTTGGGAATAAGTAATCCTTATACTGGACGTTGTCCAAGACACACAGAAGGAATCCCTCTGGCACATAAATCGTGGAGTTGCAAAACAAGAAGGACCTTAAAAATCAACTAAGACTATGCTTTTGTCTTCAAGATGAGGAAACAGAGGCCTGCAGAGGTTAAAAAAAATTGTCCCAGGTCGCACAGGTAGTTAGTATCGAAACTAGAAACTGGAAGTAGAACCCAGGTCACTTTCTGTGTCCCCTGAAGTTTCACACATGCTGAATCTTTCCTCAGATGATTTACAGCCCTAACTTTCATACCTGGGCAGATGGCATTTTGTCTTCAGTTTCTTATAAACATGCTCTGGAGGAGCCTTGGTTTGGGGCTAATCTGAGGTGGGAGCCCCAGGACACAGTTCTGTTGCCTGGAACCTTCCATGCTCAGGGTGGACGGGGTCTTGGTCCCATTGGAGAAGTCCTTCAGGGCTGGACGGTGAAGTGTATTGATTTCTTGTTCTGATCAGCAGAACAAACAACTCTCTGAGGATCCTTTCCCTGCTGTTGCCATCGTGGCCCTGCATTTTCTCACCCCCTCCACTTCCGGCTTCCAGGCTGCCAGGGTGGACTTTTTTCAGCCCTGCGACGATGTTTAGCACTATTATCGGGGAGTTTCTAGCTTGGTTCGATGTTGTCGCTGTCTCTTGTTCTGAGATTTGGGGCGAGACCTGATCAGAATGTCAGAATATCTGCTAGGCTGAGCTGCTGCTCTTCTTGAATGCAGACTCCAAAACGCCCCTAAAACCGCCAATCTCCATAGTAACAGGCCCACCCCAGAGCAAGAGTACAAATTCCACATACACTATGTCTAAAAAGTAAGAAGAGATCAAGCAAACCAATAAGCTGTAAAATAAAACATGCTCCCTCCTCCTACCTTGATAAATTTATCTTTCTAACAATTTATCTATTTAGAATAGATAGTTATGTATCTATTTATTATTATATATAAATATAAATTTATTTATAGGATATGTCTGGGCTTCAGTTGATAGGCTTGCAATATCTAGATGAGTAACAAAATAAAGACATACATAATTCACATATTATCATATTATTTATTCCATAAAATTAATTTTTCTTATCTTTATTTTAGCAACATTATTAATTATGGTATTGTAATAAAGATATTTGGATAATTTGTTTTCCACTAACAATAATGATCTAAAGAATTAAATAATAAAAAAATCATATTCAAAGTACACATTTCAAAATATTTTCACAAACATATAAATAAAATGCAATAAACTTATAAATTTTTTTTTTTTTTTTTTTTGCCACGCCCTGCAGCATGCGGGATCTTAGTTCCCCCACCAGGGATCAAACCCGTGCTCTCTGCGTTGGGAACGTGGAGTCTTAACCACTGGACCGCCAGGGAAGTCTTTATGCTTTCTTAAAAGTTATTTTTCTTTAAAAATACTTAATCTTATCTAATAAAATTAAAAGCCAAATTATAAATTAATAAATATAAATATTTTGATCAAAATTATTTAAAGATGAAATTTTTAATTTACTTTATTGAAGGTTTAATTAAATCTTATTACATTTTTTTATAAGAATAAAAGTGTTTGCATTCTGGCATTCCATGCCCAACTAGCTAATATAGTGTAAAAAATTAGTATCTTACTTCACACAGGTTACATCTAGATCATATACAGCTGTCCCTCTTTATGCATGGATTCTGTATTTAAGAATTCACCTACTTGCTAAAATTGATTTGTAACCCCCAAATCAATATTTGCAGGGCTTTTTAGGTCATTTGGGGACTACGGTGAAAAATTTGAGCCACGTGATACACACGCTCCCAGCTGAGGTGGAACAAGGGACACCCCGGCTTCTTGTTTCATACTGTAAATAAGCATCCTTTTTGTGGTCTATTTAGAGCCACTCTTTTCGAATTTTTGTGCTTTTTGGGGTGACTTTGCTGTTCAGAATGTCCCCCTACATAGTGCTGTGGTGCTGTCTAGAGTCCTAAGTCCAAGAAGCTGTGCTGAGCCTATGAAGGAGCTACGTGTGTTACATAAGCTTTGTTCAGGCATCAGTTACAGCACTGGTCGCCATGAGTTCAATGTCAATGAATCAGCAATACTTATTAAATAGGGTGTTTTTAAACAGGAACACACATAAAACAAGGTTATGTATAGATCAACTGACAAAAATGTTGTGACCAGAGGCTCTCAGGAGCCTAATTCTGTATTTCTTGTAGGAACAGTGGTTCAGTATTCATTAATTCAGGGTTTGTGGTGATTTTATAGAACATAACTACTTCAAATAATAAAAACTGACTGTCTATCCAAACCTAAGAGTGATGTTTAACATTGCAAAGTATTCTAAGGTTGGCATGTGCAACTGTGGCAGACACTGCAGTAGTGAGGGCCTCCGGAACTACGAGTGGGAATCCAAGGATAAGGAAGAAAATGCATGTTTGACCCCCCTGGGAAATGATGCTTCATTGTACAAGAATCTATTGCATTCGTGCTGAGAAGAGGACTTAACAAGTTAATTAATTTGTCTTTTATCTAAATTCTTCCACTGCTCAAATCTTTCCACACTCCAAAAATAGTGTCCTTCTCCAAAGTTGGCAGTGATACAACCCACAAACTTCATGGCACTCAGAGGCAGTCACTTTTTGTCTTGAAAATATGCGGCAATAGATGTAGAGAAGCATGTTTCTTGGGCCTGAATGGTGTTAGTTAATAGAGTGGATGTTTACGGTTACCAGCCTCGCTGTACTCACGTTGAGCACCAGATCCCAGTGACAAAGCCATCTGTGTGTGACTTGATACATTTATTTCTGGTACACATGTGTGATATGCAGAGTGCTGAAGGCCCAGGCCCAGGACAGAACAAAGGGCTACAGAAGGCTTGTAGAGGCAACCTGAGTTCTACCCAGGAGGCGTCCAAACCAAACACTGCATCGATACGGCTCTTCATCCACTCTTTTAACACAATCCAACTCTATATGCTCCGAAGTTCCAGTAGGATAGTGAAATGTTGTATGTGAGCTTTTCCAGAATAACGTGTTTGTGTTAAATTGTCATCCCTGTCCAATTTTCATAAGAAGAAGTTTCTTTATTTGTTTGGAGAAGAGACAAAAGATAGTTCTCTTTGGCCACCCAGTCAATGTATTCAAAAATCCGACATATTTTTTTTTAAATGTGCCTAGCTTGGTACACAATTCTTTGTACTAGTTCTTGGCCCCAGATTCTAGAAGATCAGGATTTCCAGGAGGTGTTGTTCTGCCACTCAGTAACATTTCCCTCATTCTTCCCTCGTTCTCCTTTTTCCTCCCATCCTTCAGGGCTTAGCATCTAAGACTGCCTGTCGCTAGCTGTGTGACCTTTGGAAAGTCCTGTCAAGGAACCGTTGACTCAATCCTTGGCCAGGCATGCTGATAACCGCTTGCCTGAGTTGTCTCACAACAGGAGGTCCCGATAAAGAGCGCAGTGCGGCCGCCCGAAAACTAACCGGGAGAATTCGGCAGGGGCCAAAAGGACGTCCTACCAACCTCCCAGAATCCTCCTCACTGGAATGCATCTTGGCTGAGGGATGCACGCACCACCAGGAAGAACCCTGAGTCAGACCAAATATGGGCCAACCAAGATGATTGGCCAGAGACAACCCGGAAACCAACCCCATCACCACAAAACCTGAGACTGTGAGCCACGTGGCAGAGCAGGTCTCCTGGGGTCCCTCACCCTGCTGCTCTCCACCGGGCGCCCCTTCCCAATAAAGTCTTTTGCTTTGTCAGCACTTGTGTCTCCTCGGACAATTCCTCTCCGAGCGTTAGACAAGAGCCCACTCTCGGGCCCGGGAAGGGACACAGTCCCTCTGTGCCTCCGTTTCCGCATTGACAGCGTGTGGGTGCTTGCGCTCCCAGCACCAGCACGGAATTGCTGTCACACTGAGTGACATCCTCTCTGCCGTGTGTTGAGGGCCGGGCTAAGCAGCATACTTGGGCTGGACACTTTCGTCGTCATCATTCTTGTTATTGTGGCAGGAGGATCTGACTACCCTCCACACCCCTCCATCGGAACGATTTCATTGAACTTGGAGCCCTTCCCAGGGCAACAAATCAAGGCGTCATTAAAGATTAATGTTGCTCTTTTATGACCCAGGTAGGCCCCTGGCTGGAGCAAGAAGAAACCAAAGCTGCTCGTCCCCGCGATGCGGTTTCATTGGCAACAAGGGCTGGTCAGGCGCCTTCTGAACTAAGAAAAGAATTCGTCTTAAATACGGAGTTGGACAATGAAAATGAAATATACGAACATATGAAAAATGAACATGAGTTTTCATGGACGAGCTTCTGTAGATTTTGGATCCGCCTCTCACGTGTGGGAATTCCCAGATTCTAGAAGATCAGGATTTCCAGGAGGCGTCGTTCTGCCACTCAGTAACATTGCCCTCATTCTTCCCTCGTTCCTCTGGTTGGAAATTCCCACCGGAGCACCCGCATCCATGCTTTCCCAGGGCGGGCAGCTGGCCTCGCTCCTCTCCTTGAGAATGGGGGCCACAGCCCACTGCAGCCACAGAGCTTGGGAGGACAGGGGACTGAGATCTGAGGTGTGTTGGGGGCAGGGTGGAGGTTGAGGTTGAAGATTTGGTGGGAGACACAGGAAGAAAGAAGCTGTGGGGAAAGGAGCGGGAATCCGGGACAAGTTTGAGGACGGAGGCTCTCTGGGAACTCATGCAGTTGACAGGGAGCTGGAGAACAGGCTCGGACAGAGCCAAACAAGACGCGATCTAGTCAAGAATCCCCAGGAGTCATCCGTTTAGGCCACTGCTGCCCTCATCACTGTGCACATTTATTACTGCTCCTCTGGACCCCAGACACTCACCAGCGTCCTACAGGATGCTGCAGCCCCCGAACTCCCCCCACCCCCAGTTCTGGGCTGTAGGGTCCACCACAGCTGTGCTGGTGGCTCTGACTGACTCTGTGTCTTAGTGTCCCTCCCTCAAGAGTCTAAGTCCTGCGTAAGGGCATCTGCCTGATCCTTCAGGCCTCGTGCCTGCACTTCCCTCCCACCAGGGCTGGGATTCTCCCAACCGAGGGCTGTTTGGCAGGTGGGTGGCTGAAACGACACAGGTTCTTCACAGGCCCCCAGCTTTACTGCAGACTGACGGGATCTATTAGCACCTCTAAATTAAAAATCATCAGTCAGAAGGGAATTAGTAAGTCTCAGAAGAATAGGAAATAGAAAATTTGAAGGCAGGCTCTGGTTGTGTCGATTTGCGTGCCTGATTTGAAAAGAGATTTATTGAGTTCCTAGTCCCTACCAGGCACTATGTTAAGTGCAAGGGATGTGTCACAGTTCCTGTTCTCAAGGAGCCTGAATTTAGACGGGGAGAGAGAAATAAGCAGGCACTTTGCAAACTGGGAGATGGGTGGGGTGACCCAGAAGAACACAGGAGCCATGGGAAAGCCAAGGGAAGACTCCTGTCCCACCGGGGGGGGGGGGGGATGCCTCCTGAGGAGGAGGTGTCTAAAGGCCAGCAATGGCCTTCGGGCAGGAAGAGGGTGTCTCAGGCCAAGGCACCTGCCGTGTCTGGATGAAAGGACAGCCCTTGACTCTAGCCAATGCGCTGCTTAGAGCACTCAGGGGAGCAGAATTTTTAGCCGAAATCACTCTCAATGGAAAAGAATGCTGTACTGAACTAATACGTCTGCTATAGGTGAGGGAGTGGGGACCGGCAGGACACTGCACAATCGTCAGGCCAGTCTTAGAGAAAAGGAGGGAAGACGTGATTACTTAGATAGCGGATGCACGTAACAACAGCAAAGTTTGAGAGCCGTCATTATCAGCTCTATGTGACCCAAAGTCCTGTTCTCTAACAAATAGTTTATATCTCCGGGAAGGGAATAAGTGCATAATATAACCTACATGCATACATATGTTTTTAAAAAAAGCAATATCAGGCCCTAACTAGGTCATAGAGGCTCATATTGAGGAAGAAAAAAAAGGAACATATTTATAACAAAATAATATGTATTTCAATATGTGAATTTTGGGACACAGCTACTCTAGAAGACATAGTGAGATGTTGGCATCTGCACTTAGAATCTCCATAACGGTGACGGTGACAAACACAGGCTGATACAGGTCTGTGGATTTGGCGAGTCAGCCATCACGGGTACCTTTGCCTGAAGTGAGGAAAGACTCTCGGTGAACTTCTGAGTAGTGGACCCCCAGTCTTCCCTGGAAAATCTGGTATATTCTAAAACTGTGAAAAAAGTGCCCTGGGTTTGTACATAAAACAGACTTAGGTTCTAGGCTCAATTAATTATAATCAGATGTATCGGCTGCCTCATGTCCCCTCTGACACATCTTTGTGTATTAGTTTCCTATGGTTGTACGGTTACTGTAACAAGTTATCACAACCTTAGTGGTTTGAAACAACCCCGATTTATTCTCTTACCGGTCTAGAAGCCAGAAGTCCAAAGACAATTTCTGTGCTAAAGTCAAGACGTTACCAAGGCTGGTTCCTTCTAGAAGCTCTGAAAGGAAAATCCACATCCTTACCTTTTTCAGCTTCTCGTGGCCACCTGCTTTCGGCCCCTCTGTCCACCTTCAGAGTGCATCACTCCAACCTCTGTTTCATCATCACATGCCCTTTTTCTCTGACTCTGACTTCTCCCGTGTCCTTCTTATAAGGAGTGCTGTGATTACATCAGGCCCAACTGGATAATCCTGCTTAATACTTTCTCCTTGAGATTCTTAACTTATCACATCGGCAGAGTCCCTTTTGCTGGGAGGTAGCATTCACAGGCTCGGGGGATTAAGATGCAGGCATACCTGGGGGCGAGTAGTCTGCCTACCAGACACGGAGTCCAGCTCTTGCTGCAGTATGCAGTCCGCGCAGACTCCCACCTCCGGGAAAGAGAGGCTTGCCTCAAGTGCACCCCAAGTACGTTGGCTTCCTGCCTCAGGCATCTCCCACCCTGGATACCAGTGGGGCACACATAACAGCACCTGCACAACTAGGAAGTGGAGGCGAGTGTAGCGTCTGGGACACTCCTGGCCAACAAGGAACCATGGATAGATGCCTCTCATTCTTCACGTGGGATTGAGCCCCAGTTACTATTAGTTTTTTCTCTTTCCTTGCTTCACTCTCTGTATTAGTCAGGGTTCTCTAGAGAAACAGAATCAATAGGAGAATATATATGTTTTATATATATATATATATATATATATATATATATATATATATATATAATTATATAATATGTAATTATAAAATATATACTAGAAAATATATTATTTTATATTATGTATTATATAATAACATTATACAATAGAATATATATTAAATATATATATATATATATATATAGAGAGAGAGAGAGAGAGAGAGAGAGAGAGAAAGAGATTATTTATTATAAAAGATTATTTATTATGGTGGCTGAGAAGTTCCAAGGTCTGCAGTCAGTAAGCTGGAGTCCTGGGAGAGCCAATGGTGCAGTTCCATCCAAGTCTGAAGGCTGAGAGGCGGGAGAGCTGATGGTGTTTCAGTTTGAATTCAAGTCCAAAAGGAGCAGAAGACCAATGTTCCAGCTCAAAGATAGGCAGAGAGAAAGTTGGACTCAACCAACTCAGCCTTTGTTCTCTTCAGGCCTTCAACAGATTAGATGAGGCCCACCCACACTGAGGAGGGCAATCTGCTTTATTCAGTCAACCAGTTCAAATGTTAATCTCATCCAGAAGCACCCTCACAGACACACTCAGAATAGTGTTTTACCAAATATCTGGACACTCCATGGCCCAGTCAAGTTGACACGTAAAATTAACCATCACATACTCTTTGTTTCCTGAAATCACCTCCTAAATAAACCACACATAAGCCTATACTTCAAGATCTGCTCTGGGGACAACTCAAACTAAAAGAACAGGATTTTTACCAACATTGATGTCAGATAAGACATACACAGGTCTTGCAGGACTATAGACAGTTCTCTGCTGTGTGGAATATTCTACACATTGCAGAATATCTAGTATTCCTGGCACCTACAAACTAAATGCCAGTAACACCTAACATCCCCAAGCACTATGACAGCTAAAAGGGCCTTATACGTTTCCAAAATGCCGCAAGGGGTAGTATTACCCAAACATCCCCACAAACTGAGAACCATTTGTCTGGAGGATGTGAGCTTCAGATAAAGTCACTTTTCTGCCCCAATTGATGCTTTATTTGGAGTATGGAATTTTTAATGGATTTTTGGGGGGCCAGTCATGGTTCAGTTTGGATTGGGAGCTGCAGATGAAGTCAGTCTCCCTGAAACCCATGGGGTGTGCGTGGCTGATATTGTGATAACAGTTTGAACCTTGTTAGGAGGGGAAAGGTTACTGGATGGGGAACCAACAAATGCACACAATAGGCAATGTGGCACACCCATGGAAACGCAAGTTGTTTGGTGTGACTGTGGTGTGGGGAACAGGAGTGAGCAGATACTAGACCATTTAATTTAATGAATGTGATCCGTTCCCCTTGTTCCTCAGCCATGTTTACCAAGCAAAGTCCCAGTGACACTTTCACTTCCCACATCACTCACCCATCAACTGGGAATGCTCTGACTGGTCCTCCCAGTGACTGTATTCTCACTTTGAATGAGGGCACTCTGGTCTATACATCAGTCTCTGTGAGCCAGGTTAGTGTGAATTGGCCCTTGAGAAAATGGGCATACTCATTCTGACTGACATTAGATTCTTGAGCCTGAATGATTGAACCTGACCTGTGGCGAATTTGCCAAGTTAACTGTGACCCCAGGAGACCTTCTGCTGTACACTCACACCCACATGGACACATGCACACTCTATCTCACACACACACCACCCGTCACAGCCCTGGAGGCGGGAGCCTATTAACAAATAGGGGAGGGGGAGGCTGACCTGGCCTGTGTCTAGGTGCCTGTGAAGGGCCTCGAACAAGCCCTGACTGCACTGGGCAAGTTGGCCTGAGAAGCTCTGGTCTTCATCCCGCGGCATCCATCCATGCCACAGCGCCTGCCATAAACCGTCCAGCTGTCTTTACCCCTAAGCCAGAACAAGTGGAGTCACGAATCTCTCTCTCAGTCCCTTAAAAACAAGAGCTCTCTCCTAGGCACTTATAACAACACCAGGAGGTTTCTGGGGAAGAAAAGACTGGCCAGGGTGGTGAAATCCATCGCTGGACATCCTCATAATTTGGAGGCTCTCAGGACACAAAGCCATCTCCTGCCTTCCTGCCTCTGTCACAGACACCACAGAGCAGGTTCCGTCCCCAGGCCCAGCAGCTGAGCCAGCCTCCCCCCAGCTGTGATAAGGGCTCCAGCGACGCTGAGGACCAGGCTGGGACGGCAGAGCCCCTCAGACTTCACGCTTCCACAAGACGAGGTTCAGCTTTCTCCATTCTATTCTCCGAAAGCTCAGCTGCCCAGACTGTGGAAATTTCGATTCCATTTCCTGCAGCTTCTTGTTCATCTCGTCCTAAGAAGGTGCTATGGATTATCTCAACAGTGTCAAGATGTGAAATAAATTTTCATGCAAGCAAAAGGCCAAAAACCCCAGGGCTGGGGGTGGAGTGGGGGGGATCGGAGAGGGAGAGGAGAGGGAAATGGAAAGTCTGAGGCTGATATTTTGCAGACCAAAGGAGCATCGTTTGCTCTTTTCCGGCCCTAAGAGTCAAGACTCCCTTAAAGCGCCGCTCTCCTCTTCCCTATTATGGAGATGCAGTTTGGGCTGGAGGAGCAGTGCTCCCAATAAACAGATGGGAAGCCCGGCTCTCCCTTTCTTTTCCTCTGGGAGTCATTCAGGCTCTGTCTGTGGCCCTTGAACCCCTCCCTGCCACGGATTACACTGTTTAAATTCACAAAACCTTGTGGGGTTTATTGCTGTTTTGAGGGCCCAGCTCCTTTTCTGGTCTTTGGAAGAAGAGCTTTCCTGCGGATTCACAGCCCTCGCATCGTTCCGGCACGAGGAGGAAGCTGTGAACGAGGGGACACAGCCTCGCTGAAGCAAAGGCTTGAGATGGGCACACGCGTCCGACCTCTGTCCTTGTGTTGTCCAGCACGGTCGCTCATGTGAACACAGGGACAACTTCTTTCACGGGAAGGGGGCTTGGGAGCCTCAGAGTTTGTCCTGTTAAGGCATTGCTCACGTCAGGAGAGGCAGGGTGGTGATGATGGGAGACTTGTGTGGTCAGACACATTTGGGCTCAACTCTTGGCTTCTCGCCTATTGGCTGTGTGCCCCAGGACAGTCGTCTAACTTCTCTGAGCCTCTGTTTCTTTACCGGCAGAATCGGACAAAGACCACTGCACAAGGTGGATGGCCAATGAAATATGGCAGTTTGGAGAGGGGTCACGAGGTAGTAGGGAGAGAGCAAGCGCGTGTGTGAGTTGATCTATCCTCGCTTTCTTCAGGGCGCATGGCTAAACTGTATTTCCCCACCTCCCTTGCAGTCAGTATGCTCATGGGGTGAAGTTCTCGCCGATAGAATTTGAGCAGAAGTAATGTGTGCAACTCCTGCTAGGCCTCAAGGCAGTAGGCTTTCCTCCTGCATGCTTCTTCTCTCTTTCCACCAGCTGGCCAGTTGGAACTCGTAGCAACTAAGCTTTGACATGCAGATGACAACCATGTCTCAGTGATGACACAGCAATGACTAGGAAGGAGCCTGGGTCTTTTTTTTTTTTTGTAAATTAATTTTTATTGGAGTACAGTTGATTTACAATGTTGTATTAGTTTCTACTGTACAGCAAGGTGAATCAGTCATACATATACATATATCCACTCTTTCTTAGATTCTTTTCCCACATAGGTCATTACGGAGTATTGAGTAGAGTTCCCTGTGCTATACAGTAGGTCCCTATTTGTTATCTATTTTATATATAGTAGTGTGTATACGTAAATCCAATTTATCCCTCCCCGCAGCTCTCCCACCTTGGTAAAACCATAAGTTTGTTTTCTACATCTGTGACTCTATTCCTGTTTTGTAAATAGTTTCATTTGTACCATTTTTCTTTGAATGACCAGGAAGAACAAAGATGCCCACCAGCCTAGAATGCTCACGTGAAACTGTACAGTAGAGAGATTTAAATGTATTTGTTCTTTTTATTTTTTTAATTTTTAAATTTTTAGAAATTTTCTTGTTATACCTCCTACTCCCTCACCCCTATACTGCCTCTCCCCCCCTCCCCACTGGTAACTACAAGATTGTTCTCTATATCTGTGAGTCTGCTTCTTTTTTTGTTATATTCACTAGTTTGTTGTATTTTTTAGACTCCACATATAAGTGATATCATACAGTATTTGTCTTTGTCTGACTTACTTCAGTTAGCACAATGCCCTCCAAATCCATCCATGTTGCTGCAAATGGCAAAATTTCGTTCTTTTTTATGGCTGAGTAGTACTCCATAGTATATATGTACCATGTCCTCGTTATCCATTCATCTGTTGAGGGAAACTTAGGTTGCTTCCATATCTTGGCTATTGTGAATAATGCTGCTATGAACATTGCGGTGCATGTCTCTTTTCGAGTTGGTGTTTTTATTTTTTTCGGATATATATGCAGGAGTGGAATTGCTAGGTCATATGGTAGTTCTATTTTTAGTTTTTTGAGAAACCTCCATACTGTATTCCACAGTGGCTGCACCAATTTACATTCCCACCAGCAGTGTATGAGGGTTCCCTTTTCTCTACACATACTTGTTCTTCAAGCCAGCAGTCCTCAACTTTTTGGCACCAGGGACCAGTTTCGTGGAAGACAATTTTTCCACGGACGGCAGGGGCTCCGGGGTATGATTCAGGCGGATGGTTCAGGCGGTAATGCGAGCAACGCGGGGCAGCAGATGAAGCACTGCTCGCCCGCCCTCCACTCACCTCCTGCCGTGCGGCCCGGTTCCCAACACGCCTCGCTCCAGCCCGGGGGTTGGAGACCCCTGCTTTAAGCCACTGACATCTTGGGATTTCTGCTATAGCTGTCTGGCCTCCACCCTAACTAACGCACATAGGAAAGCTCTGCTTCCCCTTTCTCTCCTAGAGACAGGGGAAAAGCACACGCTCTGGTCTATTGATGGCCACTGTTGCATGGAGACTTTGTTTTTGATGCAAAGAGAATAAGCTGCCTAGCAGAAAAAGTTGCAAAAGATTCAAAAGAGCTCTGAGCCAGTTCATTTGTCCATTCATTCATTCAGCCCACAAACATTGCCTAAGTGCCTCTACGTGTAAAAGGCATAGTGCTGCCTGCTTCCATTCGGAACATTCTCTGCCCACCCCACGCCCACCATGTCCAGGATGCCATCTTCCCAGATCTACAGGAAGCAGGATCCGCAGAGGTGAAACGGGAATTCCTGCTCAAATGCTTTGATGCGTGGGCAGCAGATGGAGAACAGCGAGGATGGAGTGTTGGATAGAGAAAGGCATTCTCCATCCTCGGTACCAATGTCATTCCTGCTCTTACAGAACTGCAATTGTTCACTTCCATTCATTTGCCACCAGATTTATTCCTGACACGCAAATCTCCCTCCCACCCAGGTCTTTGTCTTTCACTGTGGTTATTGTTAGTGGTAACCGTTTAAAGGAGGTGAGGGATAAATTTGATCACAGGGACTGGGTGTGCCCTGACAATGAATATTTCCCAGCCAGGTCATCTGACTTCTAGTCTCTGGAATTCAGATCCCTCATCTATGAAACGGGGATAAGCTTTTATGTCCTGATTGTCTCACGTAGGTGGAAAGTTGGGAAGCAAATATGGAGTAGAATTATAATGAGGTTTTCTGAGTCCCACCAGTTATACCCCAGGGGCACTTGAGTGCACTAGACACTCCCAAACTGAGAGTGATATGGGCTGACATGTGACCCCAAATGAACCGCTGCCCCCTCCCTATGAGACCTTGTCTGTAAATCCCAGATCTGCAAATCTTTCCTTTTATAGGTACCTTGCCGAAAGTAAAGGTCCATCAACAGATGAATGGATAAACAAATTCTGTTATATACATAGGATGGAATATTTTTCATCCATAAAGAGGGAGAACTAATACTTGCTACCCTGTGGATGAATCTTGAAAATATTATGCTAAGTGAAAGAAGTCAGACAAAAATGTCACATGTTATTTGATTCCTTTTACATAAAATATTCAGAAGAGATAAATCCATAGAGACATAACACAGATGGGTTGTTGCCAGAGGTTAGGGGAAAGGTGCGATGAGGTGAAACTGGGTGTGGGGCTTTACTTGGGAGTGGTGGAAAAAGTTTGGAGCTACTTAGAAGTGGTGTCTGCAAGGCATTGTGAATGATTGGATGCCACTGAATTGCTCACTTTAAAAAAAAGGCTAATTTTTTATATCATGTGAATTTCACCTCAGTAATTTTTTTAATTAAGGGAGACAATTAAATGACAGTGTTTCACAATGGAACCTCAGCAGTGGCTGCCTGAGGATGAGTTATTCGTTAAGCTCTCTGAGAAAGCCTTTTCCATTCTCTCCACTCAAAGCCTGTAATACACTAAAGCCTCCTGTGCTTATCATTTCTTTGATGCAACAATGGTCTTTTTCAGGACTTGGCTCACTTCACCAGCTGGCTGCCCACCTCAGCTTCTGGGTCCATGCTCAGGGCAGCTTCAGTCAGAACACTCTGAAATGTATATATCTTCATGCATTCTACAGATATTGGGATGGCCATTCCAGAAAAATTAGACCCAGATTTCCAGGTCAGAATCAAAAAAGTGAAACCTATATGTGTGACTGTGTGAGGATGTACACTAAAATATTAAGAGTGGTTCTGTCTTATCTTTGGATTGTGGGATTAAAAATGGGAATTTTAATTTCCTTTTTTGTGTTTACCTAGATACTTTATTTTTTAAAACAATTGGCCTTTCAATGAGTTCAATATGGTTATTCTAGATTTACAACAACTTATTTAACAATTTATTTATTTATTTATTTATTTTTGGCTGTGTTGGGTCTTTGTTGCTGCACACCGGCTTTCTCTAGTTGTGGCCAGTGGGGGCTACTCTTCGTCGCGGTGCGCGGGCTTCTCATTGCGGTGGCTTCTCTTGCTGCAGAGCATGGGCTCTCAGCGCGCGGGCATCAGTAGTTGCAGCACGCGGGCTCAGTAGTTGTGGCGCATGGGCTTAGTTGCTCCGCGGTATGTGGGATCTTCCGGGACTGCAGGGGCTCGAACCCGTGTCCCCTTCGTTGGCAGGCGGATTCTTAACCACTGCACCACCATGGAAGTCCCTACTTAGATATCTTAAAATAATTCTACAATAAATGTGACTTGTTTATGTAATTTTAAAGAAAATATTAAGTGGGGATGGTTCATTAAAAGATGTAGTATGTACACTCATAAAAAATTATATTCATTCATGGTAACTTTAGAAGCTCATGTAGGTGTGGGGCTTATAAAAATGAGGATGTATCACCCTCCTGTGATATTAGAAGCATTCACAAAGCTATATGGACTTACTTCACTTAGTTTGATAATCTCTAAGTCCATCCATGTTGCTGACAATGGCATTATTTCATTCTTTTTTATGGCTGAGTAGTATTCCATTGTATATATGTACCACATCTTCTTTATCCATTTTAAAAGAATATAAAAAAGAATGTATATATATATGTGTAACTGAATCATTTTGCTGTACAGAAGAAATTAACACAACATTGTAAATCAACTACACTTCAATTAAAAAAAACACACACAAAGCTACACAGAAACATAGCTATGTGGAAAGATGGATTAATTCCACCTGGGGAAGTCAGGAAGGGCTTTACAGAGATGTCATTTGAGCTAGACTTCTCCCCCAGCCAACTGGTAGACCCATTTCCTTCTTTTCTCTAGCCTTCATTGTCATTGCTCTTTTTCCTTTATCAGAACTGTATCCTTCTTCCAAGGACTGTAGTTGCTCCCTCTTCTGAATTACCTTATCACTTGCTGATTGCATTGTTCTTATGACACATGTTGTATGCTACTGATCTTTTCATGTCTATTGCCCTAATTATATCATAATTTTTTTTTGAGGAAAGGCACTGCTATTCTATACCTTTCAGTTACCACAGCATCCTTAAAAAAAAAAGGTGTGTTATTGATGGTTATATCATACATATATTCTGAATCCATCAATAATATAATGGACATGCCAGAAAAATCTTTACTATTTGGTTTTTAAAATACTTAAGACGTGTTCTTAAAAGAACCACTGTCATAAATTAAGAGTTGGTGGGCACCAAGCTAGTCTACTCATAAATGCTCTTTGGGGGAGACAAAAGCAGACTAAAGAAGTGGCTGAAAAATGAGAATTTCAAAAAGTTACCAAGTTTACTAGTTGTGTCAGAAAATGGAAACTGAATAAAATATGTTTCCACACAACTAGCTTTAAAAAAAAAATACTACGTATATGGTTAGGCCCTGAAAGAGTCATCGTCTAGGTCTGAAATGATTCTTTCTCTAGAATGAAAGATGATTTCTGAAAACTCTTCAGATAAACAACACCATTTTTGATTTATCTTCAGAAAGGCTTGCTGCATTAGTTTGGCTTACGCCTAGTGGCAAGTAACATAAACCCAGAATAACAGTAGCTTAAGTAAACTAGAATTTTATTTCCTTCTCATATGTAAGAAGTCTGGAGGTAGTCATCCTAGGGCTGGTGCAGCCTTCCATGCTGTCAAGGAACCGGGTCTTCTATCTTGTTGCACTACCGTCTGTGGCTTCCATTCCCAAGGCCCAAGATAGCTACTGGAGCTCCAGCCATTATGTCTGGAATCCAGGAAGCAGAAGGGAGGAAGAGAGAAAGGATATATTCCTTCTTTTTAAGGACTCTTTGAGGGAATTGCAAACACCATTTCTATAGCATTACACTTGTCAGAACAAACTGGAAAGTATATCTCTATTCTACACAGCAACATGCCCAACTAAACATCAAGGGTATAGGGATTTTTATCCTTTTGTTGTTGTTGTTGCCATGGATCCCTTTGGCAGTCTAGCGAAGCTTTCGTACACCTTCTCAGAATAACGTTTTTAAATGAATAAAATAAATACATAGAAGTACAGAAGAATCCAATCATACTGAAATATGGTTCTATTGACAAACCCTTTAAGGTCTGTAGACCCCACGTTAGGAATCCCTTCTATTATTTAGAAAAAGAGGGATGGTTATCAGCCTCTGACACTTGACAGAGAAAAACTCTACATAATGGCTTTATTCATCCATTAAGCAACTGTTAAGATCCTATTTTAAGCCTCGCTCTGTGTTGTAGAGTATGATGAATACAAGAGAAATCTGGCCTCTCCTCTTGGTCATTCTCTAATTCATCTAAATACTTAATACAGTGGAAACCTTCAACTTATAAAAATGGGTAGTCATATCGGCCAGGTTTTATATATCAGTATTAGAGGAGTTCAAAACAAGGGGGAAATCACGTGGAGTGGGCTTGGAGAAAGGGAAGAAAGAAAAGTACAAGGTTTATTCTGCAAGAAGGGAGAGGCAGCTTATTGGGGGAGGGGCAGGGGAATGCGAGGGGAGGTAATGGGAGTGGCAGGAGGGTCCCAAGGGGGTCTAAAGAAAATGGCTGAGGACACATGGTTGGCAAGGAGAGGGTTGTATTTGAGCTAATTTGAAGTAGAGAATTATTAGTTCTTGAAACTAAAAGGATGAAAAAAGTCAAAAAAAGGTCAAAAATGTACATAGGTTGGTATGTAAAAATATTTAAAATGGTCTAGAAAGACAGACTTCAAGTTTCTGATAGTGATTGTGGTTGCTCCTGGGGAATTGGATGGGGTGACAGTCAAAAGGATTGAAGTTTTACATACAGTATTTTATTTCTTTGAAAATAAAAAGAGATGGGACAAATATGACAATATATGAAAAATTAAGAATAAGTTTTTGTTATATCATTCTTACACCACCCCACCCCCTTGCATTTTTAAACATTTCACAAGTTTAAAAAGGTAGTCATCACTTTAAAAAGTTTAAATGCATTTTTACTCTGTACTAGATGTGATTTAACTTACCCAGTAAGTTCTGGCTACACGTATTCTAAAGTTTTATGTTGACTTTGAAGAGGCTGGTCTCTTCACATCCCCCTGAAACATGTCATGGTAGTACTTTCCTCAAGTTCTTTCCTTAGTCTGGAGTGTATTCTCATCTCCTCCTGGCCCAGCCATTGTCTGACTTCCTTTCAGGACCTCCCAGCCGGTTTTGATTTCTCCCTCATGGGAACTCCAGTAATATCACTCATTTTAGCCCATATTATTTGACTTTGAATTTAATTTGCTTTCACCATGGAATCATTATGCTCCTTGCAGGCCTAACCATCTTATAATCAGGCTGGCAAAAGACATTCCATTCCCCATCCCCATTCCATTTCCATGGCAGACATAACTAATCAACCACATTACTTTTTCCCAGTGAACTTGGACGTGACTCAGAGTCCTCCTCAGAGCACCTGCAGCTGCAGTCACCAATTGTATAGATTGAGCATGCAGATGAAACCTCTTTCCGCCCCTGCCTGTGCTTCCTTTGTGGCTTCCAAAGGACCAGTGTTGTTCCCAGGAGAGACTCAAAGAACAGCACCATCTTGAAAACCCAGAAATTATAAATGTCTTAGGCAAGTAATTTTGAAGAAACTTCACAACTCATTTTAGTGACATGCTGATGGCTGAGTCAACTGTTTGAAATGTCAGCTAGTCTGGAAAGGGACAGAAAAATTGGAAAAGAATAATAGTGCAAGAGATTAACATAATGCCAAACACCCATACACCTGACACCCAGCACCAGGAGAGCTTGGCTGCCAGCTACAGGGGAAAAGCTCAAGTCCAAAGTCGCTTCTTCATTTCCATCATTAAGTGGAGGGCAGCCTTCCCAAGGCTCGTCAAGGCCTTGGGATAGCGCTAGGACTAGAGCAGGGGAGAAGGGTAAGGAATTGTTCCCTGGTAAATTGGAGAAATGGCTGTGAGTGAGGCAGCTGGGAAGGAGGCCTGAGAACAAGTCCTGAGGCCAAGGCCTTTGAAATCTTATTCTGCCCCTAAGAGATGTCAGAGTCCTGAAGGAAATACACCAACAAACTGACTATTGAAGCGTCTTCATGATGGGGTCATGAGTAATTTTTTTTTTCCAGCTTCTTTATGCTTTTTTCTACTTAAAAAATTCCTATAATGACCATGTTTTACTTTCATGGTCAGAGGCTGAAAGAGGAAAAAAAAGAACAAAAAAAGATTCCAGAGGAATACCAATCTTTTTTTTTGGTCCAAATTTATTTATTTATTTATTTTTATTTTTGGCCGTGTTGGGTCTTCATTGATGTGCATGGGCTTTCTTTATTTGCGGTGAGCAGGGTGTACTCTTCGTTGTGGTGAGCGGGCTTCTCATCATGGTGGCCTCTCTTGTTGCAGAGCACGGGCTCTAGGCGCGCGGGCTTCAGTAGTTGTGGCTCACAGGCTCTAGAGTGCAGGCTCAGTAGTTGTGGCGCTCGGGCCAAGTTGCTCCGTGGCATGTGGGATCTTCCCGGACCTGGGATCGAACCTGTGCCCCCTGCATTGGCAGGCAGATTTTTAACCACTGCACCACCAGGGAAGTCCCACCAATCTTTTTAAAAAGTGTTACTATTACTCTACCTTTGGAAGCAGAGGGAAAGAGAAAAACATATCATTTCACTCACCGAGAAAGTGGATATTGGAAAACTGAAAGCAAATATAAAACTCCTTTATCAAAGTGACCAGTTTGGTCACTGATCACTTTTTCCCTCATTCATTCATTCTTTCATTCATTCAATGGTCATTTGTGGAGTGACTTCTTTTTTTTTTTTTTAATAAATTTATTTATTTATTTTATTTTTGGCTGCGTTGGGTCTTCATTGCTGCATGCGGGCTTTCTCTAGTTGCGCGAGCGAGGGTTACTCTTCGTTGCAGTGCGCGGGCTCTAGGTGCACAGGCTTCAGTAGTTGTGGCTCATGGGCTCACTAGTTGTGGCACGCGGGCTCTAGAGCGCAGGCTCAGTAGTTGTGGCGCACGGGCTTAGTTGCTCCGCGGCATGTGGGATCTTCCCGGACCAGGGCTCGAACCCATGTCCCTTGCATTGACAGGCGGATTCTTAACCACTGCGCCACCAGGGAAGCCCTGTGGAGTGACTTCTAAGTGCTGGGGATACAAGACTAAAAAATAGGGGAAGGATACATTGGGAGATAGGGATTGACATATATGCCCTACTATATATAAAACAATAACTAATAAAGACCTACTGTATAGCACAGGGAACTCTACTCAATACTCTGTAATGACATACATGGGAAAAGTATCTAAAAAAGAGTGGATACATGTATATGTATAACTGATTCACTTTGCTGTACAGCAGAAAGTAACACAACATTGTAAATCAACTATACTCCAATTAAACAAAAAACAAAGACAGAAAAATATACAACCCCTGCCGCCGCAGAGCATTCAGTCCGGGGGTGGGGGAGGGGAAGGTCCACAGACCTTCATCAGGTGACCACACATGGATGTTAAGTTACCACTGGGCTAAGTGCTGGGGAGGAGCCGCTGTAAGTGGCCCTGTGAACGTGGGTGATGGCCTGGGCTGGGGGTGGGGCTAACTTCATCGTCAGCCCCAGCTCTGGGCTGTCCCCATCATCACCGCATTGGCTGTGGGCTGTGACACGCCTCCTCCCAGGCTCTCCCTCTCCAGTGCATCCGGCAGCCCCTCTCACTGCTGGCTTCCCCCAGCCTGTCTCGGTACTCAGTAGCTCCATGACACACAGTGGCTCCCTATTACCACCAATTGTCTCAACATCAAACAACTCTGTCTGTCTAGCTTGCCCAGTCCTGGGGAATCTCACCTCTGAAGGTCTTTCCTCGTCCACAGAGTACCTTTGGTGCAAGTTTTAAAAAGGCGTCTCTTCCAACCCCTACCAGGGCAACTGCAACTTGGAGAGCAGAGCTGGGGCTGCATTTCAGTCCCTACTCTGTTTTCTAGCTTTATCTCCACATGTAGACCACATACCTCTTGAGTAGGAATTTTGTTCTTTTGTGTTTTAATTCCCATGGTGCCCAACTCAGCACTGGACACATGGTGCCAGGCCTTCTCGGGGACAGACAGGCTGCCAGATTGAGTCTTAAATTATAGAAACTTTCCGGCTAACCTGTCTTCTATGATCTTGGAAAGTGTCCTTATGCCCTGAAGACCCCCATTTCTTTCTCTCTCTTTTTAAAAAAATATTTATTTATTTATTTATTTTGGCTGCACCAGGTCTTAGTTGTGGCATGTGGGATCTTCGTTGTGGCATGCATGTGGCATCTAGTTCCCTGACCCGGGATCCAACCCAGGTCCCCTGCATTAGGAGCAGAGTCTTACCTACCGGACCACCAGGGAAGTCCCCCGAAGACCTCCATTTCTTCATCTGCAAAGTGGGAGGACTCACTGGGCACTTCAGGCATGCAGTGAGCTGGGAAGAGAGAGCAAATCAGGGCTGAGGGGAGACAGAATGAAGACGGGGCGGGGGGTGGGGGGAGGGCGGAGGAGCAGGAGGAGGTGACAGGTTCGTTCTCCCTTGATCTTCTCGAGTTTACCACAGGAGCTGAGAAGTAGTTGGGGCCGCCTGCCCTGGGGAGAGCGTGTCTCTCAAGGGCGCCTTTGCAAGAGGCGCCTCCTTCCTGGGCCCCAGCCACCTGTGGTTGACGGGAGCTCGCACGTGAAGTTGAACCCAACCAAACACCCACCTGAAGACCACAGGAGGGACTGGATTTTCCAGGGAAGTCCCGATTTTGAATCTTTTGTCTCACTGTCTAAACATGATATATTGGACCATGTGTTCCAGTTTGGGGCCCAGAAACCTGATCAGCTATGGACTGGGGGTCCCTAGATGGAAGATGGAAGTGGAGGCCTTGCACGTCTGTACTCACCCACGGGTGCTTCAAGCTGCCCTCTCTGAGCTGCAGCCACCTTGCCTGCTGGCCCTCTATTTCCTTAGTGCAGCCTTGGTGCCATGAGCCTGGGCCTTCCCTCACACCGTCCCAGGACCCACCTGGCCATCAGGCCAATGGTGGGTTCACCGGGTCCTCCGGGAGACCGGGGCCCTCCTGTCTGAGTCATTAGGGACTCTAGCAGGGGGACTTTCAAGTCTTGGCCAGCTGCTGAGAGGCGAGGGGAATGTTTGGGGATGATGGACACTCAGGTCATATCAGGACAGAGGCAAAAAGCAGGTAGCAGCCAGGAGAAGCTCCTCTTGCCTCTGATCCTGCATGGGAGGACAGAAGCAGGAAGCAGAGGAGTGTGATGGGTTTGGAGATGCCAGAACTGAGCTTGGTCCTTGCTCTGCCACTAATACTGACTCTTCCTCGGGGTCCATTTCCTCACCTATACAAAGGGCCAGTCCCTGACCAGGCTATGGTGCTGAGCAGCTGCCCAGCTGTGGCTCTTCATTAAGCAGGTCCCGGTAATTTCTCGAGCATGGGTGACCCTGTTCTGCACATGTGACCCCACCACTGATTGGACCTGGGAACCTCCAAGGCAGCCCTGTGGGAGCTGCAGAGGCCCTCAGGGGGCCCTGCAGAAAGACTCTGCCTGCTGCACCGGAGGGTGGCTGCGGAGAGACACACGGAGGGGACTCCGGGGGCTGAATGTCAGCCAGGAAAGGACAGTGAGGAAACCCACGAGTCAGCAGAAGCCTTGAGGCAGAAAGAAGGTGCTTGAAGAGAAATGGAGAGAGTAGGGGCAAGAGAAGCAGCTGCAGATACTACAGAGACCCGGATAAATTGAATCACTGTCGGGCAGACACTCAGGTGGGACCCAGCACGTGCACGCCTGCTTCTGAGGGCACACCTGGTCCAGAACAATCTAGGGCACACCTGATCCAGAACAATCTCCCTGTTTTCCTTGAGGTTCCATTGTCTTGACACCCAGAGACCCTGTGTTTCTTCACTTCCAATACGTCTTTACAGTAGCCCTCCCTGGCCTGGGGCAAATAACATTTGTCTATATCCCTTGCAATGTGAAAACAAAGATTTACCTTGCAGGATTCTTATGAAAATCAATCAAAACCATAGATTGAAAATGGCCTCCAAGTGGCCCACGTGCACAGCAGGTAATCAGAAAGGGAGTTGTTATCGCCAAGGAACCAAACACAGTGCTTGACTGCAGAGCCCGAAGAATTCAGGAGGCCACACAGAAGCCAGGGTGTTAAGAGCCCTGAGCAGACCTCAGTGAGACAGGCTGCGTGGACCCAACCTCATTCTCCTGGTCTGCCCCATAGAGACCTCACAGCTATATGAACGGCGTTTTGGAAACAAAACACAGGACTTATGCTTGAACAAGGCACACTTGTGCTAGTTTCCCATATGAGAGGTAGTCTGAGAGTCATTGGATATATGCTGAAATATTGGATTTCTCAACAATTTTGATGTTATATGAGGATACCTGCAGAGAACATTTGAAAGGAAATCGGGGCTGTCCTGACAATCCCAGAACACGTGGGATAGACCAAAGCTGTCTGGATCGTCCCTGACCTTGGTCTCACTGGAGAAGGTGGATGAGACAGGAAGAAGTATTAACTGAGCCTCAGGGGGGCCAGGACTGTAGTGGGCAGTTTGACAAGTGATTCCATTGGCAGCCCAGTTGTCTTGACGCTGGGCTGATTTCCCATGTCTTTACTCGCGGTGTATTTTCAGGATGACCCCCTCTCTCCTGTCCCAGCATTTGTCACTAACCCTTCCAACCTGGAAGAGTCAACAGTTGGGCTTGATGGTTCAGCTCAACTTTACGGAGGAGGAAACAGGGTCAGGGAGGTTAAGTGACCCGCCCAAGTTCACGTCAGCGGTAAATGCAGGAGACAGGATTCGAACTCAGATCTGCTTGATTCCTCCCCACCAAGCCCAGGTATTTCTGCTGAAAAAAGCGAAACCTAAAATGTCACAGCACACAGGGTAGAGATGAGTTCCAGACATGACCTTGTTCTCACAGCACATAGACTCACTTTGAACCTGAAGGTGGAAAGTGGACAAATGCCAGATTGGTTTGGGAAGGGGTGGGGAGAGGAAATGGGGGAGTGTCGAGTTGAAAATGTTCTCTGCTGCGTCATTAGGAGAAAGGAAAGGGGTGCTCTTCTTATTTTTCTTGACAAAAGCAACACAGGAAGAAAACAGTTCATTAAAACACTGCATACTTAAGCAGGGAAGCAGAAACACTTATTTCAGTTCTTGAGAAGAAATTTTTGCAAAGAAGAAAAGGGGTTAGTCAATACTTCGTTTTTTTTTTTTAAAGAAACCTTGAGTGGGTTCAAGTGAGTGAGGGCATGTTTGGAGGACTTTGTTTTGCTTGAGATCATCAAATTACACATAATACACTGTCAGCCTCTCAGGGCTGAGGGCTTGTCTGCTCACACATGGATCCCACTGCCTGGGACAGGGCTTGGCACACAGTAGGTGCACAAAAAATGCTCAGTGAACAAAAGTGCCACCCACCAGGCTCCACCAGCTTGCAGGGGTATTGAGGTCACAAATAGACAAACCCAGTGTCTGCTGGTCCAACAGCCCCTCTCAGAGGTTACCAGTTCTGAAAAGGACTTGGCTCAGAATGATCTTAAAAATAGGCCTCGGAGGTGGCTAGTGAGGAAGGACATGAACACTAGGGGTCTTTAAAGGGTTCTAACAACACTTCCTGCCTTCCATACCCCAGATGGCTCCATTCTTGCCCACCTCGCCTAGGTGGGACTTCCAACCTATGGGATCCGACTTGGTGGTTAGATGTCAAAGGCGAGAAAGCAGACCCATTCTCACTCATCTTTCAAAATTGAGTTTCGCTGCCTCCTCCTCCAGGAAGCCCTCCTTGATGCTCTCTTTCCTCTTCTCACTCAGGATTAAATCTCTCCCTGTGTGTCCCCAGATCTCCCTGTGCAGCAGTGCATCTCCATCCTGGTATTCATCATCCCTGATGACGACAATCACTTCTCACTACAGTGTCAGGTCCTCAGGGATAAGAGGTAAGTCTTCTTTAACTTTACATCTCCAGTACTTAGCCCAGGGCCTGGCATGTAGTAGGTGCTCAACAAATGTTGTTATATGAATAAAAGGAAGGGAGGAAGAAGGGAAGGAAGAGAGGAAAGGAGACGGGACACTCTGGGAACTACATTTTCTTTTTGAAATTCGTCTCATAATTATCTGCCCATCTGTCCACAGATGGCAATTAAAGTCAGGATTCTATTTTCTGTAAATGGTTGAGCTCCTCTACTCTCAGCTGTGTCTTTGGCACCAATGGCAGGAGGAGACTGGGGTGGATTTAGAGGGATTTGGGAGCACAGTGTCTGAGAAATGTATGTGTGTCCTAACACATTTCTGAACTAAATGTATGTCTCTGAACCACATACAAAAGGCACACGCAGCCACATTCTTTCTACCTGGAACTTAGTTACTCAGCAATTTCACCTTTGACACCACAGCCAACCGCTAGGAAGCAAGCTGGGTGTGGGAGGGCAGAGAGCTTGCTCTCCTGTTCGCTGTTGTAGCCATGGTGCTCAGAAAAGGCCAGGCAGCTGGTAGGTGTTCAAGAGCTATTTGGTGAGTGATTGAATATGTGAGAAAAGGACTTGAGGCAGCTTAAATGCCACAAAATTTCTATTTTAAATATCCTGAACTTCACTCACGGGGAGCCTCTTAAGACACTCACTCAAGTCATGTTGACACTTAATTTACAAATAGTTCTATCAGACTTCATCATCTTGTTCTCTATCTACTGCAGACTAAAAACTGGAAGAAAAGAAAGGTGTTTTTACTCTACCTATGTAAATATACATATTTTTTATTATCGAGAAAGAATTAAGAAAAGTAGACTTCAAAAAACATAGTAGACTAGCGGCCAATTGTCACAACTGTTTTTTGTAAATGGTTCGTGAGGGCGTTCCAATATATCACAGACCGTTACCAATACTCAAAGTGATAACAGAGTCACGAAAAGTAGGTAAAATCAATTTCAACTTACTCTTCTGGGAAGACAGGAAAGTGAATTAAACATTTTAAAAAGAACTCTATCCACGATGAATAAAATTGGGAAAAGTGAGGTACGTAAAGAGGTAATCTTAAAGCATTTCCATTAGCTGAGGCACTGTGGAATCTGAGTATTTTCGATTCCCAAGTTTGTTGTGGTAAATGGTCTCTGTCCTTTGGCTTCTCCCCATGAGTGTGGATGGCCACAGCTTGCCTCCTGCCCATGGGTGCGTACTGGGGATACCCTATGGAGACCCCCAGCTGGAGCCCACATTCCGAACCACTCCTTAAATGTACTCATTTCTGGTTTTCTCCAAGGGGCAGTAAGAACAGGGCTTCTTTAGGACATGTGGAACACTATGCTGATTGAACAAAAATCTTGGTTAAAATTAGAATTAGTGGCTACCTAGGAGGGCAAAATAAGGTAGAGAAACACAGAGCCAGAGCCAAGGGTGGGAGGGGAGGGCCTTGGATTCCTACCCTCTGCCTGGGGGGTGAGGTGTAGGGATGTGCAGGTACCAGCCCCATTACCCCCATCTCCAGGGTGGAGCTGAAGGAGCCCCTTCTTCATCCAGAGCCCAGTGGGCACAGCGCGTGATGTAGCAGAGGGGTGGCAGGGCCAGGCGGAAGCTAAGGGAAAGATGGCACCGGCAGATGAGTCACAGGGCAGCCATCCTCTCACGCTGCGGGTCCAGGGAGAGCACCGCTCCACTCCCCAGCAGGCTTCCAAATGCCACCTTTCTGTCTTGGTGGACGGTTCCCTGTACCGCCACTGATTCCTACCTTCATCAGGTCTAGAAGCATCCAGAAGACTGACAGATCAGATCCTGGACAGTGGGGAGTCGGGTGGGGAGGGAAGAGAGTTGCATTGCCCTGGCCCTCAAGACACCCGGCCAGGCATAGAATCCAGCAGGTTGTCTCACCCAGTAGGAGGACTCTGAATATTATAATGAGAACAATGACAAAACAAAAGCTAATGGTATCTTCTAGCTGAGAAGGAAGGCGTGCCCTGAAGCAGCCGTGTTTTCCCTTTGAAGATAGATAAGGACTGGGTCTGATGGCCTGTGGGCCCCGTTGGACTTTAGAATCAATTTGTCCTGCAAGCAGCTGGGCCCCAGGAAATCACCTTAAGGAATCAGCCCCCAGCATCTTTCTCCAAGAGGGGCTCTGAAGCGCCCCCCACCCCGACATCCCAGCCTGGGCCTGTTCCCCACTACCTCCCCAAACTGGGGGCCTGAGACACCCGAAGGCCTCAGGCTTCTGCTCACAGAGGAGATGTAGGACCCATGAAGAGGCAGGAAGAGCAGGCAAGGCTGCACAAAGAACTCCTGAAACTTACAAACTGCTTCCACCAATCATTTCTAAGCCCCCTCCCCCTCTTGCTCCCTACTTCCACTATAAATATCCCACCTCAAAAGCTGATGGGGAGATAGAGCTGAGCATTACTTCCTGTCTCCTTGCTTGGCCGCCCTGCAATAAAGCTTTTTTCTTTCCGCAAAAGACTGTTGCCTCGGTATTTGGTCGTTCTGTCGCGCAGAGGGCAGCGAACCCACTTGCTCAGTTAATTACTAAGCGTCTATCACGTTCCAAGCACTGTGCTGGTCACTTTTTTGTACCTTATCCCATTTATCCTTTCAAAACCTACCCAGGCAGATTTTGATTTCCCTCACCTAGAGAGGAAGGGTCAAGCTGGCGTGGGGTTTTGGAACTGGGTCTGTCCCTCTGCTGACAGCAATGGAGCTGTCTGGCCACTGTCCCTTTTCACCCGTGTCAGGGCTGTAGCATCTGTCAGGCCCAGGTTCTTACCTGGGACCTCAAGAGGGAACCCAGCTGCTCACCTTCTCAGTGATCCAAAGACAGGCCCTTGGCCGTGGGGAGGGACACCAGGGTGAGCACTGAGTAACCGGCCCACGGCCATCAGAGGTGAGCACTGTGGGCTTCACCCCTCCAGCTGGCACCTCCTGCTGAAAGGAGCTTCTGCTGGCTACCTGCCGAGTCCCACGCCAGGACATCCCTCAGAAGTTGTAAGGGCCTCCGGGGCCTGGACTGGGTTCTCATTCTCGTCCTTGACTGAGTACGTATTAGTTCAGCCAGATCAGGCCTTGAGCACTCAGCAGAGCCACTGTTGGAGTACTCCAGGAAGATATATTTTACGGCAAAATCTTGCTTCCTTCTATTTTATGTATGACATTTTCCCAAAAGGAAAAAAAAAAAAAAAAAGTTGGAATAACTAGTATCATTATTCTTTTCTTTCTTTTATTTTCCACCACAGAACCATCTGTCATCAGAAAACAGTTTACTTTATACCTCTCAGGCTGATTTCCACATCCAGAGGAGAATGGACAGGGGACAGAGGTGACCTCTGGACGCCCTGCTGCAAGGGGCTGGGAAGTGGGGGAGGGGAGTGAATCATCAGCCCCAAGGCTGCTCAGGAGAGAGCTGAGCTGAGCGTCTGCAGAGGCAGACAAGGGAGTCTCGCCACCGTGTTGGATGGTACAGGGGATGGTGAGACGTTACGAGACAGGCATCTTCTCCCTGTGTCACTTCTCACTCCACTCAGTTGGGTGAAAACACAGTTAAAGTTCTGCCATTGTCGGTGCAAACATCACCTGTGACATGGAGCTGGGGGGAGTACATGTAGTGGAAGCTAGCACAGAATACTTTGAGATTTGTTTCATCCTCAAGTCTATGGGGTCCAGTCTGTGAACCGAGAGAGAAGAGGGCCTGAGTTGATAACAGTTATCAGATTTTGACCTTCTTGCTCCATCTGAGAAGGACCAGGTGAGAGACTCTAGGCTGAGGCCGCTGCTACAGACCCGAAGGTAAGGAGGGATGGGAAAATCCATCAATGTCCGAACACCCTGTTTAGGTCATGTCAGATATCCAGCCATTGAAAGGGAGGTATTATATCTTTGGGTTTCCGGGTTGATGCTGAACTGAGGCATCTGAATTTGATCCTTCATTTGAGCTTAGATGAACTTTACCACAAATTTTTTGAGCTACATTTTCAGGCAACCCAGATTGAGTAAATTTCAGTCCTGGCAACCAGAAACCTATCCTCACACTGACCCCTCCACTGGAAGTTCTGGGCTCTTATCCGGCAGGGGTCACGCTAATCAGAATTTTATTTTGTAACTGGCGAGGAGCCTACTGCGGGTTTTAGCAGCAGAGTCACATGGTCAGATCTGTGTTTTTAGAAAGATCATTCTGGGTGCAAGTGGGAGGTTGATTTCAAGGGGGAACTGGCTTAGGGACTCTAGTGAAGAGCTGCTATGGTCTGAAAGTTTGTTTCTCCCTGAAATCCGTAGGTTGAAACCCACACTCAACGTCATAATATTGGAAGGCGGGGTCCTTGGAGGTGACACAGTCATGAGGGCAAAGCTTTCATGAATGCGATTAGTGCCCTTATACAAGAAGCCCCAGAGAGCTCCCTCACCCTTTCCACCATGTGAGGACACAGCAAGAAGACAACCATCTATGAATCAAGAAATGGGCTCTCACCAGACACCAAATGCGCCGGCACTTTGATCTTGGACTTCCAGCTCCAGAACTGTGAGAAATAAATTTCTCTTGCTTATATTATATGCCACTCAGTCTATGGAATTCTATTATAGCAGCCCAAACTGACAAAGACAGGAGCCCACTGGAGTAACACAGATGGGAGGTGATGACAAAGGCCTGAAATTCTGCAGCAGCAAGAGGGATGACGGGTTTAGGCATGATGGTGGGCCTGGGTACTGTTACAAGGTTATCAAGACAGAGGACCCAGGAATGTCTAATCTTGCTCCAGCCCAACCACCTGCCAACCTACAAAGCTCCCGGGGAAACATCCAGGGAATGGAGGCTGAGCAAGAAAGAGGAAATACCACTTTTGTTAAGTTGCCATATTAATTCCCCTTTCTTTGTGTTTCCTTCCAAGCTTAGAAGGATCAGTTGTCCTTGTATCAGTTAGCACAGTACTCTGGTCTCTTGCCACTGCTTCCCGGATTCCTCCCAGGGGAGAAAGCACACACTGCAGTCTGCTGGCCCATGCTTCAGGTTTTATGGGAGCTGACATCTGCCAGTCTCCCATTCTGGAAGCTGCCCTGGTCCAGAACTGACTGTAGGGAAGAGATCCTACTTGCTTCCAGGATAAGCCACGTTCTCTAATATCAGCTTTATCTATAACAAAGATGACAATTTGACATCCATATGCCTTGTTCCTCCTTTTTTATCTCTAAATTAGTCCAGAAGTTGGATGAGGAAAACAAGCTTGTCATTTATTGTAGTCCCTAAGACTCCAAGTTTAATATAAGCTGGTGTTTGGGGTCCAAATCCCAACCTCTATTAAACTGGGCTGAACCATGTGCAATATTTTTTGGCCTAGGCTAGAGATCAGTGCTCTTTAGCTGTCCTAAATCCCAGTTATCAAAATAAAAGGGTAACTTTTATGTGAGGAAAAGCCTCAGGGCAGCCTCAGGAGGCAGAGCAGTAGAACATGTTTGCCTCATTAAGGATCAGGAATATCTTCAAGATGGCGCCCACAGGAATCATGGCCCAATTCGTGTCTGGGAAACCAATCCATCAGACCAACATACTTGCCCTTTGGGAAGAAGTGAGTGGAGGGAGGATGGCTTGGGGAGGAGCCAAGTGTGACTTGAGGCCCACAGAGGGGAGAGGAAAGGTGAGAGAGAGCTGTTGAAGAGGTAGAACCAGCAAGGTACAGTGGGTGAGATCAGCGTCCAAATGCTCCCTGGCTAGAGAGGGAGGGGCCATTCAGGAGGCAGGGAACGCAGCAGTTTGGAGGGAGGAGAGATCTGTCATGGCTGGGCAAAAGGGAAAGCACCTCTGCAAAGTTCTAGAAGCGGGTATTGCTCATGCTTTACAGGACACCCCTTCATTCCAGAGCCCAGGGGGATCGCTGACGCTAACAGAATAGAAGAGATCGATCAAGCTGGGTTAATGGGAGCCATAAAAAGCTGGAAGTTTGATTGATTGACAGGTCTTTAGTGAACATCACAGTACGTCGGACACTGTGCTCGAGCCTGAAGACACACTCAGTGATGAACGAAACAGGTCTTGCTCTGCCCTTGGGGCTTTACCAGGGTTTCTCCAGGTTTGTCTTGTTTTTTGGTTCCTTCGAGGGTTGGGGAGTAGGAGAAACTAGTACTCCCTTTCAGGGGGTGCTGTCAGTGCCCGAGGTTTGTGTATGTTGACTCTCTATTGTTATGAGCCTTAGGGAATTGAGCAGGGAAACCACATCCAGTAACAAGAAATAGCTCAACTGGCCAGAAATGGAAAGTCTGTCTAAGTGGTGTCCTTTCTGTCCTCCTTTTGCATGATTAAGAAGCTATATATTAATACACATGTATGTACATCTCCATAGGGATGTGGATAAATGAGGTGGGTCCGGGGCCCAGGTCCTGAATGTGAAATAAATGTCAACTTGTCCATTTCCTCTCCCCCACTTGTGCTCCCAGTGAGCATGAGAGAAATCAGACCCAGGTGACTACACAAATGGAACCTTGTTTGGGAATGCACCTTGTTTAGAGAGGAAAGCACCCAGCCACCACTACCACTAAAAGCTGAGGGGCCGAGGCAAGACACCTCCCCTCCCGCGGCCTGTCTCCACCTCTGGAGTAGATGGAGTTGGCCTGGCTCAGTGGTTCCCACCCTGGGCTGTGCATCAGCATTCTCTGGGAGCGTTATAAAATACAGGGTCAGGACTCCAGGTCTGGAGATTCTGATTCACTATGTCTGGGGTGAGACCTGGAAGTCAATATATGATTAATAAGCAGCCTCTCTCCTCTAGTGATTCTGGTGCAGCATGGAATCCAGACAAACCTGGGTAAAAATAGACCACCCAAGCCATACAGATTATGTGGCTTGTCAAAAGGGAGGCTGAGGACACAGCTGTGGCTTTAGCGAGGGTATCAGGATGGTCGTGGGGCCTTCGGCCTTGAAAGCCCAGTGGACAGTCAGCGCTGAGCGAGAACAAAAGTCAGACAACAGGAAGCACCGGCTTCCTCCTTCTGGTGTCTGAGGAAGTCAGTCAGCCCCGCCCATAGGGGATGCTCCGGGTACCTGTGCCCTGTGAGCCCCAGACGGATCGGTTGCACGTTTCTGGGTGACGGGGTCTCTCGTTTGGGATTACCCTTGTTGGGAGCATTGGAACACAGCTCGGAGTCATAAAGATTTAGGACAGCAGTCACTCCAAAGGGCTTGTAGGGAAGATCTCTCTTCCTGCCGGCTGACCACCGCTGGTGGGGAACCAGATGCTTCCTTCAGCTTTTTTTTTTTAATAAATAAATAAATAAATAAATAAGTTTGTTTATTTCTGGCTGCGTTGGGTCTTTCTTGCTGCGCGCGGGCTTTCTCTAGTTGTCGCGAGCGAGGGCTACTCTTCATTGTGGTGTACAAGCTTCTCATTGCGGTGGCTTCTCTTGTTGTGGGCTTTAGGCGCACGGGCTCAGTAGTTGTGGCACACGGGCTCAGTAGTCGTGTGCTCCCCGGCATGTGGGATCTTCCCAGACCGGGGCTCGAACCCGTGTCCCCTGTATTGGCAGGCAGATTCTTAACGACTGCATCACCAGGGAAGTCCCCTACTTCAGCTTCTTATAGAGGCACTTTTGTCCCTTTTGCACTCTTCCTCTGTCAGCCTCCCATCCTCCTGGAGCTCTGGACTCTCTGCCAGAGCCCTCAGTTTCCTGATGCTGAATGAATCCAGAGAGAAATCTGAGCAGCCCCTCTCAGGCTGGAGCTACAGCCACAGCTTGCTGGCCGACATTCAGATACCCCATTTGGTCCAAACTGCTGTAGCCAGGGGCAGGGCCCTGGAGCTAAATTATGAGCTCAGCTGGATCCATTCAGCAGTGACGGGGCTGGAGGTGGGAGGGGTGAATGAAAAGCAATGATCGGCACCTCTGGAGAGATCTCTGCAGCCTGCCCCGTGCTGGGTGTTTGAGCGAGGTGGGGACTGAGAAGGGCAATACACCAAGTATTCTAAGTTCATATCAGGGAAATCGTTAGCACATATTTAAGGCAAGCTCTGGGTGTCTGCATCAGGCCCTGCGTAAGGGTGAGGTGTGTGGCCACAGAGCTGTGTGTCTAGGAGGTCTATTGCTTTCCTGGGAGATGGAACCTCGAGACAGGTGGGCACAGCTGGTTCCAGAAAATGTTGGAGACCGAGTGCGTTAGCAGGGGCTGCAGCGGGCGTGCAGTGCCCGGTTCTCAGGCTCTCAGCCGGGGCTGCTCCACTGCATGTCTGCTGTGGCCTCCTGGCACAGCTCCACCCGCAGGCTGGCGGCAGAGGTGCTGCCACCCCTGAGACGCAAGCTGGGTCGGGCCCGGGGGGCAGGGAGGCTCCCGAGTGCTGTCTGACTTGGACACGGTAGTCTCTCCAAGGGATCGTGGGAAGGAGTGAGAGGTGATCCCGGATTCCTGATTCGCTGTGCTGTGATGGGCCTTTCCTCTGAGCCTCCTTCCTGCCCTTGGCCACATTCTCTGGTCCATTGTACCTCCTCGGGTCACTTTTGAAGTGCCCTTGGCCTAAGCTGCTCGGAGGGGTCAGGGGCTGGGCTAACAGAGGCTCTCCTGGAGACAGGGCCGGGGTTCCCTCCTCCTCACATGCATGGAAAAACTGGGGGTCATCTGACTCCTAGGAAATCTCCCCCTGAGAAGACTGCCCACTGAGACCGGAGAACGCATTCCACGCCGGCTTTAGTGGTCACCAAGGAAACTGCCTAGGAACCAGTGGTGTGACATTCTGCCTCACATTTAAACAGCTTGCCGAGCAGCTGAAGGGCGATGACCTTGAGCCACTTCACTTGTGATTTCAGGTGTTTCACGACAAAGCCCATGCAAAGCGGAGGGTGGTCAGAGACACAGCACCGAGAGAGGCAAACTGCGGGGGCCGGGGGCCCCCTGCCGAGCAGCAGGGGTCATCCGGCTCTATCTGCATCTCGGGGAAAGGCCTCCGCAGTCACGCAGGTGTTGTCAGAAGTTCCGTAACGTGAGGCAGAAATGGGGCACAGGCCTTGCAGTATGTGGGTTCCTCCCTTCTCACCTTGTGGCATCTCAGAGACTCCAGCCAGTCCCAGGAGCTACAGTGGCTCCGTCCTCCCAGGTGCCCCGGCTGTGGGGACCAGGCCTGAAGGGTCCCTCCAGCCAGGCCTGGGCCTCTCGGGACACCTGAGGCAGGCTGTGGCCTCCCAGCCTGCTCTGTTTCTACTGGATCACCTTAGCCACCAGGAGGAACTTTCCTCACTCATTACTGGAGGTAAACCAGCAGCCACGGGGCTCTAGTGGAGTAGATTTACCATAATTTATGTAACCATCTCCCTGCTGCTTTGTTTCTGTTTTCGAATTTTCACTCTTAATAATTCCGTGCTAAATACCATGGGCACACAGTACTTTTTCCTAAAGGGAGACTCCCCAAAGCGAAAAAACTGGGTCAAAGGATATAAGAATTTTTATGACCCTTGGCAAATTATTTTCCAAAATATTTGTGCCACTTTACAATGTCATCATCAGTGTGTGAAGAAGAGTACCCATTTCACCCTGGCTCCACTGGGTGTTGTTTTTAAATTTTTTTCTAATTTAGTACTTAAAAATATACTACCTCATTCATGTTTCAAGTTTCATTTCTTGGATTACTAGTGAGACTGAATATTTTCCCAGGTTTGTTGATTGATTATATTTTCCTTTTTCTAAATTGTCTTTTCCCATCCTTTGCCCACACGTCTGCTGGAAGTTGTGTGTTTTTCTTGTCAAGGTATCCAATACGAACGCTTTGTGATATTTGCTATGCACGTATTAGAAGTTGTAAGGCAAGCTTGGGTGCCTAATGGGCCATTCAAATTTAACACATCTTGAGATGGGACCCTCAATATTGCTCCCTAAACCTGCTGTACCTTTGCTGTTCTTCCCCATCTTAGTAAATGGCACTACAATCCACCCTAGCCCGGAATCTGAGTCCTTCTGGCTTCTTCTTGTTCCCCGAAGCCTTGTGTCTCCTCCACCAGCCAGGCTCCGTTCCCTGGCTCTCCCCAAGCATCCAATCTACCTAAGTCACTATTCATCACAGAGCCCTAGATTTTCTTCTTTACAGTGCTTGCCGCAGTTGGAAACTCCCTGGTTTATTTATCCATTAAAAAAAAAAAAATAGTCTGTACCTTCTCTAGATTCTAGAGTCTAGAACATAAGCTCCCTGAGGTCAGGCGGCCTGCCTGCCCGAATCATCACTGTATGCCCAGGGCCTAGAGCAGTGTCCATCCCTTAGTGGGAGCTCAATAAATACATGTTGAACAAATGAGTGAATGAACTTGGCCCTTTTAAACCCATTTAAATGTATATGAAGGAGACCTTACGATATGGAGGATTAGCGCATTGGCTTTCAGGATAGACAGTTCCAGGTAAAACGGCTCTGCCACGAACTGTGTGATCTTGGGCAAGTTACTTAATATCTCTCTGCCATAGTTCACTCATCTTTAAAAACGAGAATAATAATACCATTTTCATAAGGTTGAAAGATAGATTATGTGGACAAAGTGCTTAAAAATAGAGACTGACCATAATTAAGCACTCAATAGATGTCAACATTTCTTTGTTATTTTTCTCTGTGCTTTCTGGGCTTAGAAGCTATTCCCTTTTTTCATTAGCGTCTCAATTAACATTAAGTGATATTTTATTTTAGTTTTTATGGTATACTTTTAAAAACTAGTTAAAAATGTATACCTTTAATTAGTTTGGAGTTTATTTTGGTTTATTAAGTAAAATGAACTTCTAAATGTTATTGGCACCATTTGTTGACTAATCTTTCCCATTTGTTATGCTTTATCACACATTTAATTTTTGTATGTAATAGGGTATTTTTTTCTGGCTGTCTCCCTGTCCCCTCTTGGGCTGGGACTACACCATTTCACCGAGTGGGTCAGACCCAGCTGGGTCGTAGAAGATTCCGACATTCTCTGCTGGCAGATTCAGAAATCTGTTTGGATCTGTCTGTCTGTTTGGAACGTGTGTTTGTTCTGGTTCTAGGCCCTCGCAAGACTACTTGCCCTTCTTACCCTTGGGTTCCTGGAGACACCAGTATATCCTGATACAAATGTCCCCTTTTTACTTGAGCCAATTTAAACAGATTTCTCTAACTTGTGACTAAAAGAGTCCGAAGGTAAACTTCACTTTTATAATGGCCCAAGGAACATCCCCAGCCAGTGAGGCTGTATTCCTACATGTCACGGAGATTAAAATGCTGTCCCTAACACGTCGTCAGAAAGTCACCGGCCAACAGGGTCAGCAAAAGACAGGAAAGCTGTCAGGACATCCACATGTCCAGCCACATATACCCACCCTGCCACCGCCTTGATGGTGGTAGGTGCCCCAACACTGTGCTACAGATTCAGACAAAGCCCAAAAGGCAGGTTGTCTTTGACCCATTCAAGACTCCACCAGTTCAACAGGCCGTTGTAAGACCAAAGATCAAAGAAAATAAAGTATGTGGAAGTACTTGCAAAAGCCTTTAAAATATATTATTATTATTGCCTTGTTTCATTCCAAAAAGGATATGGAACAGCATGCAAATTAAATAATAAAATATTACTTTTGAATATGTCTGAGGATCTCTGTGATGAAGTCATCACATTAAGAATATCAATCTCGGGCTTCCCTGGTGGCGCAGTGGTTGAGAATCTGCCTGCCAATGCAGGGGACACGGGTTCGAGCCCTGGTCTGGGAAGATCCCACATGCCGCGGAGCAACTAGGCCCGTGAGCCACAACTACTGAGCCTGTGCGTCTGGAGCTTGTGCTCCACAACAAGAGAGGCCGCGATAGTGAAGAGGCCCGCGCACCGCGATGAAGAGTGGCCCCCACTTGCCGCAACTAGAGGAAGCCCTCGCACAGAAACGAAGACCCAACACAGCCAAAAATAAATATAAAAATAAATAAATAAATAAGAGCCTTCCCTAAAATTAAAAAAAAAAAAAAGAATATCAATCTCATTTTTCAGCCTATAAAAGTATTAAGGGTAGGATGGTTCTGGACTTGTCTTTGACCCTACGTTATACTTCACCTCTTGTTTTCTTTTAAAAATCCTTGATAATAGCTTGGTTTTGCCAAGTGGTTGGCTCTTGTTTTGGGAGGTGTCTGTTTGCCATGTGACCCTTTTTCTTAGATATTAAGTATATGAGGGAAAGTCTGTTAAAGTAAGTGTGTTCTGGATCCTAGTTATGTTTAGTTTGCTGTCCTACAGAAGGCAAGAGTGCTAAGGGGAGGGAAGAGAAGGGCTGGCAAGACAGAGCAAAGAACTTGTGACTTCACTCCCCCAGGCAGAGGGAAGAGTGACTCAGCCGGACGCTCCATCTAGGCAGGAAAACCGTCCAAGCTTGCTCATTTCCCATCAGCCCTGCACCTGTTGGGATCTCCTGGCTGGCGTGGACTCTGTACGGTCACCTGGTGTCCCCAGCACAGGATACCCTGGGGCCTTTTTCCTACTCAGTCAGATGCCAGCGGGTGTGGCCATCTTCCAGTTACAGACAGAGCTAATAACAGCAGTCACTCTACCTGTGGTTCATGCAGCACTTAAAGCATTTCAAAACAGCTTGCATACACGGAGAGATGTTGCATAAGCAGAGGAACACGGCCTTTTGATTTGTGCAAAAAGGCACAAGCCAATTTAGAAAGTGAAAACTCTTTTTGACACCCCCCTTTGTGCTGCTCCACATTGACTGCTGGCCTGTGCCCTGGTCTCCCTTGCCTTTGCCACTCGCTCATGGCCCTTCTTGCAGAAAGACTCCCGTGGTACCACATTTCCACCTCTTTCCCCTTCCTCTGTTTTCTGAGAGGTGACTCTATGGAAACCCACCTCAAATGCATGCACGGGGAACACGAAGACCCAGAAAATGGGCTGGGGCCATTCTAAACACTGAAAGATTAAGATGAGGGAGAGAAGCATCTTCTGGCCCCAATACAGGGAACTCCTCTTGTCCCCTGTCTTCCTTCTCAGGGGCTTGTCAACCAGTGGATACTTCGGGTGAAACAGAGGCAAAGCCGTTTTGTTCTCACTGCTTACCGTATCCAATTCAAAACAGCTTCTGCTGGCAGCTGACTGCCTATATTTATCAGGAAATGCTGGTCCCCTTGCTTTTACCACCTGGTTATTCAAACATTTAGAGCAACAATTTACATACATCCCATTAGGAGCCCTCCCCAATTCAAATGAGTAACTGCTAGAGGAGATCTTTTTTCCATGACCTGGAGATTTGGTTGAAGATGAGGGGGTCTTCAGAAAAGAAATGCAAGTGATGGGCTTATGTTGATGACCCAAGCTCACCCCACCATGTGGCTCAATGGTAGGTGAAGGTCAAGTCTACAACAGGCCAACAATTCATCTCCAAATTAAATTTCCTGTGGCTCTCTCTGGTCTGGAGAGTGTGTATGATGCCCCAGGAATTGTCCAAGTGGATTGTCCATGCCTGGGGAATACCTTAGCACCAGTCTTGGATTCCCTGAACCTAATGAAATATCCAGATAACTCAGGCAGAAATTGATTGATTTAACACCTTTGTGAGTAACTGTTACATGCTACGGATCATGCCAGGCCTTGAACATGGGCACTCCTGCATTATTTCTCATCTGGGTCTTCCTAAGGAAACTCGGCTCTCAGAAGCTCCTAACCTCCTATAGGGTCCTAGGTCTCCTTAGAGACTCAGATTCTTCAGCTATGACTCCTATCTGTGTGAGACCCTCCCTTTGAAAGGCCACAGGGAGAAAGGTAACTAAGAGGGTCTGGGGCCCCTTTCTTCCTTGAACCAACCCTCACATTGAGTTCTCGAGAGCCCCTGACGAGGCCCCTCTTGGCCCGGGACTGCACCCTGGGTTCTGGTGTCTCTAGTAGGAGTGAGTTTAACGCACATCTGAAAATTCACAGAGGAGCAGACAGGACTTCAGGGTATTGTGGAAGCTGTGTGTCCTTTCCTTTCTCCAGTGTTGTTTCAAGTGTTTCTAGGAGGGCATTACCCTCCATCACTGTTCCTGACTGCATTAGATATCTGCTTCTGTACAACAAACTACCCTAATACTTAGTGGCTTAAAACAATAAAAATTTATTATTTTTCATGATTCTGTGGGTTGGCTGGCCTCGGCCAGGCAGTTAGTTCTTCTGATCTGTATTGAGTTGGCTGAGGTCACTCACGTGGCTGCATTTAGCTGAGAGCTTGGCCGGAGCTGGAACATCCAGGATGGCTTCACTCACATGTCTGGCTCCTTGGCTGGGGCTGGAAGAGCAGGGAGCTGACGGGGCCTCTCCCTCCCCAGGCAGGCTCTTGCCGTTCAGCTCTCTGGCCTGAGCTTATCCATGGTGGCCAAATCCCAAGAGGCCAAAAGCAGACACTATCAGGTCTTGTAAGGCCTGGGCCTGGAACTGGCAGAGCATCCCTTCCTCCGCATTCTTTTGGTCAAATCAAGTCACAAAGACAGGCTCGGTTCAAGGGGAGGAGAGGTATCTTCCACCACTTGTTGGGAGGAGTGGCATGAGGTCACAGGGAGGATGGAATTGTTGGCGCCATCTTTGAAAACAATTTGCCACACTAAAGAACGAAAGGAAGTCAACAGAGGGGTAGATTTTATGTGGCTCAAATAACACACAAATTGCAATTTTTTTCAATGTTAAAATTGTCTCATGTTGTCCCCTTGAAGGGTTTTGAGCAGAATCATGTAGAATGTTACTTTATTGACCACAATATATTCTCATTAAAATCAAAGCTCTTTAAAACTAATCTATAGTGACAGAAAGCAGATCACTAGTTGCCTGGAACTGGGGGTGGGGAGGGGGGTTGACTGTGAAAGGGCATGAGGAAACTTTTGGGGGTGATGGAAAATATTCTATATCTTGAGTATGGTGGTGGTTACACAATGAGTTTGTCATATCTCA
This sequence comes from Balaenoptera borealis, assembly GCF_965194805.1. Taxonomy (NCBI): domain Eukaryota; kingdom Metazoa; phylum Chordata; class Mammalia; order Artiodactyla; family Balaenopteridae; genus Balaenoptera; species Balaenoptera borealis. The sequence goes on from NC_138860.1 coordinate 24,537,973, forward strand.
TTCAACTGTACGCTTAGAACAGGTGCATTTTATTGCATGTAAATTATACCTCAATAGAGTTGGTTCAAAAAAAAAATCAAAACTGACTTACTAAGAATAATCAGAAAGGCTAAGTTTGAATAAGTGGTTAAACAAAGCCAGTGTTAAGAGTATATTATATTTACAAACAATAGCAAATTCCTTCAGAGAGGGAAAGGAAGCAAAGGGCTAAAGGGGATGTTTTGTTAGTTCCAAAGCAGGATACACGTTACCATGTCCTCCTGCTGTAATACTTAAAAACGTTTGCTATCATTTTCAGAATGTTGAGTAGGTGATTCTTGGTATTTTATAGATTACTGAAGAGTGACTACATCCTGCTTCCTGGGGTGCAGGAAGGGCAGGGGTCACCTCAGAGCAGAAACAAACAACAAAATGTGTTAGACCATCTTGGAATTAAACTGGCACCAGCATTGGGGAAAGCTGAGTGGTGACCCTCCAGGATCTTCCTAACTTCAGGAGTCAAGATCCTGCAAAGCAGGTGATCCGTGTAAAGCTGACACATTATTTGGGTTCTGAGTGTCAAGTTGGGTGCTAAGAGTATCAGGAAGGGCTGTCTTGGAGGATCTGGGGTCGTGGTGGTAGATGGGTGTGTTAAGTGAGTTCTATCTGCCAAATGCATCCCACCTGGACACATGGTGACAGCACCAGGGACTGCCCAGCTCTGAGATCCAGCTCTGGAGAAAGAGACTGTCTTGAGTGAGCAGGAGAGGAACAATGTTTAGATTCTCTTGTATGGTACAAAGTCTGGCCAAGAATGCCCATATCAGAAAAGCAATGTAGGGACTTCCCTGGTGGTGCAGTGGTTAAGAATCCGCCTGCCAATGCAGGGGACATGGGTTAGAGCCCTGGTCTGGGAAGATCCCACATGCCATGGAGCAACTAAGCCCGTGTGCCACAACTACTGAGCCTGCGCGCCACAACTACTGAAGCCCGTGCACCTAGAGCCCGTGCTCCGCAACAAGAGAAGCCACCACAATGAGAAGCCCACCTACCACAGCGAAGAGTAGCCCCTGCTCGCCACAACTAGAGAAAGCCCGCACGCAGCAACGAAGACCCAACGCAGCCAAAAATAAATAAATAAATTAATTAATTAAAAAAAAAAAAAAGAAAAGCAATGCACTTGCTGCAGACATGGAAAGGGGCAGGGATCCTCCTCCATGGGTGAATTGGGTGGCTGGGGGACAAGGGGACATCACTCAGGGATCCCTTGATTGGGAAGGGTGGCCCTTGGTCTCCTGTGTTCACCACATGTACCAAGTGGTTGGTGGGACCTGGAGCTAGAGTCTTCTTTAAAGACTCTGGTTTAAATGAACATGCACTTGGGAAAAAGAGGCATTAAATAGACATTATTGTTCACATACAACTCACTGTATCCACATCCGCAATGATTTCGATTTATTGCAGCCGTATCAGCAAAGCACGATTAACACGGATCACTGATTCTTGTATTGCACTGGGTAGTAATCTTAGTTACTATCAGAATTCTACTTGAACTTTTAACTAGTAGGGTCAGGCCCAGAGCAAACCTTATCTGGGGCTAAACTTCCCAGGGTAATGAATAAAGCACACGTACCATAAAGGAAGGGAGGATGCGTCCAAGACATCTTTCCAGCTTTCCTCTAGAAAGGGCTCCTTGGGAATGAACAGTTTTTCCCTAAGTGTAATTAGCTCATCAATTAATGTCCTAACCTACCCCCGCAATCAAAACTTGAAATTTATTTCTTGGGAAACTGTTCTGCTGAAGGGATGTTGGAAAGGATCTGATCAAATCCTTATATTGATTACTATTATTAGTAATTATTGGGAAGGTCTTAACGTTTACCCTCTAGAGACTTTGGATTAGGATGTTTTAGCCTTAAATCAAAGGAATAAAAATGTCTAAGGGTAGATCAGGCAATGGTAATCAGAAAACCTCTCCTCAACAATATTTTGTAAGGAAGGAAAATCTTCCTGGGATTAGCATTCTTCAAATGAAACCATATATAAAACCACTCTACTTTACTTGCCCCTTGTAGGATCCAAGAAAACACAAACAGCATTCCCGGGAGGATGTGAGATCATCTAGAGACATGGATTTGATTTCCTAGTAGCTAAAATTCCTATGCCTTCTTGAATGTCCATTCGCAGTTTCCCCTTCTCTTATGCTTCTTAAATTCTCAAAAGTCTCTATCTATGTAACATTTAATTTTGGGGTCAACATTCTTGGTTCAGGGTTTCCAGAGCATCCTCAGGAGTAAAGGCACAGTATAAAATTTCATGCACAGAGACACTCAGTACCTCTGGTTCCCAAAGTGCTTATAAACTGTCAAGTGACTCAGAAATACCAAGAACTAATCCTGACAGAGTCCAGAGGGAAAGGAGACTTCATCTGAAGCTGACCCAAAGAAGAAGGCACATCTGTCATCTCCTTGACAGTGTTCCAGGATGAGCATGAGCTCCTGGAAGCGGGATGGGTGTCAAGGCTCAGCTCACATCTGGCTGCCTCATCCCTGAGAGCTCTCAGCCCCAGAAAGGTCAGGAACACTTCAGGCATTTCTCCCCAAACCGGAAATGGGGACTGGCTACCCGCCCCTGTGGGAAACTGACTCTGAAAGATGTTTCTAGCAGCTCCCTCACCTGTGTCTGAGGAAACTATTTTAGTAATCCCTCGCCTCCTCCAGATGGGCCCTTCTGCAGCTCAGGAAAACCCATTTGGAGCTTTCCACACTCATTATGTGAACCCTGGTCTCTCTCCATGGCCGCTCAAGGCTTAAAGAGGACCAGCTGTTCTGCGGTTGCCCTGATGCTCTGCAGCTGTAATTGGGAACTAATGTGCACTTTGGCCTCCATCTCCTGATCCTACAAACAATTCTGCCTGGCTGGAAGAGCAAAATGCTTCACCTTCCAGCTGCTAAAATTGACCGGCTACTTACCACAATGCCATGAAGTGATGTATCATTCAGGGTCCTTAACTGCAAACAAAAAAAATCCACACCGTAAGATTAACTAGCAAACTGATTTATTGAAGGATAATTGTGTGGCTTACAGAATTTCTAGGAAGGACAGAAGATCATACCTGGAGGCTCTACAGCCTGGAACAATACCCAAATCACCTTCCCACCACTGCTGGAGTGAAGGTGCCATTGGCACTTTAGCTACTGAGATAGGACACCACCACCTCTGCCCCTGCTGTCCTGAGATCTCAATGACTGCTCCCCTGAGGCCCCTAGGAAAGAATTCCTCCAGGTGCCTTCTCACAATGGTGCATCTGATTGGTGGAGTCTGGGTCACATGCTTGTGTTCTAGCTGCAAGCGATCCTGGGAAATGTAGTTCTGGCCTAAAAGTCTGACAATAGGAAAGTTATTTATTCAAAAGATGTTAAGCAGTCACAAATATGACACATATCCACTCTACATGGCCCTTTATTTTAGTCACTATGACCTGAAAATAGGTATTATATATATAAAATTATATTATATATATAATTATTACTATATTATATATTATTTCATTCATTTTAAATCTGCTATTTTTAAAAATTGAAATATAGTTAATTTACAATATTGTATTAGTTTTAGGTGTACAACATAGTATAAATCTGCTATTTATTGCCTCTTGAAAAGGTGAGGTGGTGCAGTTGGTTTGTGTGTTGGTTTCCTATTACTGCTGTAACAACTTACCACTAACTTAGTGGCTTAAAACAACATGAGTTTATTATCTTATATTTCTGGAGGTCAGAATTTTGAAATCAATATCACTGGGATAAAATTAAGGTGTCAGCAGTCTGGTAATTCTTCTGAAGGCTCTAGAACAGACACTGTCTCTTTTTCTTTTCCAGATTCTAGAGATTGCCCACATCTGGAAATTGGCGCCTTCCCTGCATCACTCCAATCTCTTGTTTTTGTTGTCACATCTACTGCTCTCTGCTTCTCCTTGTCCCTCTTTTAAGGACCCTTGTGATTACATTGGTTCCACTCAGACAATAATCCAGGATGATCTCCCCAACACACAGTCCTAATGTAATCACATCTGCAAAGTCCTTTTTACTACATCAGGTAACACAGTCACATGTTTGGGGGATTAGGATATGGACATCTTTAGCAGCCATTATTCATCCCTCCACATCCTACTAGGCCAGCTGGCTGTCTACACCAGGGCCTCTGAGAGCAGAGTGGAGTTTCTCTGGTCCAGGGTCCAGTCTCCAGTATCACAGAGCTGATCAGCTTGGAGAGGTTGGCTAAGGAACATCAGGCACCCAGGACATTGTTGGGTAAACTAGAATGCCAATTCATTTACTCATTTTTAATTGGCACTATTCCTTTCCAGAGGGATCTGCCTGGCATCTGAATGCCCGTGTGTCTAATTAACCATCTGAAGGCTGTTAAGTGAGCATGAACTCAAACAAACCGTGCTGGATGTTCCCAAGAGGTGTTTCACCCAGGTAGTGGGAAGGCCAGTGAGCTGTCCTGACCCATAACAGAGCTCACCTTTCTGTTGGCCGGATGCTGCATTTTCCCTCAGCAGAGCTGGACAGCACCCGACGACTAGCCTCCACCCGCTTGTAGAATGAGCCAGGATCCTGGAGTCATCCTCAACTCCTCCCTCACACTCCACATTCAATCCATCAGCCAGTGCCACTTCTCCTTCTTCCTGTTTTCCACCATCAATCACATTTTTGAATCCCCACTGCCGCCCCCTAGTCTAAGCTATCTCACCTGGGCCACTGTAACAGCCTCCTAATCGCCTTCCTGGCCCTACTCCCCATCCTCTCCTACCAAATTCTTCACCCTGCAGCCACATTGTTCTTTTCCAGATATACTCTGATCGTGTCACTCATTTAAAACCCTCCACCACTGGCCATTATCACGAGGATAAAGCCTCAGGTGTTCGTCCAGATCTTCCCAGAAGCAGACACAAAGTTAATATTAAACATGTAAGGATTTTCTTTGGGGAAATGTCGGTGAGAGAAACGTGAGAGACTGGGAGAGCCGTCAGACTGTGATGCGAGTCTGACCCCCAGTGAAGGAGAGAGGCGAGAAGGGAAGGTAGAAGTGTCCCAGACTGCTGTGCAGTCTAAGGAAGGTTCAGCAAAGCCACTGAGTCCTTGAGCCAAAGCTGGCATCGCGGGAGCCCCGTGCCTCCCGGGAATGAGCCTGCCCTGCGTTGTACCCCGAGGTGCCCAGGCACTGCCTGGGAGCAGCCAGGGAAGCCACGCTTTGGTGTGAGTGGATTTTAGAGCGTGGCAGCGGGAGCTCTCGGCCAATTACACTCCACGGAGCTGGAGGTTTGCAAGGTGCATTCATCCGGCCACCACATCCCAAGTCCTCGACGTGCCGGCAGCCCACCTCTTCAGCTCCTCTCCTGCTGCTCTGACACAACTCACTCTTTCCCACACCTGAGTCTTTGTAAATGCTGTTTGCTCTGCCTGAATTATCCTTCCTCTTACCTCTCCTGCCCCTCTTCCCTTTACTCAGTGAACTCTTCAGATCTCACTGTAACATCACTTCCTCCAAGAGGCTGCCTCATTCCTCTGCCATGTGCTCCCATAACCCTGGTCCTTCTCTGTCCACACTATTCATCTTATGTGTTTAATGCCCAACTCGTTTTTCAGACTTGACTCCAGGAGAGCAGGAACCATGACTATTTTGCTCACTGTCAAATCCCCCAAGCCTGGCATGTAGTAGTTGCTCAGTCAAATATTGGTTGTTGAGTCAGCAAGGTCACCTGAAAGACAGGGTACCTTCCAGGACAGCCTGGTGTATGCGAAGAAAGAATGTCACAACTAGGGGAGTAGTCAACCACGGAGGCCCAGAAAAGGGAAGCCCAGGGGCAAACGTGGCAGAGCCCAGGCGGCCACTATCAGTTGTTTGAGCTCAACATCACAACCACCTATTATGTGCCATTGAGCACCTACTATGTGTTAGATGCTAAATTAACCAAGGAGTAGAACCTTGTTTAGTCTAATGAGGGGCTTATAGTCAGTCCGGGGGAGAGACAACCTGTCAGCCTCCCAGAAACTCTGACTCTTCCAGCAGGTGTTACACGCACCTATTATTAAGGGTAATGTTTAAAATATTTAACTTATATGGCAGAGGTGCTGCTCAGTCAGAATAAGCTCCAGCCATTAATAATTTGTGGAGTCATGGAGGGTATTCTGCTGAATATCCACTCTGACTGAACGCCAGCAGAGACCCCTGCCACTTACACCGGAGTCGTACTTCCCACCACACTTGTTCTGAGCCACACCCACAAAAGGAAGCCCCCTCCCCAGCCTCACTCCCTGCCCCTGCCTGTTGAGTTGGTTGGGCTGATAGAACTAGCTGATCTTATTTCTCATTGTAAGTGATGGCTTCATGCGTCGGTCTCTCGTAAGCCTACTTGGGTCCCAGCACCACTGAGCCATGGTGACCCACCTTCTTTAGGGCCAGGCTAACTTGTGAGCCCCCTTCCCTGCAACCCTGGACCTCTGTTGGCTGCCATTTGGGCCTATGAGTGGACGCTCCACTGGGAGCAGGTGGGGTGGCCTCTCAGAAGACAGGCCCCGGCGCATTCTTCCAAGAGGTTGCCTCTGATGTTGGAGTCGTGTGGGAGCTCAGTACCAGGTAATTGCAAACTGATGACGGATTTAGTCTTAGATCTCAATACCAGACCCAGAGTAGATAGCCAAGGGCTGCCACCCAGAGGCGTAGGAATTAGTATGAGAATCAAGCAAGAAAGTGCTGAAAGCGGGGAACCCGTAGTAGCAGGGAATGGGAAATCAGGCATTGTGTGTGTGTGTGTTTATTCTCGTGTGTCGAAGATGCAGCAGTATGTGCTGCTATGTCTTAAAGACACCATTCGTGTCAGACTAAGAGGTGCCAGGAGTCCCCCTCCCAATTACTTGTTGCTTGGGCTTCAAGTTCTCCAAAGTGGATATTGGTTCAGCGGTCCTAATCCTGGCACTCCCAGACACAGGTAGGGTAATGATTGATCCTCAAGCTTGTTGACATGAACTTTCACCCAGCACCCTCAGAGCAGAAGGCACCATGAAACGCCTAAAACTGAGCTACAGTCTGGCTGCTGGGCTGTACTTAGAGAACAGTCGTAGTTGTTAGAGCTGCACAGTGCGTGTGTGTGTGTGTGTGTGTTGGAGTTGGTGTTGAGACAAGCTCCTATATGAGGGAGGGAAAGGCACAGCCAAACCCTCATTTGGGGGCTTCCATCCCAGGAGGAAAGGTTTCTCCCAAGAGCTATGAAAAAAATGAAAGCAATTTAGAAGGCTGCCTGGCCCGGGGGAGTCAGGAAGCATCAGCAGCAGGAGGCTGAGGACAGAACAGGCAGCAGGGGTTAGAAGTGGGGTGGAGGGAGGCTGGGAGACACTACACTTCAGACCCTAAGATGGGGGCTGCCCAGGGGGCTCAGGGTTACACAAGAGAAGTGGCCTGTAACTGAAATATTAAAATGTATGGAATTCCTGCATGGATGGTTCCCACGTGGAATAGGAAACTTACCTTAGAACTCTCAGATTATGTGAATGGCACCAGAGGATGTAGTACAGTGGAAAGTTTCTCAAAGTGTGGTTTGAGGATCCTCTGCCTGAGAATCAAATAAGGTGTTTGCCAAAAAGGCAGATTCTTGGGCCACACCCTGGGCCTACTGAGCTGGAACCTCTGAGGGCGGGGCCTGGGTGTCTGCTCTTTTATCTGGTGACTCTTAAAGCTTCCATGGTCTAAATGCTACCAAGAGGTCACACAGTCAAGTGAGGAAGCAGAGAGGACGGCTTCCTGTGCCTCCCACACAATTCTCAACTTTTTAGGAAGTACCATAGAGGAAGGCAAAGTAGATAAAGGCAGTTTTGTTTTGTTTTTTTTTTTTGGACTTTGCAATTTTTCTTTTATTTTAAAATTTTACTTTATTTTTGAGAACTTAAAATGTGACGAGACAATGGCATGCTTTCCCCTCACCAGCCCCCAACCCCCAGGGGCCTTGAATGCTCTGTGCAAGGTGACCTGTCTTACCCCACCCTCACAGCCTGCTTTCCGGCAGGAACTTGACTCCCAGAGGGGGTCTCGGCCAAGGTCTCCAAGAGAATATGCAGTTTCCTGACTTGGGGAGGTGGGGGGTCTCCAGGCCTGAACACTCAAGGTCAACACAGAGGGCCTAAAAATAGAGGCCGGAGGCCCAGTCCAACATAAAAGAGCAAGAGGCCTCCCTGGATTTCCAAAGAATGATCTGAACAAAGGAGCCTGACGCCCTCTAGTGGAGAGAAGCTGCTTCCCAGCCAGACCAACAGGGCTGGATGCTGAGCCACCCTGCAAAGCAGTAACCAAAGGGGTGACATGGCCCTGGAAACACCACCTCCCTAAGATCCCTGACTCAGGGTAGAAAGAGGAAAAATTGTACTCCCTGCGTTTGCTAGCTTCCATGTGATTTTAGAATGCTTTCCTAGGGGCTTCCCTGGTGGCGCAGTGGTTAAGAATCTTCCTGCCAATGTAGGGGACACGGGTTCGAGCCCCGGTCCGGGAAGATCCTACATGCCGCGGAGCAACTAAGCCTGTTGACTACAACTACTGAGCCTGCGCTCTAGAGCCCGCGAGCCACAACTACTGAACCCGCGTGCCACAACTACTGAAGCCTGCACACCTAGAACCCGTGCTCCGGAACAAGCCACTGCAATGAGAAGCCCTAGCTCTGCAACGAAGAGTAGCCCCCGCTCGCCACAACTAGAGAAAGCCCGTGCACAGCAACGAAAGACCCAACGCAGCCAATAAATAAATAAATAATAAATAAAGTAAATCTATATTAAAAAAAAGAATGCTTTGTTATAAGGCACACGGTTTTAATAATGAGTGCCTTCCATTATGACCGGATTTTAGACTCTTTTCATTATTTCTCAGTGAGATTGAGACTGCTACCACTAAATTCACACACACAACATATAATCTGTAAATGTATCCAAGTACCTCAGACTGCTGCACAGAGAGGTCTGTCTGGGAAGGCTATTCTCTTGGAGGGACATCAGTCAGAGCTTTGGGACAGGTGTCCGGGAATGGTGTAGGAGGAAGGGGACCCATCCAAACCAGGAAACCTGGCTGAATCATTCCAGGTACTCTCCATGGGGGCAGGTGTCTCTGCTGGCTAAGTTGTCTTCCCATCTGAAGATATCAATTCAGTTACGCTTAAATCAGAAAGACAATGCACTCCTGTTGTACACATTTTGAGAAAGAAAATGTACAGATGAACATTTGATATACAAGTAGATACACAGAAGATCCTAAAGTGCCTACTTCGGATTTGAAGGAAATCAGATCGTGACTGAAAGACACCAGGCTTTTAATAAAAGCTTAAAAAGTAAAAGTGCACAACACCTCACACCCATTAGGACAGCTACTCTGAAAGAAAGACAGAAAGACCAAAAGAGAGAAAATAAAAAGTATTGCCGAGGATGGAACTCTTGTGCAATGTTAATGGGAATGTAAAATGGTGCAGACATTGTGGAAAACAACATGGCAGTTCCTCAAAAAATTAAACATAGAACTATCATCATCATATGATCCAGCAATTCCACTTCTGGGTATATACCTAAATGAATTGAAATGAGGTGTCTCAAAGAGATATTTGTCCACCCATGCTCATAGCAGCATTGTTCATGATAGCCAAGAAGTGGAAGCAACTCAAGTGTCCTTCAACGAATGAGTGGATAAACACAATGTGGTCCATCTATACGATGGAATATCATTGTCTTAAAAAGGAATGAATTCTGACACATGCAACAACATGGATGAACCTTGAAGATATTATGTATGCTAAGTGAAATAAGCGAGGCACCAAAGAACAAAAATTGTATGATCCTACTTAAATATGAGGCACCTAGACCAGAGAAAACCATAATGCAAAAAGACACATGCACCCCAATGTTCATTGCACCACTACTTACAATAGCCAGGTCATGGAAGCAACCTAAATGACCATCGACAGACGAATGGATAAAGAAGATGTGGTACATATATACAATGGAATATGACTCATCCATAAAAAGGAACGAAATTGGGTCATTTGTAGAGACATGGATGGACCTAGAGACTGTCATACAGAGCGAAGTAAGTCAGAAAGGCAAAAACAAATATCGTATATTAATGTATATATGTGGAATCTAGAAAAATGGTACAGATGAACCGGTTTGCAAGGCAGAAATAGAGACACAGATGTTGAGGACAAACGTATGGACACCAAGGGGGGAAAGGGGGGTGGGGGGATGAATTGGGAGATTGGGATTGACACGTATACACCGATATGTATAAAATTGGTAACTAATAAGAACCTGCTGTATTAAAAAAATAAAATAAAATAAAATTCAAAAAAAAAAAAAGAGGCACCTAGAGCAGTCAAATTCATAGCGACAGGAAGTAGAACAGTGGTTGCCAGGAGCTGGGGGAAGTGGAGGATGGGGAGTCGCTGTTTAATGGGTATGGAGTTTCAGTTCCACAAGATGAAAACATTCTGGAGAACTTTGGGTGAAAACGATGCATCAGTGTAGGTACAGGGATTGTAACAAATGTACTACCTTGGTGCAGGATGTTGATAGTAGGGCAGGTTGTGTAGACAGGGGTATACGGGAACTCTGCACTTCCCGCTCAATTTTGCTGTGAACTTAAAACTGCTCCAAAAAATAAAGTTTAGTAATTTTTAAAAAAAGTTCTGGAGATGGATGGTGGCGATGGTTGCATAACAATGCGAGTGTACTTTAGCACTACTGAACTGTATACTTAAAAATGGTTAAGATGGTAAGTTTTATGTTATGTGTATTTTACCACAACTAAAAATAAAAATAAAGTAAAAAACAAAAGGCCAAAGGAGAGATGGGCTAGAAAGGGATTGTAATTTAGGAACCTTAGAACACTGTACATTTTTAAATGTCATAAGTAGATGTTACAGCGTTTCTAAAATATATTTTAAAGTCTATCTTATATGAACAAGAAAAATTTTTAATTTCGGTAAATAAAAGTATACAGAATAGATGCTTATCAGGCAAAGACAAGAAGAACATGTGGTAGGCAGAGGAAAGGAAGCAGAGGGAATAAACATTTTGGGGCCTTTGCTCTGCAGGGAACATCACTGGGGGCCTGGAGGAGAGCAGAGAAGGAGGGAGGCGTGAAACAGAGGGAACTCAGCCCTCACCCGGGATCCAGGTGAATCACTGTGACTGTGCTGATGTCATCTGGTGAGGAAAGTGGTCATTTTTTAGGTTGGAAAATTGCGGGGTACGGAGATATGAGAAAAGCTTTTGTTCCTTCCACCCCTCAGAAATCTTTTATCACCTCTCATCCTCCAAACCATCAAGTGGGAGCAGGAGAGGAAGAAAGAGTTAGAAGAAAAGGCAGAAATATTAGCGGCAGGGTTGACATTTGTTTTTCACTTTGAGCAGATGAGGTCCAACCCTAAAGGAATATGGCATGCAGGAGAAGTGCGGTGACAAGCCAATAGGACCGATGTGTCCAATGAGAGCAGTCCCTTCAGAGTCAGCTCCGTGCGGAAGGCAACCAACCACCTTATGTCCGTGGAGAACTCTGATGGCAAACATTTCAAAAGAGTGGACCGGAATTTCCTTTAATACCTTCACTGCTGGCCAATCTTTGTCCTTTCTGGGGGTGGACTGAATTTTTGGAAACAGACACAAGTTATTCACAACCAACTGATGCGAATTAAGAAAACCAAGCTGATTTCCCCCTTGTGGATCATATGCTGATTCTTACATCAATTTGAACAGAAGAAATCTAAAGCATGTTCTAAGCCAGGCACCCACATGGTGCTTCCTGCGGTGATTTGGGAGGGTAACATTCACTTAGGGGTGTGAGCTGGAGACAAAGTTTCACACAGCTTTATCCTATCATCACGTTTTGCAGCGTTCACAAATCCCAGATAATTCTGGTCTCACGGTTTTAAACACCCTCAAATAAACGCTATGAAGATCTATGGAAGATCAACAATAATTGCCTGGCTGCTTCTTGTATCTGCAGATGTTGCCATTGCTGACAGTGGTTGCCATGTAGACCTAGCTTTGAAAAAGGCTCTGAGACCAAAGTTCTCTTCAACTCGTGCCAAGACCAGCTGCTCTTTAGTTTAAGAACAGAGTGTAGATGCCACTAAGCCTGGCACTGAAATGACCCCGTAAGTCAGACTCAGGCACCTCTTACTGCATGTACTTCCAACTACCCCCGGCTCCCCAGGGCTGATGCCCAAAGACCAGAGCCAATCACAGAATCATCCTTTCCCCAAAGGTCCATATTTATCAGATGTACAACACTCCATGCGTTTCACAGGATGGGTATAAAATTCCATTTAGAGCATTTTCCTATTTTTTCAGGTAACTATTTCTGCTTTATCCTCTTTTGAGCGTTTCCGGGACTGTACTTTTGTTTTAATTTCAAGGAAATGGGCCAATTTTGAGCTGTATTAATCAGAAAATGAGGTCATTTAGACAAAGACAGTCATGAGCAGGAAAAGGACAAGTGCCCTTTTGTGGAGAGGGCGACACTCAACTCTCACCCTGAATAGCCACCTCACACTTTTCTACTGCCTCTTTCTTTGGCCAGAAGAAGCAGGCACCTAGAAGCAAGGAGGGAAGGGGAAAGAACGTGGAGGTGAAAAGAAAGCCCTTTCCTCTCTACTGCTAGAATCAGGCATTCTCCTCACTAAATTCTGGATGGATTAAAGAGAAATTCAGAAAAAAATATATAAGAGAAATAAATATGTTTTTCAAATTTCTATCTCAGCAAGACTCTTTAAGCTTTGATTGGATAGAATACTTAAAAAGACAATGAAATTTTTTCAATCTTTATTATTTATTTTAACTTAAGATATTGCATATTTACAATAGACAAGGAAAGAGGAGGGGAAAAACAAACCCAGTTAAATGTATTTTATTTTACTTTTGAGCTTCACCTTAAGTAGCACTTATTTTTGAGATACTGGGATGCCCGTAACAAATATAAATATATATTTTATATTATACACACAATATATAAAAATGTACATACAGTGAAATGCAGATATTAAATATACAATTCAGTGAGTTTGAATATGCGTACACATCCATATAACCACTACTCTGACAAAATACACAACAATTTTATTACCCAGAAAGTTCCTGATACCCGCTTCCAGTTAATCTTCACCCCCCAGAGGAAACCACTATTCTGATTTCTAGCCCATAGATAAATTTGCCCATTCTTAAACTTTTTACAAATGGAATCATACCATATGTACTCTTAATGTGCCTGTCTTCTTTTACTATAATATTTTTGTGATTTATTCATGCTGTTGCATGTATCAGTACATTTTTTTTAATGGTCTTCTTTTTTCTTTCTTTTGGCTTCGTTAGGTCTTTGTTGCTGTGTGCGGGCTTTCTCTAGTTGTGGCGAGCGGGGGCTACTCTTCGTTGCGGTGCACGGGCTTCTCACTGTGGTGGCTTCTCTTGCTGCGGAGCATGGGCTCTAGGTGCGCAGGCTTCAGCAGTTGTGGTACGTGGGCTTCAGTAGTTGTGGCTCACGGGCTCTAGAGCGCAGGCTCAGTAGTTGTGGCGCTCGGGCTTAGTTGCTCCGTGGCATGTGGGATCTTCCCGGAACAGGGCTCGAACCCATGTCCCCTGCACTGGCAGGCAGATTCTTAACCACTGTGCTACCAGGGAAGCCCAGTACATTACTTTTTATTGCTGAATATTCTATTGTATAAATATACAATAATTTGTTTATCCATTCTGTTGATAGATATTAGAGCTGTTGTCAATTTTTGACACATGAATAGAACTGCTATGAATATTCTCATTAGAAACTTTTTCTGGACATTATGTTTTATTTCTTGTGGATAAATACTTAGGAATGGAATAGAACAGCTGGGTCATAGTATGGACGGATGTGGAACAGTTTTTCATGATGACTGGACCGTTTAACACTCTCACCTGTATGAGAGTTCCAGCTGCTTGCTGTTCTCACCGCATTTGGCATTGTCAGGGCGAGAAATCGTATCTCATTGGGGTTTGAATTTGCATTTCCTTGGCAACTAATGATGTTGAGCATCTTTTCATGCCTTTTTAAACCATTTGTTTATCTTCTTTTGTCAGGTATCTGTTCAAGTCTTTTGCCCATTTTTAATTGGGTAGTCTGTCATTTTGTTATTTATTTATAGGAGTTTTTTATATATTCTGGATATGTCTTTTGTCAAATACATGTATTGCAAAAATTTTCCAACAATCTGACTTGTCCTTTGTTTTTTGTTTTTTTATAAATTTATTTATTTTATTTATTTTTGGCTGCATTGGGTCTTCATTGCTGTGTGCAGGCTTTCTCTGGTTGCGGCGAGCGGGGGCTACTCTTCATCGCGGTGCACGGGCTTCTCATTGTGGTGGCTTCTCTTGTTGCGGAGCAGGGGCTCTAGGCACGCGGGCTTCAGTAGTTGTGGTGCACGGGCTTAGTGCTCCACAGCATGTAGGATCTTCCCAGAGCAGGGCTCGAACCCATGTCCCCTGCATTGGCAGGTGGATTCTTAACCACTGTGCCAACAGGGAAGCCCTGTCCTTTTGTTTTATTGATGGTGTCTTTTAGTAAGCAGAAAATTTCAACTTCAAAAAATTCCAATTTATCAGTTTTTAATTTTATGTTTAGTGCTTTTTTTGTGTCTGCTCTGAGAAAACGTCCCCAATCCCAAGGTCATGAAAATAATGACCTAAATTTTTTCTAGAAGTTTTATAGTGTTAGCATTTACATTTAGGTTTATGATGGGGACAAGGTTCATTTTTTCATATACATTTATCCAATAGTTCCAGCACCATTTATTGAAAATACGTTCCTTTCCTTATTGAATTACCTTGGCAACTCTGTCAAAAATCAATTGATTATCTATGTGTGGACTCTATATATTCTGTTCCATTGATCTATTTGCCTTTATGCCAATACCATTCTGTCCTGACTACCACAGCAGTCTTGAAATCAGATTCTGTGGAGCCTTCAATTGTTCTCTTTCAAGATTGTTTAAACTATTATAGGTTCTTTACATTTCCATTAGAAAATTTTAATCAACTTGTCATTTCCCACCAAAAAGATTTTAATTTAATTGAGACTTTAACTGGCACATTGAATTTATGGATAGATTTGGAGAGAACTGACATCTTCTAATCTACAAACATGATATATTTCTCTATTGGTTTAGATTTTCTTAAATTTCCTCATGATTGTCATGTGGTTTTCATGGTAGAGTTCTGCATGGATTTTGATAAATCTTTTCCTAATTTTTTTTGTTTGTGGATACTATTAAAAAGAGATTTTTTAATTTCCATTTTAAACTGCTTGCTGTGAGTATATAGACATACACTTAACTTTTATATATTGACCTAGTAATCTGTGACCTTACTAAACTCACTTATTAGTTCTAGTGGTTGTTTCATAGATGTCATATATGGTTATGTCAGATGTAAATAGTTTTTCTTCTTCCCTCCCAATCTTTACACCTTTTATTTATTTTTCTTTGCCTGATTGCAATCATTATGGCTCTAGTACAATGTTGAATAAAATTGAGACCATTCTTGCCTTTTTCCCAGTCTTAGGGAAAAACATTCAATATTTCATCATTAAGTATGTTAGCTATAGGTTTTTCATAGGTGGCCTTTATCAGAATGAAGATATTCCCTTGTACCCCTAGTTTTCTGAGATTTTTATTATGAATGAGTGTTGCATTCTTTCAAATGCTTATTCTACATCTACTGAGATCATATGGTTTTTCTTTATTCTGTTGATACAATGAATTACTTTGATTGATTTCCAATATGAAACCAATCTTGCACTCATGGGATAAATCCCATTTGGACTTGATGTATTGCTCTTTTTACACATTGCTGGATTCAATTTGCTAATATTTTGTTAAAGATTTATGTATCCATATTCATGAGGGATATTGATCTGTAATTTTCTTTTCTTGTAGCATCTTTGTCATATTTTGGCTTCAAGATTATTTATTGCTGGTGTCACCAAACAAATTGGAAACTCTTCCTTCCTCCTTTGTGTTCTGAAAGGATTTGTGTAAGATTGGCATTATTATTTTTTCCTTAAATGTTTTATTGAATTTACCAATGAAACTATCTGGTTCTGGAGTTTTGTTTGTGGGAAGATTTTTAATTAGGAATTCAACATCTGTAATAGACAATATTTGTAAAAAGGGACCATTAAATTTTTGTATTTATTTTTGTGTCAGTTTTGATAATTTGGATTTTTCAAGAAATTTTCTCATTTCATCTAAGTTTTCAGATTTAGTGTCATTGAGTTATTTATAATATTCATCTATTATCTTTTTAACATCTGTAGAATCTGTGATGATACCCCTCTTTTATTGCTGATACTGGTAATTTATGTTTTCTTTCTTTATTTTTCTTCTTAATCAGTCTTACTGGGGTTTACCAATTTTATTAATCGTTTTAGAAAACCAACTTTTGGAATTTTTAATTTACTCTATCACTTATTTTTTATTTTGTTGATTTCTGTTCTTATCATTATTTTTGCTGCTACTCACTTTGGGTTTAAATCACTCTTCTAGTTCTGGAAGTAAAACTTAGATCATTAATTTTAAATCTTTCTCCTTTTCTAACACTGTAAGCATTTAATGCTATAAATTTTACTCTAAGCACTGCCTAGCTGCAACCCTCAGTTTTTGATAGGTTGTATTTTTATTCAGTATGAAATATTTCCTAACTCTCCTTGTGATTTCTCCCTTGTCCTATGGGTACTGCTTAATATCCAGATATGTGGGACTTTTCTAATTATATTATTATTGATTTCTCATTTATTCCTGTTGTCAAAAGAGAACATACTATGTAAGACTGAAATGTACTAAGACTTATTTTATGGTTCAGCATATGGTCTATTTAGATGAATATTCCATATGCACTTGAAAAGAATTGATGGCATTTGTGATAGACTGAACAATGGCCCCAAAGGTATCCAGGTCCTAATTCTTGGAAACTGAATGTTACCTTATATGATGTATTAGTCAGGTTCTCAAGAGAAACAGAACTAATAGGATGTGTGTGTATAAATTTATAGAGAGAGAGAGAGAGATTTTAAAGAATTGGGCTCATGCAATCACGGAGGCTGGCAAATCCAAAATCTGCAGGGTAGTTGGCAGGCTGGAGACCCAGAAGAGAGTTGCAGTTTGAGTCCAAAGGCCATTTGCTGGCAGAATTCTCTTTTCTTCCAGGGAAGTCAGTCTTTTTCTATTAAGGCTTCAACTGATTGGATGAGGCCCATCCACATTATGGGGGGTAATTTGCTTCACTCAAAGTCTACTGATTCAAATGATAATCTCATCTTAAAAATGCCCTCACAGAAACATCTAGAATAATGCTTGACCAAATATCTGGGTACCGTGGCCTAGCTAAGTTGACACATAAAATTAACCACATATGGCAACAGAACCTTTGCAGATATGATTAAGTTAAGAATCCTGAGATGGGAAGATTATCCTGGATTATCCAGATGGGCCCTAAATGTGATCATGAGTGTACTTCTAAGGGAAGCAGAGGGAGATGTGATTACAGAGACAGAAGAGAAGGGGATGCAATGATGAAGCAGAGAGAAATCTGAAGATGTTATGCTGCTGGCATTGAAGACGGATAAAGGAGCCATGAGCCACAGAATGCAAGCTGGAATCTGCAGGAGAAACCCCACTAAAAGCTGCAAAAGGCAAGGAAATGGATTCTCCCCTAGAGCCTCTGGAGTGTGCACTGCCTTCTGACACCTTGGTTTTGGCCCTGTGAAACTAATTGCAGACTTCTGACCTTCAGAGGTAGAAGAGAGTGAATGTATGTTGTTTTGAGCCAACCGGCTTGTGGTAATTTGTTACAGGGGCCATATGAAACTAATACAGATTTTACTGCCTGGAAACGGGGTCCTGCTGTAACAAATACCTGAAAACACAGAGTAGCTTTGCATTTGGGGAAAGGATAGACTCTGGAAGAATTTTGAGAAGCATGATAGAAAGAGCCTAGATTGCTGTGAGTAGACTGTTAGGGGAAATATGGTTGTTAAAGACTCTGTCAGTGGGCTTCCCTGGTGGCGCAGTGGTTAAGAATCTGCCTGCCAATGCAGGGGACATGGGTTAGAGCCCTGGTCTGGGAAGATCCCACATGCCGCGGAGCAACTAGGCCCGTGAGCCACAATTACTGAGCCTGCGCGTCTGGAGCCTGTGCTCTGCAACAAGAAAAGGCCGCGATAGTGAGAAGCCCGCGCACCGCGATGAAGAGTGGCCCTCACTTACCACAACTAGAGAAAGCCCTCGCACAGAAACGAAGACCCAACACAGCCATAAAAAAAAAAAAAAAAAAAGACTTACTGCCTGTTAAAAAAAATAATAATAAAATAAAAATTGTTGATGATTAAAAAAAAAAAAAAAAGACTCTGTCAGTGATGGCTCAGATGGAAGTGAGGAGCACAGTAGAAAAGCCCACATAATCTTAGAGACTACCTAGATTGTCATAAACAGACTGTTGGCAAAAAATATGGATGTTAAAGGTGCTGCTGGTGAAGGTTCAGAGGAAATGAGGAACATGTGATCAGAAGGGAGGAGGATCCTTATTAGATCATGGCAGAAAGCTTAGCTGAATTATGTCCTCCTGTTGTGAGGAAAGCAGAACTTGTGAGCAAGGCACTTGGATGTGTAGCTGAGGAGACTTCCAAGCAAAGTGCAGAGGATGCAGCCTGGTTTCTTCTTGCTGCTTATAGTAAAATTTGAGAGGTAACAGATAAATTGAGGGAAGAACTGTTAAGCACCAAGAATTGATGATTTGGGAAACCCTCGACCCATCCAGATTGCAAAAGATGCTAATTGAGAGTCACTGTCCAAAAAGCAGACTGTAGAGAGAAGGCCAAGGGTGTGGCTGGAGAGCCATTTGCTAGTGCCGAAGAGGTGAGACACGTCACCGTGGATCTCCCCAGCCATTTCAGCAGAAGCCAAGAATAGAGATGGGAGACTCCAGGGAAGCTCTGTGGAAGAACCTCTTGTTTCATGGTGTGATTAATGTCCTTGACATACACAAGGGTTTTGAGAATGTTATATCAGCAGAAACACTGCCAGCTCGAACTGAAAGAGAGAGGGTGAAATGAAACAAGGTTGTCACCAAAATTCTAGAGGCCGGTAACAGGCTGATAAAACTACTCTGCTGCAAACACGTGCTACCCTTCAAGAAAAATGAAGATGGGGAAGCAGGGGGCAGGGTAGGGGCGGAAGCCTCAAGCCACAGAGGATAACTCCTGGGTCTTGAGACCTAATGGAGTTTGGCCAGTTGGATTTCAAAATTGCTTGGGGCTGGTGACTCTTTCTTCCTTCCATTCTCTCCCTTTTGAAATGGGAATGTCTACAGCGGTTATCCTGTGCCTGTCCCACAATTGTATTTTGGGAGCAGGTAACTTGTTTTATAATTTTACAAGTCCACAGATGGAGAGGAATTTTGCTCCAGGATGGATCATACCCAGAGTCTCACCCATACCTGTTTTAGATGATATACGTGATGAGATTTTGAGCTGATGATATTTAGACAAGATTTGTGGCTTGAGATGATACTGTCATAGGTTGAGACTTAGGAGGATGCTAGGATGAGGTGACTATCTTTTCTATGTTTTGATAGACGTGACTCTTTGAGGGCTGAGGGTTGGACTGTGGTTGACTAAAAAATGGTCCCCAAAGATATTCAGGTTATAATCCCTGGAACTTGTGAATATTACCTTATATGGCTTTAAAGAAAACCTCAGTCCTCCTCTTTTTTGTCTCTCCTTTACTCTCACACTACTATCACACTCACAACACTTCTGACACCAGACGTGTGAGAGTTTTTCCCACACCAAGCAATTGTATGACACCAGATGAGTGTCCTACAATTCAACTCAATTCTGACACTATCTACCTGGAGACAGCATCAGATCCCATAAGACTGCCCGCCCCCCACCTTCCATCTCAGATGCCAATCAAAAGTCCACACTGTTACCTGTGCTTCTGACCAACCAGCTGTAAATTGGAGGTTCCCACAACGCTCCCTTTGGTTTTGATTAATTTGCCACAGTGACCCACAGAACTCAGGAAAACCGTTTACTTACTGTTTACCAGTTTATTATTAAAAATATGGTAAAAGATACACACGAACATCCAGATGGAAGAGATGCATGGGGCAAGGTATATGGGAAGGGGCATGGAGCTCTCATGCCCTCTCGGGGCCCACCACTCTCCTAGCACCTCCATGTGTTCACCAACCTGGAAGCTCTCTAAACCCCAAACTACTGGGATTTTTATGGACGCTTCATCATGCAGGCATGATTGATCACTAACTCCACTTCCAGCTCCTCTCCCCTCTCTGGAGAATGAGGAGTGGATCTGAAAATTGATTTAAAAATTGATCATACCTACATGATGAAGCCACCATGAAAATCCTAATAGTGTGGGGTTCAGAGAGCTTCTAGGTTGGTGAACACATCCATGTGCCAGGAGGGTGAAGCTCCTCAACTCCATGGGGATAGAAACTCCCACGCTTGGGACTCTCCCAGCCTTTGCCTTATGTATCTCTTCATTTGGCTGTTCCTCTGTATCTTTATCATATCCTTTAATAGATGGTAAACATAAGTGTTGCCCTGAGTTCTGAGAGCTACTCTAGCAAGTAATTGAATCCAAGGGGCAGAAGGTCATGGGAATCACTGATCAGTTGTCACGTTGGACACAAGTTGTGGGTAACCTGGGGACCAACTACTTGTGAGTGGCTTCTGAAGTCTTGTGGGACTGAGCCCTTCACCTGTGGGATCAATGCCATCTCCAGGTAGATAGTGTTAGAATTGAGTTAAACTGTAGACACCCATCTGGTGTTGCGGAGAATTGCTTGGTGTGGGGAATAACCCCACACATCTGGTGTCAGAAGTGTTGTGAGTGTAGTAGTCATGTGAGAGCAGAGGAGAGACTCACAGGAGTGGTGTGGGTTTTCTATACAAGGGCAAAAGGGGCTTTACATGTGTGACTAAGTTAAGGATCTTGAGATGAGAAGATTATCATGGGTTACCAAGGTGGGCCCTAAATGTAATCACAAGTGGTCCTTGTAAGAAGCAGGCACAGGGACACTTGACTACAGAGAAGAAGGAAATGTGAAGGAAAATGCTACATTTCTGGCTTTGCAGATGGAGGAAGGGACTACAAACCAAGGATGCAGCTCTGGAAGCTGGAAAAGGCAAGGAAACAGAGCCTCCAAAGGCAGTGCTGCCCACTGGCACCTTGATTTGGGGCCAGAGAAACTGATTTCAGACATCTGACCTCCAGAACTGTGAGAGAGTTATTTTGTATTTTTAGCCATCAACTTTGTGGTAATTTGTTATAGCAGCCATAGGAAACTAATACAGTGTCGTTCCAATCTTTATCATTACTGTTGTGTGCGTGCGTGTGTGCATGTATGTGTTTTGTCTCATTTTATCAATTCCTAAGAGAGGACGGTTAAGCTCTCTCCAACCATGATTGTGAATTTTTCAACTTCTCCCTTCAGTTCTCAGTTTTTGTTTCATGAGCTTGGAACCTCTATTGTTAGATACATACATAATTAGGATGGTCGTATCTTCCTGATGAATTGTCTCTTTTATCATTATAAAATGCCCTTCATCTCTGGTGATACAGTAATACAGTTCAGGGGTCAGCCATGTCTTTGAGGGGAATTTACATGCAGATTTGGGAGGGGGCTCTCCCCTCTGTGGCTCCTTCTTTCCAGGATGGTCTCCCCTGATTTCTAGTTACTCTGCCAGCCTCAAACTCCATGCTCTGGTACCTAACTTTGTGTCTTTGGATACATTTGACTGTGTCTGTGACTGACTGTGGCTTCCTACTTGACTTTTAGTCACCCCAAGCTATTACAGATTGGTCAGTGCCTCCAGGGGAAAGTCACAGAAAAGAGGGATTTACATAGTGCACCTCCCTCCTCAAGAGTCAAATACCCTCCAGTTTCTGCCTGCTTTCTTTGCTCTCCAGTGTCTTAAAATAATGTATTTTTAAAATATTTTGTCTAGAGTTTGTAACTGTTGTCTGTAAGAGGATTAGACTAATATAAGCTACTCTGTCATTGTTGAAACCAGAAACCCCCTTAATTACACTACAATTTTTAAGAACTTCTAGAGTCCAAAAAAAAAATTTTTTTTTAATGCAAACAGCTACCTTGGAAAATGAGGAAGAAACAAATTAAGCAGCTGGCTTGGACCCACTCCTCTTCCGATTAGTGGGGGACATTCCCAGGGAAAGAAAGACCAACGACCTGGTCTAATCTCCTTGTAAATATACTGACAACTGGATATTGTCTAGGAGGAGAGTGCTTATAAACTAAATTCTTTCAGCTTGATGTCTCTGGTTTAGAATTGCTTATCATAAACAGACCTAGGCTCTGGATTTATGACTGGAAAGGGTAATATTATAGTTGTACAACTATTGGGTATAAAAGAGAGATGACCTAAATTTAGATAACCTAAATGCCACTCCTCCCCACAACGCCCACTGTGTGAGGTGCCCTGCAAACCTCATTAGAGACTTCATATATTATTCTGAGCCAGAGAGCACATGTCCAAGCAGGAAGGACAGAACCGGGAACCACCAGGGATGTCTCAGACTTCCCCCTGCTTTGCAGGTGCCTCTTGATTATTATATTCATAAATTTAATACTGGCAAGATCTCTGCCTCAGGTCAGTCCAGTTTCATCTGATCCTTTGTGTTAGCTCAGAAAATATTCATAGCAAATATTTGAATGGGGCCAATATCCTTATTACAAAAGCTCATATAAATTATTAAGAAAAGCATCGAGAAACCAAAAGATACATACACATGACTCAATAGGCAATTCACAAAAGAAAAAATGTAAACAAATATAGAAAAAGATTCATATTTCCTAGCAATCAATGTAATTTATAACAACATGGAGTTGTTCTTGTATTTTTTTAATCTTGAAAAATTAGCAAAGATGACACAAACAGATGGAGAGATAAAAGATGACACAAACAGATGGAGAGATATACCATGTTCTTGGATTGGAAGAATCAACATTGTGAAAACGACTATACTACCCAAAGCAATCTACAGATTCAATGTAATCCCTATCAAATTACCGATGGCATTTTTTACAGAACTAGAACAAAAAAAAGTCTTAAAATCTGTATGGAGACACAAAAGACCCCGAATAGCCAAAGCAATCTTGAGGGAAAAAAAGGAGCTGGAGGAATCAGACTCCCGGACTTCAGACTATACTACAAAGCTACAGTAGTCAAGACAATATGGTACTGGCACAAAAACAGAAATATAGATCAATGGAACAGGATAGAAAACCCAGAGATAAACCAAGGCACTTTTGGTCAACTAATCTATGACAAAGGAGGCAAGGATATACAATGGAGAAAAGACAGTCTCTTCAATAAGTGATGCTGGGAAAACTGGGCAGCTACATGTAAAAGAATGAAATTAGAACACTCCCTAACATCATATACAAAAATACACTCAAAATGGATTAAAGACCTAAATGTAAGACCAGACACTATAAAACTCTTAGAGGAAAACACAGGAAGAACACTCTTTGACATAAATCACAGCAAGATCCTTTTTGACCCACATACTAGAGAAATGGAAATAAAAACAAAAATAAACAAATGGGACCTAATGAAACTTAAAAGCTTTTGCACAGCAAAGGAAACTATAAACAAAACAAAAAGACAACCCTCAGAATGGGAGAAAATATTTGCAAATGAATCAGCGGACAAAGGATTAATCGCCAAAATATATAAACAGTTCATGCAGCTCAATATTAACAAAAAAAACACCCAATCAAAAAATAGGCAGAAGGAGGAGCTTCAAGATGGCAGAAGAGTAAGACGTGGAGATCATCTTCCTCCCCACAAATACATCAGAAATACATCTACATGTGGAACAACTCCTACAGAACACTTACTGAATGCTGGCAGAAGACCTCAGACCTCCCAAAAGGCAAGAAACTCCCCACGTAACTGCGTAGGGCAAAAGAAAAAAGAAATAACAGAGACAAAAGAATAGGGACCTGCACCAGTCCAGAGGAAAGGTTTCCACACACTAGGAAGCCCCTTCACGGGCAGAGACTGCGGGAGGCAGAGGGGGAAAGCTTCGGAGCCATGGAGGAGAGCACAGCAACAGGGGTGCAGAGGGCAAGCAGAGAGATTCCCTCACAGAGGATCAGTGCTGACCAGCACTCAGCAGCCCGAGAGGCTTGTCTGCTCACCTGCTGGGGCGGGCGGGGGCTGGGAGCTGAGGCTCGGGCTTTGGAGGTCAGACCCCAGGGAGAGGACTGGGGTTGGCTGCGTGAACACAGCCTGAAGGGGGCTAGTGCGCCACGGCTAGCTGGGAGGGAGTCCAGGAAAAGGTCTGGAACTGTTGAAGAGGAAAGAGACTTTTTCTTGCCTCTTTGTTTCCTGGTGCGCGAGGAGAGGGGATTAAGAGCGCCACTTAAAGGAGCTCCAGAGACGGGCGTGAGCCGCAGCTATCAGCGCGGACCCCAGAGACAGGCATGGAATGCTAAGGCTGCTGCTGCCTCCACCAAGAAGCCTGTGTGCAAGCACAGGTCACTATCCACACCTCCCCTCCCGGGAGCCTGTGCAGCCCACCACTGCCAGGGTCCCGTGATCCAGGGACAACTTCCTTGGGAGAACAAATGGCGCGTCTCAGGCTGGTGCAATGTTACGTGGGCCTCTGTTGCGCAGGCTCGCCCCGCACTCTGTACCCCTCCCTCCCCCCCCAGCCTGAGTGAGCCAGAGCCCCCGAATTAGCTGCTCCTTTAACCCCATCCTGTCTGAGAGAAGAACAGATGCCCTCAGGTGACCTACACGCAGAGGCAGGTCCAAATCCAAAGCTGAACCCCGGGAGCTGTATGAACAAAGAAGAGAAAGGGAAATTTCTCCCAGCAGCCTCAGGAGCAGCGGATTAAATCTCCACAGTCAACTTGATGTACCTGCATCTGTGGAACATGTGAATAGACAACGAATCATCCCAAATTGAGGAGGTGGACTTTGGGAGCAACGATATATAAATTTTTTTCCCTTTTTCTCTTTTTGTGAGTGTGTCTTCTGTGTGTGTCTTCTGTGAGTGCTTCTGTGTGTGATTTTGTCTGTATAGCTTTGCTTTTACCATTTGTCCTAGGGTTCTGTTTGTCCATTTTGTTTTGTTTTGTTTTGTTTTGTTTTTAGTATAGTTTTCAGTGCTTGTTATCATTGGTGGATTTGTTTTTTGGTTTGGCTATTCTCTCCTTTCTTTCTTTCTTTTTTTAAAAATTAATTTAAAAAGTTTTTTAATAATTATTTTTTGTTTTCTATTTTAATAACTTTTTTTAAAAAATCTTTTTTTTTTTTCTTTCTTTTTTTCTCCCTTTTATTCTGAGCCGTGGGGATGACAGGCTCTTGGTGCTCCAGCCAGGCATCAGGGCTGTGCCTTTCAGGTGGGAGAGCCAAGTTCAGGACATTGGTCCACGAGAGACCTCCCAGCTCCATGTAATATCCAACAGCAAAAATCTCCCAGAGATCTCCATCTCAACACCAAGACCCAGCTCCACTCAACGACCAGCAAGCTACAGTGCTGGACACCCTATGACAAACAACTAGCAAGACAGGAACACAACCCCACCCATTAGCAGAGAGGCTGCCTAAAATCATAATAAGGTCACAGACACCCCAAAACACACCACCAGACGTGGACCTGCCCACCAGAAAGACAAGATCCAGCCTCATCCACCAGAACACAGGCACTAGTCCCCTCCACCAGGAAGCCTACACAACCCACAGAACCAACCTTAGCCACTGGGGACAGACACCAAAAACAACGGGAACTACGAACCTGCAGCCTGCGAAAAGGAGGCCCCAAATACAGTAAGTTAAGCAAAATGAGAAGACAGAGAAACACACAGCAGATGAAGGAGCAAGGCGAAAACCCACCAGACCTAACAAATGAAGAAGAAATAGGCAGTCTTCCTGAAAAGGAATTCAGAGTAATGATAGTAAAGACGATCCAAAATCTTGAAAATAGAATACAGAAAATACAAGAAACGTTTAACAAGGACCTAGAAGAACTAAAGAGCAAACAAACAATGATGAACAACACAATAAATGAAGTTAAAAGTTCTCTAGAAGGAATCAGTAGCAGAATAACTGAGGCAGAAGAACGGATAAGTGACCTGCGAGAGAAAACAGTGGAAATAACTACTGCAGAGCAGAATAAAGAAAAAAGAATGAAAAGAATTGAGGACAGTCTCAGAGACCTCTGGGACAACATTAAACACAACAACATTTGAATTATGGGGGTCCCAAGAAGAGAAAAAGAAAAGGTCTGAGAAAATATTTGAAGAGATTATAGTTGAAACCTTCCCTAATATGGGAAAGGAAATAGTTAATCAAGTCCAGGAAGCACAAAGAGTCCCATATAGGATAAATCAAGGAGAAACACGCCAAGACACATATTAACCAAACTATCAAAAATTAAATATAAAAAAAATATTAAAAGCAGCAAGGGAAAAACAACAAATAACACACAAGGGAATCCCCATAAGGTTAACAGCTGATCTTTCAGCAGAAACTCTGCAAGCCAGAAGGAGTGGCAGGACATATTTAAGGTGATGAAGGAGAAAAACCTACAACCAAGATTAATCTATGCAGCAAGGATCTCATTCAGATTTGACGGAGAAATTAAAAGCTTTACAGACAAGCAAAAGCTAAGAGAATTCAGTACCACCAAACCAGCTTTACAGCAAATGCTAAAGGAACTTCTCTAGGCAGGAAACACAAGACAAGGAAAAGACTTACAATAACAAACCCAAAACAATTAAGAAAACGGTAATAGGAACATATATATCGATAATTACCTTAAATGTAAATGGATGAAATGCTCCAAACAAAAGACATAGACTGGCTGAATGGATACAAAAACAAGACCCGTATATATGCTGTCTACAAGAGACCCACTTCAGACCTGGGGACACATACAGACTGAAAGTGAGGGGATGGAATAATATATTCCATGCAAATGGAAATCAAAAGAAAGCTGGAGTAGCAATTCTCATATCAGACAAAATAGACTTTAAAACAAAGACTATTACAAGAGACAAAGAAGGACACTACATAATGATCAAGGGCAATCCAAGAAGAAGAGATAAGAATTGTAAATATTTACGCACCCAACATAGGAGCACCTCAACATATAAGGCAAATACTAACAGCCATAAAAGGGGAAATAGACAGTAACACAATCATAGTAGGGGACTTTAACACCCCACTTTCACCAATGGACAGATCAAGCAAAATGAAAATAAATAAGGAAACACAAGCTTTAAATGATACATTAAACAAGATGGACTTAATTGATATTTATAGGACATTCCATCAAAAACAACGGAATACACTTTCTTCTCAAGTGCTCATGGAACATTCTCCAGGATAGATCATATCTTGGGTCACAAATCAAACCTTGGTAAATTTAAGAAAATTGAAATCATATCAAGTCTCTTTTCCGATCACAATGCTATGAGACTAGATATCAGTTACAGGAAAAAATCTGTAAAAAATACAAACACATGGAGGCTAAACAATACACTACTTAATAACAAAGAGATCACTGAAAAAATCAAAGAGGAAATCAAAAAATACCTAGAAACAAATGACAATGAAAACACGATGACCCAAAATCTATGGCATGCAGCAAAAGCAGTTCTAAGAGGGAAGTCTATAGCAATACAATCCTACCTTAAGAAACAAGAAACACCTCAAATAAACAACCTAACCTTACACCTAAAGCAATTAGATAAAGAAGAACAAAAAAACCCCAAAGTTAGCAGAAGGAAAGAAATCATAAAGATCAGATCAGAAATAAATGAAAAAGAAATGAAGGAAACAATAGTAAAGATCAATAAAGCTAAAAGCTGGTTCTTTGAGAAGATAAACAAAATTGATAAACCATTAGCCAGACTCATCAAGAAAAAAAGGGAGAAGACTCAAATCAATAGAATTAGAAATGAAAAAGGGGAAGTAACAACTGACACTGCAGAAATACAAAGGATCATGAAAGATTACTACAAGCAACTATATGCCAATAAAATGGACAACCTGGAAGAAATGGACACATTCTTAGAAACGCACAACCTTCCGAGGCTGAACCAGGAAGAAATAGGAAATATGAACAGACCAATCACAAGCACTGAAATTGAAACTGTGATTAAAAATCTTCCAACAAACAAAAGCCCAGGACCAGATGGCTTCACAGGCGAAATTCTATCAAACATTTAGAGAGGAGCTAACACCTATCCTTCTCAAACATAGGAAGAACACTCTTTGACATAAATCACAGCAAGATCCTTTTTGACCCACGTACTAGAGAAATGGAAATAAAAACAAAAATAAACAAATGGGACCTAATGAAACTTAAAAGCTTTTGCACAGCAAAGGAAACCATAAATAAGACGAAAAGACAATGCTCAGAATGGGAGAAAATATTTGCAAATGAAGCAACTGATATAGGATTAATCTCCAAAATTTACAAGCAGCTCATGCAGCTCAATATCAAAAAAACAAACAACCCAATCCAAAAAAGGGCAGAAGACCTAAATAGACATTTCTCCAAAGAAGATATACAGATTGCCAACAAATACATGAAAGAATGCTCAACATCATTAATCATTAGAGAAATGCAAATCAAAACTACAATGCAATATCATCTCACACCCGTCAGAATGGCCATCATCAAAAAATCTACAAACAATAAATGCTGGAGAGGGTGTGGAGAAAAGGGAACCCTCATACACTGTTGGCGGGAATGTAAATTGATACAGCCACTATGGAGAACAGTATGGAGGTTCCTTAAAAAACTAAAAATACAACTACCATACAACCCAGCAATCCCATTACTGGCCATAAACCCAGAGAAAACCATAATTCAAAAAGACACATGAACCCCAATGTTCATTGCAGCTCTATTTACAGTAGCCAGGACATGGAAGCAACCTAAGTGTCCATTGACAGATGAATGGATAAAGAAGATGTGGCACATATATACAATGGAATATTACTCAGCCATAAAAAGAAATGAAATTGAGTTATTTGTAGTGAGGTGGATGGACCTAGAGTCTGTCATACAGAGTGAAGTAAGTCAGAAAGAAAAAACAAATACCGTATGCTAACACATATATATTGAATCTAAAAAAAAAAAAATGGTCATGAAGAACCTAGGGGCAAGATGGGAATAAAGACACAGACCTACTAGAGAATGGACTTGAGGACATGGGGAGGGGGAAGGGTAAGCTGGGACAAAGTGTATATATGGACATATATACACTACCAAATGTAAACTAGATAGCCAGTGGGAAGCAGTCGCATAGCACAGGGAGATCAGCTCGGTGCTTTGTGACCAGCTAGAAGGGTGGGATAGGGAGGGTGGGAGGGAGGGAGATGCAAGAGGGAAGAGATATGGGGATATATGTATATGTACAATTAATTCACTTTGTTATAAAGCAGAAACTAACACATCATTGTAAAGCAATTATACTCCAATAAAAATGTTAAAAAAAAAAAAGGCAGAAGACCTAAATAGACATCTCTCCGAAGAAGACATACAGATGGCCAAGAAGCACATGAAAAGCTGCTCAACATCACTAATTATTAGAGAAATGCAAATCAAAACTACAATGAGGTATCACCTT
This sequence comes from Balaenoptera borealis, assembly GCF_965194805.1. Taxonomy (NCBI): domain Eukaryota; kingdom Metazoa; phylum Chordata; class Mammalia; order Artiodactyla; family Balaenopteridae; genus Balaenoptera; species Balaenoptera borealis. The sequence continues at coordinate 24,567,708 of NC_138860.1, forward strand.
ACACGGGTTAGAATGGGCATCATCCGAAAATCTACAAACAACAAATGCTAGAGAGGGTGTGGAGAAAAGGGAACCCTCTTGCACTTTTGGTGGGAATGTAAACTGATACAGCCACTATGGAGAACAGTATGGAGGTTCCTTAAAAAACTAAAAATAGAATTACCATAAGACCCAGCAATCCCACTACTGGGCATATACCCAGAGAAAACCATAATTCAAAAAGACACTTGCACCCCAATGTTCACTGCAGCACCATTTACAATAGCCAGGTCATGGAAGCAACCTACATGCCCATTGACAGACAAATGGATAAAGAAGATGTGGTACATATATACAATGGAATATTACTCATCCATAAAAAGGAACGAAATTGGGTCATTTGTAGAGATGTGGATGGACCTAAAGACTGTCATACAGAGTGAAGTCAGTCAGAAAGAGAAAAAAAATATTGTATATTAATGTATATATGTGGAATCTAGAAAAATGGTACAGATGAACCGGTTTGCAAGGCAGAAATAGAGACAGAGATATAGAGAACAAACGTATGGACGCCAAGGGGGGAAAGTGGGGGGGGTGGTGGTGTGATGAATTGGGAGATTGGGATTGACATATATACACTAATAGGCATAAAATAGATAATAAGAACCTGCTGTATTAAAAAAAATAAAATTCAAAAAAAATTAGCAATTTTATAAAAATGGTAATTTCTAAAAATAGCCAGGGTAGAGGGAAGAGACAGTCTCATGCCTTGCTGGAGGGGAGGAAACTTTAATGCAAATCTTTTGAAAAGCAATTTCATAATATTCTTCAAAAGCGCCAATAATTTCATTTATGCAGATTTATCCTAAAGGAAATAATTCTAAATACAAAGAAATCTATACCCTAAAATTTTTTTAAATTGGAAATAATCTAAAAAGTACAATAGTAAGTGAATGGTTAAACATAGTGTGGTGTATCTATTCACTGGAATATTGTCCCACTATTTCAAATAATGTTTATGAAAACTACATAGTAATACATGAATATAATGCAATGTTAAGGGAAAAAAAAGTAGGCTATAAAATGGTTCACATAATGTATTTTTTAAAAAGATTGGAAGGAAATGCACCAAAATGTTATCATTCATCATCATTGGGAGGCGGGACTATTCATTACTCTCTTCTCCTTTTTACTACTTAGAATTTAAAATTTTTCTTTAATGAATATGTATCGCTTTACCATAGAAACAAACGTTGTAAAGCCAGAGAAAATGATGAGTGTTGATTAGCATATCACAATCCAACGTTACCGTATGATTTAGGTGTGGAGGAAAACAAAGTGTAATGAAACTAAATATTGTCCAGACATATGCACGTTAAAAGGTAAGCTGAGGCACATTAACTTTTTTTTTTTTTTAAGAGTTTATTTGAGTCCACATTGATTTAATTGGGCAGCACCAAACCAAAGGTGATTAGGAGCTCTCACTGACAGGAGCTAGGGGAGGGGTTTTACAGAGAAGAAGCAAAGCAAGGAAATTATTTGACTGGCCACAGCTTAAGCAGTTAGTTGCCTTATCTGGGAAAGCCTAGTTGGCTGTGTTGGTGGTTCTTAAGTTTCATTTTCTCTGGTTCAAGTGCATCAACTCTGGCTTAGGTTTTGGTTTGCTTGCGTGGGGCACCAACGCATTAGAGCCAATTCAGTCTAATGGCCTCCTTGTTTGATTACCTTAATGTGCATCACACCTTTTCCCTCCACGTTCAGTAAAGTAATTCCTCCCTCAGTGGGCATGACTATTGGATAGCTGCTACTTTCCTTCCTAAACTAACACGTGTAGAGTGGTACACACAACCAAAGAAAATAAGAAAGTGGTAGCCAGGCTATTAAAAAAAATGTTTGCCGAGTTGTCTACAAAGTATAATTTAATTTCATAAATCTTGTAAGAAAAACGACAAGGTGATATGCACATCCTAGAAATGGTTTAAAGAAACAAACATCAAAATGCTGCGCCCATCCGCTTCATGCCATAGAAATATTGAACGAAGGTGGAGCCCTGAGAGAAAACGGCTTCAATTGGTGGTTCTCCAAGTGCGATCTGCAGACCCCTAGGGTATGTGTGTGGGCAACGTGGTTTTCATACTAATACTAAGATTTTATTATTACTCTTTCTCACTATGTTGACATGTGCACTGAAGCAATGGCAGGTAAAACTTCTGGTGTCGGAGTGTAGAAGAACTCAGCAGCACCAAACAGTACTGGTAGTCATTACATCAGTCACTGCCACAAATTAGTGACTTTTTAAAAGTGCCAGATTCAACTGAGAACGTACAAAAGAAATCAGTAAAGGTTATCAATTTTATTTAATCTCTACCCTTGATTTATAATCCTTTTAATATTCTGTGTAGTGAAATGGGAAGCAGGCATCAAGCATTTCTGCTACACTCTGAAGTGTCTTGGTTGTCTCTATGAAAAGCACTTACGTGACTACACTTACACGTAAGCTGCACTAGCTGCTTTTTCTAGAGAACATCATTTTTGCTTGGAAGTATGATGGACAACTGAAAGTTATTCAGACTTATGTACCTGGCAGACATTTTCTTGAAAATGAACAAAGTGGGCCTGTCATTTCAAGGGAAACAAGTCATAGGAAGATACTGATGGTATGTGTTGCTAATGACAAAATTTGAGCTTTCAAGTGAAAATGAGAATTCTAGAAAACTTGTATCTGCCATAGTGACTTTAATAGCTTCCCAGCACCTAAAGATTTTTTGGATGAGATTGGTGGTGATATTAAAAATTTGTGTTGTTTATATTGTAAAATGAAGTGTGTTAACATTTGGAAGATCTACATAATTCAGTGAACCAATGTTTTTCTAAATGGTCAATACATGATGTTATAAAATCATGCATGGGTAAAAGGATCCATTAAAGTTCAAGAGAGATCAATGGATTTTAATGTAACATATGAAAAGTTCATTGATATCATTTCAGACTCCACTCTGCAACTATAAGAAATTACAATTGTTAAATTTAGCATAGTATCAGAATAATCCACAATGATCTGAGAAGGCTATTGAAACACTCTTATGTTTTCTAACTTTAAATCTATGCAAGGTCAAATTTTCTTCGTATACTTCTGCCAAAGTGGCATATCACAAAAGACTGAATGCAGAAGCAGATGTGAGGATCCAGTTGTCTTCTTATAAGCCAGACATTAAAGAAATATGTAAAAATGTTGTATTAGTTTTCTTTTGCTGTTATAAAAAATTACCACAAACTTAGTGGCTTAGTAACACATGCTTATTACCCTACAGTTCTGTAGGGCAAAAGTCCAACACACATCTTACGGGACTAACAGGTGTTACAGGGCTGTGCTCCTTTTTTGAGGCTCTAATGGAGAAGGTGTCTCCTTGCCTTTTCCAACTTGTGGAGGCCACGCTCTTTCCTTGGCTTGAGGTCTCTTTCCTCTATATTCAAAGCCAGCAACACTGCATTTCCCTCTGACTCTTCTTTAGTTGTTGCATCTCCTTCCGACCACAGCCAGGAAAGGTTCTGCACTTTTAAGGATTTGTGCGACTAAGCCCACCTGGACAATCCAGGAAAACTCCCCATCTCAGGGTCCTTAACCCTTAGTCACATTTACAAAGTCCCTTTTGCCATTTAAAGTAACATATTCACAGGTTCTAGGGAATAGGGTATAGACTTCTTTGGGGGACATTATTCTACCTACCACAAATGTAAAACAGTGCCTCTTTTCTCACTAATTTTTTTGGGTAACATATAGTTATTTTTCATTAAAATATTATGTTGGGGCTTCCCCGGTGGCGCAGTGGTTGAGAATTTGCCTGCCAATGCAGGGGACACGGCTTCGAGCCCTGGTCTGGGAAGATCCCACATGCCGCGGAGCAACTAGGCCCGTGAGCCACAATTACTGAGCCTGCGCGTCTGGAGCCTGTGCTCCGCAACAAGAGAGGCCGCGATAATGAGAGGCCCGCGCACTGCAATGAAGAGTGGCCCCCACTTGCCGCAACTAGAGAAAGCCCTCGCACAGAAACGAAGACCCAACACAGCCATAAATAAATAAATTAAATAAATAAATAAACCCCAAAAAAGTTTAAAAAAAATGTTATGTTAATATGTCATTGGTTGTTATTACTTTAAAATGAATAAATTTTTAAAATTTCTCAGTTTTAATTTCTAATACCGTAAATATTGATAGATATAGTCCACATAAACAAAAGCTTTTTGGAGTCCTCAGTTTTAAGAGCATAAAGGGGTAGCAAAACCAAAAAGTTAGAAAATGTCTAGCTTAAATTATTGAAATGGTAAAAGCAGACATCATAGGAACTCCTTTAAAATAACACAAACATCGGGAATTCCCTGGTGGTCCAGTGGTTAGGACTCGGTGCTCTCACTGCCAGGGCCCCAGGTTCAATCCCTGGTTCAGGGAAATAAGACCCTGCAAGCTGCATGGTGCAGCCAAATAATAATTAATAATAATAATAATAATAATAATAATAATAATAATAATAATAATAATAATACAAACATCCTCTGAGGAGAGATGAGCCATCCTAGCTATCATGCAGAGAAAATGATATAAATGTGAGTCATTACGTGAATTGACATAATCTTTCAGACAATTGCTGGCAATTTCTAGACATACTGGCAAGAGCTGTTTCAGGGTGTCCTTCAAGCATCCCTTCTGTCCACAGTGTCACCCATGACTGGCAATACTGCAGATCTGTTGCCAGCAACTGGCCCATGGCTGGGTTTCATAGCTGGCAGACTGGCTCTGTCCTGAAACCCTACTGGTGAGACTATCCAAACATGGTGTATCATGGAAAGTGGCTTTGCATGGCTCAAAGGGGAGGCAAAGAAACTGTTCCAGACTTGAAAACACAACAATCCAAAACCTATGGAACACAGCAAAAGCAGCCTTGAGAGGGAAGTTTATAGCAATACAAGCCTACCTCAGGGAATAAGAAAGATCTCAAATAAACAACCTAAACTTATGCCTGAAAGAACCAGAAAAAAGAACACACAAAGCCCAAAGTTAGCAGAAGGAAAGAAATCGTAAAGATCAGAGCAGAAAGAAATGAAATAGACACTTAAAAAACAAAAGAAAAGATTAATGAAACTAAGAGCTGGTTCTTTGAAAAAACCAATAAAATTGATAAATCTTTAGCCAGACTCATCAAGAAAAACAGATTGAGGACCCAAATCAATAAAATCAGAAATGAAAGAGGAGAAGTTACAACTGACACCACAGAAATGCAAAAACTCATAAGAGATTACTATGAACAATTATATGCCAATGAAATGGACAACCGAGAAGAAATGGATACATTCCTAGAAACATACAATCTCCCAAGACTGAACCAGAAAGAAATAGAAAATATGAACAGACTAATTACCAATAATGAAATTGAATCAGTAATTAAAAAAAAAAAAAAAACCTCCCTACAAACAAAAGTCCAGAACCAGACTGCTTCACAGATGAATTCTACCAAATATTTAAAGAAGAATTAATATCAAACTATTAATGTCAAACTATTCCAAAAAACTGAAGAGGAAAGAATGTTCCCAAACTCATTTTATGAAGCCTGAAAGCAGACAAAGACACCACAAAAAAAGAAAATTACAGGCTAATATCACTGATGAACACAGATGCAAAAGTCTTTAAGGAAATATTAGCAAGCCAAATTCAACAATACATTAAAGGGATCATACATATGCCATGATCAAGTGGGATTTATCCCAGGGATGCAAGGATGGTTCATTATCTAAAATCAATCAATGTGATACACCACATTAACAAAATGAAGAATAAAAATCACAGTATCATCTCAATAGATGCAGAAAAAGCTTTTGACAAAATCCAACACCTCTTTATGATAAAAACTCTCAATAAAGCAGTTATAGAGGGAACATACCTCAACATAATAAAGGCTATATATGACAAACTAGCAGCCAACATTTTACTCAAGGGTGAAAAGCTGAAAGTGTTTCTCTAAAATCAGAAACAAGACAAGGATGCCCACTCTTACCACTTTCATTCAACATAGTACTGGAAGTCCTAGCCACAGCAATCAGACAAGAAAAAGAAATAAAAGGAATCCAAACTGGAAAGGAAGAAGTAAAACTGTCACTGTTTTCAGAGGACATGATACTATATATAGAAAATCCTAAAAACATCAACCAAAAAACTATTAGAACTAAGAAATAAATTTAGTGAAGTTGCAGGATACACAATTAATATACTGAAAGCTGTTGTATTTCTATACACTAATAATGAACTACCAGAAAATAAAATTAACTCATTATTGACTGGGGGATTTTTGCAGAAACTAATGCCTGTGGCAGGTGATTTTTATTTTGGCCAGCTAAAAACCAATTATGTTATTTCACTAACACTTAGAGGGTTTATTATATTCAATAGTTACACCTGACACACCTGTAAAGTCTTCTAATTTTCATGAAATGTTATCTTCAATCCACTCTTCTGTAGAAGCAAAGGAGCACTCTCCAGCACCATGAGTTTCATTTTCACTTTCCATATCAGAATCAATCACTAAGGTTTTTTGTCTTTTTTTGGCCTAATATTCACATCGTCTGAATCAGAACTATATTCTGAAGAACTATCACCTTCTGAGACACTAGTATATATGTCACTCGGACAATCAGCGAAAGTATCTGCATAAAATTCGCCGAAAAATTCTTCTTCACTCAAAATTTTGTGATGCGTCATGTTAGAAAATTTTACATTTATAATATACATAAGGTTGGAACAAAAACCTAACGGAGCAAAATGTGAATGATAATGACAATCATGAGTTCTATAATGAACCCTTGATCAATTTTAAGTTCTAACAACTTTGCATGGTGATGTTAGTTGTATCACTCTCTAAAAACGGATTAATACATCTCTGGTCAATAATGTGTTAAGAAGACAATCCCATCTACAATTGCATCAAGAAGAATAAAATACCCAGGAATAAATCTAACCAAGGAGGTAAAAGACCTATACTTGGAAAACTATAAGACACTGATGAAAGAAACTGAAGATGACAAAGACAAACGGAAAGATATAACATGCTCATGGTTTGGAAGAATTAATATTGTTAAAATGCCCATACTCCCCAAGGCAATCTACAGAGTCCATTCAACCCCTATCAAAATATCCATGGTATTTTTCACAGAACTAGAACAAATAATTCTAAAATTTGTATGGAAACACAAAAGATCCTGAATAGCCAAAACAATCTTGAGAAAGAAGAACAAAGCTGGAGGTTATCACAATCCCTGATTTCAAACTACGTTATAAAGTTACAGTCATCAAAACAGTATGATACTGGCACAGACACATAGATCAATGGAACAGAATAGAGAACCCAGAAATAAACCCACCCTTATATGTCAATTTACCTATGACAAAGGAGGCAGGAATAAACAGTGGGGGAAAGACAGCCTTGTCAATAAATGGTGTTGGGAAAACTGGACAGCCACTTGGAAAAGAATCAAACTGGACCACTTTCTCACACTATACACAAAAATAAACTCAAAATGGATTAAAGTCTTAAATGTGAGACCTAAGTCATAGGTTTTATAAAACCATAAAACTCCTAGAAGAAAACATAGGCAGTAGGCTCTTTGACATTGGTCTTAGCATATTTTTTTGGATCTGTCTATTCAGGCAAGGGAAACAAAAGCAAAAATAAACAAATAGCACTACATCAAACTAAAAAGCTTTTGCATGGCAAAGGAAACCATCAACAAAATGAAAAGGCTGCCTGCTGAATGGGACAAAGTATTTGCAAATAATACATCTGATAAGGAGTTAATATCCCAAATATACAAATATAATATATCCAAAATATACAACTCAACATCAGAAAAATGAATAACCCAATTAAAAAATGGGCAGAGGAGCTAAATAGACATTTTTCCAAAGAAGATATACAGATGACCAACACACATGAAAAGATGTTCAACATCACTAATCATCAGGGAAACGCAAATCAAAACCACAATGAGATATCACCTCACACCTGTCAGAATGGCTATTATCAAAAAGAGAAGAAATAATCAGTGTTGGCAAGGATGTGGAGAAAAGGGAACCCTTGTGCACTGGTGGTAGCAATGTAAATTGGTGCAGCCACTATGGAAAACAGTATGGAGGTTGCTCAAAAAATTAAAAACTATTTACACTTAGATTGCTTCCCTATCTTGGCTATTGTAAACAATGCTACAATGAACATAGGGGTGGATATATCTTTTCGAAGTAATGTTTTCATTTTCTTTGGATAAATACCTAGGAGTGGAATTGCTGGACCATAGTTTTAATTTTTTGAGGAAACTTAAAATCCCCTGCACACCAAAACCTGAAGCAGAGGCCACCCCTTCTGGAACTGAGGTCAGGTTCAGGAAGGCGCTTACTCATCCTTCACAAACGAGCATGTGAAAAGCAGCTGAGAGTGACAATCTCAAAGGAGAACCATGAAGGGAATTAATTCATCAAAGATTACTCAGCCACAGCCCAGCCGATGCACTGACATGGAAACTTATAAGTGGGCTAAAGAGGGCTGCTGCATCAGGTCAGACAGACTCTAGGTCTACACTTAATTCTGCCCCTCGTTATCCATGTATATTTGGGAAACAGCTTTGTCTTTGTTGACTTCCATTTCCCCATATATAAAAGAGCAATAATAATGTTCCACCCCTCACAGAGTTGCTCTAATAGTTCAAGTTAAGACAAATAAAATGTAAAGCACATACAAATGGGATCCAAGAACTGTCCATTCCCTATTCCTCTTTTTCTTGCCTTAAAAAAGTTGACATGTCAGGAATCCAAGAAATGTATAGGTCCTGCTCTAGAGATGTTCACAGGAAGTGAGGGAGACAAGTGACTTGTCTGCAGTAGATGCTGTGCAAAGGAATGCTAGCAGAGAGAGCTGCACGTAGCTTAGTACAGCCAGTGGAGCAATGGTGCAAGGGGAATAGGGCTGCAACAGTGTTGTGCATTAAGCAAGCTTTGGTTTAGCTTCATGTGAGGGAGTCACAAAATAACAACGGCCTGTTGAACAAGATAAAATTGGTTTTCCCTCCCTGAGACAGAGTAAGGAGGTAAGCAATTCTAAGCTAGTGGCTCCACAATCATCAAAGACAGAGCTGATTCTCCATCCTCATGGTCGTCATGGTCCAAGATGGCTGCTTGAGCTCTGGTTATCACCTCCACGTTCCAGATAGCAAGAAGAATAAGAGTAAGGATGTACCTCTTCTCCTTCCATCCCATTAGCCAGAACTTACTCACACGGCTTCACCTAGAGTGACCTGTGGGATTTCTGAGTGGAGCGGTCCATGAGTAGTGGTCCATATGCCTGGGGCTCTGGGGAGGGGACTAAGTTGGAGATTCATCAACATAGAGGTGGCAGCTTGGGTCATGGGTGGATTCCCCAAGAAGAGTGTGCACAGTGAGAACAGAACTCCAGTGACGCCTGGAAGCAACAATGGGCAGAGGAGGTGAAGTCCACCATGGAGAGAAATAAGGCGAGCACGGCATCAAGGAGAAAATTTTTCAGTCAATAGTGTTCAGTGGTAAAAGTGAGGCTACTTAGGAGTGATGTCATGGAAAATGGCAGACCAGGAGCTCCAAGAATCAGTACCTCCACTTAAGCAACCATTAAGCTGATAAAATCTGACAGAATCAGCTTTTCTGAAACTCTGGAATCTAATAAAAAATAACTTAGAGCAACCAGGGGAGTGACTCATGAAGAAAGAGGCTGCTATTTCAGTAAGAAATTGTTGCAGCATTTTTGCTTACCCACCCACCATCTCCCATTCCCCAGCCCAGCAGCAGCCAGGGGGACAACAGCCTGAATCCGTTGTGGCTTGCTGGTGCCAGGGTGGGCAATACAGACCTTGTTCTCAAAAATGTGGCTGTACATTTTGGCCCAGCTGGCAGTTCCGTGAGGGTGCAGAGGCTGACATTTGCTTCACCCCCCTCAGACTGGAACAGCTTCCCAGGTGGCGTCTTTTGAAAGGATTTAAAGACATACAGTACCCATAGTTGTCTGGGGCAAGGGGCGGCAGATGGGGTTAAGCAGCAGACAAACCAAAAAGCCTGGAAAGGGGAAGACTGAGGAGGAAGATACTGGAAGAATAAGGGCTTTGAAGGGCTACTTCTTATATCAGGGAATCCAGACTACAACACACATGTCCAGGGCCAGACACATGCTCAGAAAAGACCTGAGAGGACCCTAGGCTTGCACTTTTGGCTGATCTTCCATACAAGCAGGAAATAAAGACTAAGGCAGAGTTGCAGGTGGCCTGGTTAAGTGCAGCAGGAGTACTCACCTCAGGGCCAATCTACAAGGACCAGGAGAGGTTTCTTCTAATTTGGGGCGGTGGAGGGGGAACTCCAGGTATTTAAGGAAATCTGTGTCAAGTCAGTGGCTGACCAATGAGATAATGGAACAGAGACCTCAGTGACCACACATGATTGGAATACATTCTGCACTTGGAAGCAACCTAAATGTCCATCGACAGAGGAATGTATAAAGAAGATGTGGTACATATATACAATAGAATATTACTCAGCCATAAAAAAGAATGAAATAATGCCATTTGCAGCAACATGGATGGACCTAGAGATTATCATACTAAGTGAAGTCAGTCAGACAGAGAAAGACAAATATCACATGATATCACTTATGTGTGGAATTTTAAAAGATGATACAAATGAGCTTATTTACAAAACAGAAACAGACTCACAGACTTCGAAAACAAACCTATGGTTACCAAAGGGGAAAGGGGATAAATTAGGAGTTTGAGACGAACAGATACACACTACTATATATAAAATAGATAATCAACAAGGACCTACTGTATAGCACAGGGAACTATACTCAATATTCTTTAATAACCTATATGGGAAAAGAATCTGAAAAAGAGTGGATATATGTATATGTATAACTGAATCACTTTGCTGTACACCTGAAACTAACACAACATTGTAAATCAACTATACCCCAATATAAAATAAAAATTAAATTAAAAAAAGGAATACAGTCTGCAAAAATAGTTTGGAAATGTCACTAAACAAATGGATGATTGTAACCCTTAACAAGCAATAACAGCAAACCTTGCCAAGGGGTACAGAATCTGATTTCCAGAGCTGCCACAATATTCAAATTGTCTAGCTGTCAACAAAAAATTACAAGGCATACAAAGAAAAAGTATGACTCATTCACAGGAAAAAGAATTTGGCCGAAACCATCTCCGAGGAAGCCCAGAAACTGGACTTGTTAAGACAAAGACTTTAAATGAACTGTCTTAAATATGCTCAAATAGCTCAAGGAAACTGTGGACATAGAACTAAAGGAAACCAGAGAACAATCAATGTATAAACGAATAGAAGATATCAACAAAGAGACAGAAATTATAAAAAGGAACCAAACAGAAGTAATTCTGGAGCTGAAATGTACAATAACTAAAATGAAAAATTTGAAAAGCTCAATAAAATTGACAAACCTTTAGCTAGACTGATAAAAAAGAGAAAAGGTATAATTAAATAATTAAAATCAGAATGACAGTGGGGACATCATTATGACCCTTGCAGAAAAAAAAAGAATTATAAGGGCATACTATGAACAATTATACACCAACAAATTAGATAATCTACAGAAAATGGACAAATTCCTAGAAACACACAAATTACCAAAACTGACTCAAGAATAAATAGGAAATCTGAACAAACCTATAAAAAGTAAAGAGATTGAAGTAAGAGATCGAATCAGTGATCAAAAATCTCTCCAAAGGCAGGATCAGATGGCTTCTCTGGGTGAATTCTACAAAACCTTTAAAGAAGAATTAACACCTAATCCTTCTCAAACTCTACCAGGAAATAGAAGAGGGACTACTTCCTAAACTCATTTTACGAGTCTTTATGCTCCACATTAGGGGCTGAAATTCAACCTCTCAATAAAGTACAATACTGAAAGTTCCCAAAACAACGACAAACCTGGCTGGGCAGTCCTTTCTTGGGGATTCTGCAGAGATGGCTCATACATCAGTTGAGTTTGTGACCCTCAAGGATCTTTACATTTTAAAGAACCTATTATTTAATCATTGTTTCTGTTACTTGTAATTCATTTCTCTAATTTATCGAAGGTCATTATTTGGATCATTATTTTGTCTGTCAAAATGCTGACCTGCCCCATTTCCATCTTGGGTTAATTTTCATTTAAATAGCTCTTTTTAAAATTTGTTTTTTCCCGTTTATCTATAGCCCAGTGATTTTTGACAAGGGGGCCAAGACCATTCACTGGGGGAAAGAACAGTCTCTGCAACAAATGGTGCTGGGACAACTGGATAACCACATGCCAGAGAATGAAGCTGGACCCGGACCTCACACCATATACAATAGTTAACTCAAAATGTATCAACAATCTAAATGTAAGTGTTAAAACCATAACACTCTTAGACGAAAACACAGAGGTAAATCTTCATGACTTTGGATTTGACAATAGATTCTTGACTATGACACCAAATGCACAAGCAATAAAAGAAAAAATTGATAAACTGGACTTCATCAAAATTAAAGCCATGTATACGTTAAAGGACATTATCAGAAAGTGAAAAGACAACCTACAAAATGGGAGAAAATATTTGCAAATCATATATCTGATGGGGTCTGATATCCAGAATATATAAAGAACCACTTACAACAACAAAAAGATAACCCAATTAGAAATGGGCAAAGGACTTGAATAGACATTTCTCTGAAAATATACAAATGGTCAACAAGCACAGGAAAGACAATCAACATCACTAGTTAACAGGGAGATCCAAACCAAAACCTTCATACCCATTAGGAAGGCAATAAATAATAATTTTAAAATTTAATGGAAAATAACAAGTGATGGAGAATGTGGAGAAATTGGAACCCTCTGTTCATTGTTGGTAGGAGTGTAAAATGGTTCAGGCTCTGTGAAAAACCATTTGATGGTTCCTCAAAAAGTTAAAAATAGAATTTCCATATGATCTAGCAATTCAACTCCTAGGTATGTACCCCAAAGAACTGAAAACAAGTACTCAGACAAATATATGTACACACATGTCTACAGCAGCACTACTGACAATAGCCAAAAGGTGGAAACAGCACAAAGGCCCATCAGTGGATGAACAGATAAACAAATTGTGGTTTATACATGCAATGGAATATTATTCAGCCATAAAAAGGAATGAAGTGGTGCTCTCACTCCCTCTTGCGAGAACACCAGAATCACAACTGGCTGCTGGACAATCATCGACAGGAAGACACTGGACTTCACCAAGGAGGATACCCCACATCCAAGGACAGAGGAGAAGCCACAGTGAGACGGTAGGAGGGGCGCAATCAGAGTAAAATCAAATCCCATAACTGCTGGGTGGGTGACTCACAGACTGGCGAACACTTATACCACAGAAGTCCACCCACTGGAGTGAAGGTTCTGAGCCCCACGTCAGGCTTCCCAACCTGGGGGTCCGGCAATGGGAGGAGGAATTCATAGAGAATCAGACTTTGAAGCCTAGTGGGAATTGATTGCAGGACTTTGACAGGACTGGGGGAAACAGAGACCCCACTCTTGGAGGGTGCACACGGAATAGTGTGCGCATCGGGACCCAGGGGAAGGAGCAGTGACCCTGGGGGAGACTGAACCAGACCTACCTGCTAGTGTTGGAGGGTCTCCTGCAGAGGCGGGGGGTGGCTCTGTTTCACCGTGGGGACAAGGACACTGGCAGCAGAGGTTCTGGGAAGTACTCCTTGGCGTGAGCACTCCCAGAGTCTGCCATTAGCCCCACCAAAGAGCCCAGGTAGGCTCCAGTGTTGGGTTGCCTCAGGCAAAACAACTAACAGGGAGGGAACCCAGCCCCACCCATCAACAGTCAAGTGGATTAAAGTTTTACGGAGCTCTGACCGCCACAGCAACAGTCAGCTCTACCCACCACCAGTCCCTCCCATCAAGCCTCTTAGATAGCCTCAACCACCAGAGGGCAGACAGCAGAAACAAGAAGAACTACAATCCTGCAGCCTGTGGAACAAAAACCACATTTACAGAAAGATAGACAAGATGAAAAGGCAGAGGGCTATATACCAGATGAAGGAACAAGAAAAAACCCCAGAAAAACAACGAAATGAAGTGGAGATAGGCAATGTTCCAGAAAAAGAATTCAGAATAATGATAGTGAAGATGATCCAGGACCTCGGAATAAGAATGGAGGCAAAGATTGAGAAGATGCAAGAAATGATTAACAAAGACCTAGAAAAATTAAAGAACAAACAAACAGAGATGACCAATACAATAACTGAAATGAAAACTACACTAGAAGGAATCAATAGCAGAATAACTGAGGCAGAAGAACGGATAAGTGACCTGGAAGACAGAATGGTGGAATTCACTGCTGTGGAACAGACTAAACAAAACAGAATGAAAAGAAATGAAGAGAGCCTAAGAGACCTCTAGAACAACATTAAACGCAACAACATTTGCATTATAGGGGTCCCAGAAGGAGAAGAGAGAGAGAAAGGACCAGAGAAAATATCTCAAGAGATTATAGTCGAAGACTTCCCTAACATGGGAAAGGAAATAGCCACCCAAGTCCAGGAAGCAGAGAGAGTCCCATACAGGATAAACCCAAGGAGAAACACGCTGAGACACATAGTAATCAAATTGGCAAAAATTAAAGACAAAGAAAAATTATTGAAAGCAGCAAGGGAAAAATGACAAATAACATACAAGGGAACTCCTATAAGGTTAACAGCTGATTTCTCAGCAGAAACTCTACAAGCCAGAAGGGAGTGGCATGATATACTTAAAGTGATGAAAGGGAAGAACCTACAACCAAGATTACTCTACCCGGCAAGGATCTCATTTAGATTTGATGGAGAAATCAAAAGCTTTACAGACAAGCAAAAGCTAAGAGAATTCAGTACCACCAAACCAGCTCTAAAACAAATGCTAAAGAAACTTCTCTAAGTGGGAAACACAAGAGAAGAAAAGGACCTACAAAAACAAACCCAAAACAATTAAGAAAATGGTCATAGGCACATACATATCGATAATTACCTTAAACGTGAATGGATTAAATGCTCCAACCAAAAGACACAGGCTTGCTGAATGGATACAAAAACAAGACCCATATATATGCTGTCTATAAGAAACCCACTTCAGACCTAGGGACACATACAGACTGAAAGTGAGGGGATGGAAAAAGATATTCCATGCAAATGGAAATCAAAAGAAAGCTGGAGTAGCTATACTCATATCAGATAAAATAGACTTTAAAATAAAGAATGTTACAAGAGACAAGGAAGGACACTACATAATGATCAAGGGATCAATCCAAGAAGAAGATATAACAATTATAAATATATATGCACCCAACAGAGGAGCACCTCAATACATAAGGCAACTGCTAACAGCTATAAAAGAGGAAATTGACAGTAACACAAAAATAGTGGGGGACTTTAACACCTCACTTAAACCAATGGACAGATCATCCAAAATGAAAATAAATAAGGAAACAGAAGCTTTAAATGACACAATAGACCAGATAGATTTAATTGATATTTATAGGACTCTATGCCAATAAAATGGACAACCTGGAAGAAATGGACAAATTCTTAGAAAGGTATAACCTTCCAAGACTGAACCAGGAAGAAACAGAAAATATGAACAGACCAATCACAAGTAAGGAAATTGAAACTGTGATTAAAAATCTTCCAACAAACAAAAGTCCAGGACCAGATGGCTTCACAGGTGAATTCTATCAAACATTTGGAGAACTGCTACCACCCATCCTTCTCAAACTCTTCCAAAAAATGGCAGAGGAAGGAACACTCCCAAACTCATTCTATGAGGCCACCATCACCCTGATACCAAAACCAGACAAAGACACTACAAAAAAAGAAAATTACAGACCAATATCACTGATGAATATAGATGCAAAAATCCTCAACAAAATACTGGCAAACAGGATCCAACAACACATTAAAAGGATCATACACCACGATCAAGTGGGATTTATCCCAGGGATGCAAGGATTCTTCAATATACGCAAATCAATCAATGTGATACACCATATTAACAAACTGAAGAAGAAAAACCATATGATCATCTCAATAGATGCAGAAAAAGCTTTTGACAAAATTCAACACCCATTTATGATAAAAACTCTCCAGAAAGTGGGCACAGAGGGAACCTACCTCAACATAATAAAGGCCATATATGACAAACCCCCAGCAAACATCATTCTCAATGGTGAAAAACTGAAAGCATTTCCTCTAAGATCAGGAATGAGACAAGGATGTCCACTCTCACCACTATTATTCAACATAGTTCTGGAAGTCCTAGCCACAGCAATCAGAGAAGAAAAAGAAATAAAAGGAATACAAGTTGGAAAAGAAGAAGTAAAACTGTCACTGTTTGCAGATGACATGATACTATACATAGAGAATCCTAAAACTGCCACCAGAAAACTGCTAGAGCTAATTAATGAATTTGGAAAAGTTGCAGGATACAAAATTAATGCACAGAAATCTCTTGCATTCCTATACAGTAATGATGAAAAATATGAAAGAGAAATTATGGAAACACTCCCATTTACCATTGCAACAAAGAGAATAAAATACCTAGGAATAAAGCTACCTAGGGAGACAAAAGACCTGTATGCAGAAAACTATAAGACACTGATGAAAGAAATTAAAGATGATACCAACAGATGGAGAGATATACCATGTTCTTGGATTGGAAGAATCAACATTGTGAAAATGACTATACTACCCAAAGCAATCTACAGATTCAATGCAATCGCTATCAAATTACCAATGGGATTTTTTACGGAACTAGAACAAATCATCCTAAAATTTGTATGGAGACACAAAAGACCCTGAATAGCCAAAGCAGTCTTGAGGGAAAAAAACGGAGCTGGAGGAATCAGACTCCCTGACTTCAGACTATACTACAAAGCTACAGTAATCAAGACAATATGATACTGGCACAAAAACAGAAACATAGATCAATGGAACAAGATAGAAAGCCCAGAGATAAACCCACGCACCTATGGTCAACTAATCTACGACAAAGGAGGCAAAGATATACAATGGAGAAAAGACAGTCTCTTCAATAAGTGGTGCTGGGAAAACTGGACAGCTACATGTAAAAGAATGAAATTAGAATACTCCCTAACACCATACACAAAAATAAACTCAAAATGGATTAGAGACCTAAATGTAAGACTGGACACTATAAAACTCTTAGAGGAAAACACAGGAAGAACACTCTTTGACATAAATCACAGCAAGATCTTTTTTGATCCACCTCCTAGAGTAATGGAAATAAAAACAAAAATAAACAAATGGGACCTAATGAAACTTCAAAGCTTTTGCACAGCAAAGGAAACCATAAACAAGACGAAAAGACAACCCTCAGAATGGGAGAAAATATTTGCAAACGAATCAACGGACAAAGGATTAATCTCCAAAATATATAAACAGCTCATTCAGCTCAATATTAAAGAAACAAACACCCCAATCCAAACATGGGCAGAAGACCTAAATAGACATTTCTCCAAAGAAGACATGCAGACGGCCACGAAGCATATGAAAAGATGCTCAACATCATTAATTATTAGAGAAATGCAAATCAAAACTACAATGAGGTATCACCTCACACCAGTTAGAATGGGCATCATCCGAAAATCTACAAACAACAAATGCTGGAGAGGGTGTGGAGAAAAGGGAACCCTCTTGCACTGTTGGTGGGAATGTAAATTGATACAGCCACTATGGAGAACAGTATGGAGGTTCCTTAAAAAACTAAAAATAGAATTACCATATGACCCAGCAATCCCACTACTGGGCATATACCCAGAGAAAACCGTAATTCAAAAAGACACATGCACCCCAATGTTCATTGCAGCACTATTTACAATAGCCAGGTCATGGAAGCAACCTAAATGCCCATCAACAGACGAATGGATAAAGAAGATGTTGTACATATATACAATGGAATATTACTCAGCCATAAAAAGGAACGAAATTGAGTCATTTGTTGAGACGTGGATCGATCTAGAGACTGTCATACAGAGTGAAGTAAGTCAGAAAGAGAAAAACAAATATCGTATATTAACGCATGTATGTGGAACCTAGAAAAATGGTACAGATGAGCCAGTTTGCAGGGCAGAGGTTGAGACACAGATGTAGAGAACAAACGTATGGACACCAAGGGGGTAAAACTGCGGTGGGGTGGGGATGGTGGTGTGCTGAATTGGGCGATTGGGGTTGACATGTATAAAGTGATGTGTATAAAATTGATGACTGATTAAAAAAATTAAAAAATTAAAAAATAAATAAAAAAAGGAATGAAGTGCTGATACATGCCACAATGTGGATGAACCTTGAAAACATTTATGCTAAGTGAAGAAGCCAGATACAAAAGGTCACATATTGTTATGATTCCATTTATATGAAATATCCAAAAGAGGTAAATAGGTCGCCAGGGACTGAGGGGAGAAAGAGATGTGAAGAAACTGTTTAAATGGGTAGGAGGTTTTATTTTGGAGTGATGGAAATGTTTCAGAATTAGATAGAGGTGGCTGGGATTGTACCATACCGTGAAGTACTAAATGCCATTGAACTGCACACTTTAAAATTGTTATGTTGAGTGAATTTCACCTTTTTAAAGTGAAGCCACTCAGAAATATCAGATTATTGACAACTCACCCCTTGGACTCCAAATCCTGGAAACAACGTTCCAGGTCAATTCTCAGGTCATGGGTAGCAATTTCATCCCTGTTCAATTTTATCCCTGTTCAATTTTACCTGGTAGTTTTGAAGCTCTAGAATACAGACCAGGAAAACTCTCAAGATGTTAGCTCACCCCAGGCCACTAGTGCTCCCTTATTGTGAGTAAATCCCGGGGGTGGGGTGGGGGGGTTGGAATGCGGGGACCTAAAACTACAAGACAGGAGACTGTCCACGAAGCAAATGCGCTACCGCCCTATGGTGCTGCTGCCAAGGCCTTCTTACAGTACAGGCCCAGCCTCCACTCACTCTAAGGTCAGTGCTCAGTCCAACGTCAGGTCCATTCCGGGGTCCCTGCGGCGCAGCGGGGTAGGCCCGGCCCCTCTCGCGCCCCTTGCCTTTCCAGGGACGCGCCTCCGGTCGGAGCCCCGACGTGGACCAGGGAGCGTAGCGTCGCCGACGGGGCGGGGCCGGGGCCGGGGCGGGGCCGGGGCCGGGGCGGGGCCGGGGCCGGGGCGGGGCCGGGGGCGGGGTCTGCGCCGGCGCCGGGTCCGGCGGGCGCTCTGCCAGCTGCGTAAACACTGCCGGAGCGCCGCGGCGGAGCAGGTGAGTGGGCTGGAAGGCGCGCGCGGGTCGCGGCCCGGTCTCCCGCGGCTCGAAGGGCACGGGGTGGAGCCGCAACCCGCTTGCCGGGCCCTGCCCTCCGCACGCAGTTTGCGGCGGCCGGTCGCGGCCCCTTGGCGGGTTCCTGGGCTGCGGCCCCAGCGGCCGGGGAGGGGAGGGCGCCGGGACAGCGGCTATGGGGGCCGGCCCGGAACTGGGGAGTGGAAGGAGCGCGGGGAGGGGCCGCAGGCCTCGGGCCTTCAGCAGGGCCCGGTCCACCGGGCCGCCGGAGCCCCCGCCGGGGTGGGCGCGGTGCGAGCTGTTAAAGGGCCGGGGCATTTAAAGGAGCAGTGCACGTGGGTCTCGAAGGCGTGCGGACGCGGCATTGTGTTCCTCTCTCCTGGCTGGCACCTAATGGGCGCCCAGTCCTGCCGGCCTGTGGCACCCGGCCCGGGCACTGCTTGGCGGGGGCTGGAGGGGAGGCGGAGGTCTTCCCGCGTACGTGAGGAACAGGACCTCAGGTCCGGACTTGGAGACCCCAGTTTCGTTATCAGCGGTATTTGGCCGTTGTATCAGGCATTTACAGCTGCGAGGAGACTCGCAGAATCTAGTTTTTGAAGCTGAAGAAGCCCGAAACAGAAGCTAGTTCCCATCCCAAATTTTATCAGTGAAGAAACTCAGCCCACAGAGCTAAAGTGACTTTGTTCAAGGTCACGCAGGTCGGATATATGAGAGCGAGGCTTAGAACCCGTTGTCCTGGACTCTAGTTCTGTTGTCCAGCCCTGGGACTAGACCTCAGCCCTTTGACAGTTGGATGAAATGCCCCCGTCTGTGACTTAATGAGTATTCCCTTTTTACGGTACGAACTGTGGATTGGTGCAGTACCTGCATCCTCATTTCCAGACGGAGAACCTGAGAGGATCCATCCCATCCAGAACGATTGCAGAGCCAACCTGACCCAAAATTGACAGCTTGGGTTGCCAGCCTGTCCTGAGAGTAACTGATCGGTACAGACCCCGGCTTCCGGTATGGATGCCCCTGACTTCTACATAGACCCCATTCTGTAGACACCTGAGTCTCCAAGGACTTCAGCCAAGACCTTTGGCAGTAGTTACAAGGCTTCGTATAAGCTGCTTCTGGTGTGTGAGCCTCAGGTTCCCCTCTGTGTGAATGTGGCTGTGTGGGACAGGGAAATGTGTTAGCAGCGGTGTTTTCTGAGCCCGGCTGGTGAAAGGGCCTCAGGTCCTGTCTCCAGCTCAGAGTTGCAGCTTCAGCCACCCATCAGGCAGGCCATCCAGGTTTGTGCCCTGGGTGTGCGAGGGGGAGCATTCAGGGCAGAGGCTGGAGATGGGGGGCTTGGTGGAATGTTGCTGTGGAGTGGGATGGATGTTGTGTCAGGTTTTTAGGAAAAATTCTGTATCGTTTGGTGTTGAAGTATCCGTGCACCAAGTCTAGAGTCTGACATGTGCATGCATGGGAGGTGAATGCCCTGAGCCTGTCTGTTTGAGGAAGAGGAGGACAAGGAAGAGCGTGGCCAGGGGCTGCCGTCAGATGTGCCTGGGGGCCCGTCGCCCCTCTCCCCCAGCTCCTCTGTGGCTACTCACAGCCCCGCTGCACCCCCGGGCTTTGCCAAATGAGAGGCTCCCACCTACCTTGGCCTCTCTCTCGAAGTCACTGATGATAATAATGACAATAACATAACTTACGTTTGTCATATACAATAAAAAGCCATTTTGTACAGTAGTTGTCACAGTTGTCTTAAGAGCGTCAGTCACACTGAAGCCGTTCTTAGTTTTACCCTTTTACGGAAGGGGAAACTGAGGTTCAGGGAGACAAGCGGCTTGTCCTATTGTGTGGCTTCCGTGACTGTGAGCACCAGGATTTGAACCCAGCTGTCTGTGTCTCCTTCACCTTTTGAGTTTTTGCACAGCAGGCTTCCCACACTCACGCCCTACCCATGTCACTGCACTACCGCCCAGGACATTGTTATGTGGTCTTCATTAGCAGCTACCTGGCAAAGCAAAAAAAAAAAAAAAAAAAAAAAATTTTTTTTATAAAGAAACCAAAGCAGTGTGTGTGTAGGTCACATTATGTTTCTATTGAAGACATGTTTGGCTGTTTTTCAGCTGTTGATTTGACTTTTAGACACTGTTTAGTTGGGGACTGGCAAGACAACAAATGTTTCTGCCAGTACTTCCACCTGTTCCTGGACTGCAGCAGCTGGGGGTGGGGCTGGGGGTGGAATACAGGGGCTCTGAGGCTGGCACACCCTCCGCACTGCCCCTGGCCAGGGCCTGAGAGGTTCTCCGCACCTTGAGCTGGCTGGATCTGACAGGGGCTTCAAGCCCTGTGTAGTCGGTGTTGGCTTCTTGACCTGGAGGTGGTGAGGCTGCTGTGTTATTACAGTCTGGGGAAAAGTAATTTCAAATTGATCCTAAGGGAGGACCAGATGTGAGGAAGGGAGATCATTTCTGTCCAGTTTCTTCGTTGCCTGGGAGAATGGGTTGCTCATTTGTCTTTGCTAAAATACAGTCTTCTGGAGCAGTGGGAAGAAAAATTAAAGGGTGCTCACTTTCTGCGGTACCGTATCTGCTGAGACATATCCTGACCTCATCTGTGTTTTGTAGGCTACCTGTGTGACTATGGCCCTGGGCCACTGAGTATGTGACCCTCACAAGTACTTTGAGCAGCAGGGAAGAGCTCCTTGTTGGTAATTTGGAGACCTGAGCTGTAACTGTGGATTCTGGTCATGGGCCCTTAACCTTTTGTCCTTTTGTCCCTCTTGGCTTCAGTTTCCCTAAATGGAAAATGGGGTGCTGACCGGATGGCCTTTAAGGTCCTTGCCAGCTCTGACATCAGTCTACGGACTTGCCCTTTTGTTTGACAGAATGTTCACATTGCCAGCGTGCCCTGGGCTGGGGCTAAAGTGGAAACACCCAGGGCCTGGATGAGGCGTGACCTTGGTGCTCAACTCGTGTGTCTGGTGGTTTAGCAGATGGTAGCTTTCCAAGAGGGCCATCAACAGGCTTCTGTTATCCTTTCTCACTGAGTCCCCTGCCTTTATTTCATCTTCATTATAACTACCGTTTATTGAGCTTTGTGCCAGACACTTTACACATTATCTTTAGTTTTTACAGTAATCTTGCAAAGTGTGCCTCTCCTGCTTTTTACAGAAGGGGACAGGGGCCATGTGAAGTGGCCCGAGTGTGTAGGCCACTTGTCGCAGCGTGTGGTTTGCATCAGTCAGCTGGCTGGTTGGAACTCTGTCCGTTTCTAAGGCTCAGCTTTTGACCACTGGCTTACTGCTTCTCATTAAAACAAACAAACAAACCAAAAAAACCCACAATTTTTTCTGGGCCCTACTCAACGGTGGCTACCTTCACAGCTTCCCTCTGCCACTTCCAAACCGCCCCTTTTCCAGGCTCCTTCAGGAAATGAGAGAAAATGTTTCCTGGGAACTTCTGAGTAGGAAAGGGCAGACAGAGGTAAATCTAGAGCCTGGATCAAGGTTTCAGGAGGCCCCATAGGGTCGCCTGGGGCCTGTGACTTGGGAGGGCGGAGTGGGACTTCAGGGCCTCCCTGTGGGACTCAGGCCCTGGCTCCGGCCGAGGCCACCTCCCTGTGCTGGGGAGAGCCATCTGGCAAGTGATGTGCATCAGAGTATGGGCAGGGTGGATGGACAGGTGGATGAAGGTCAGCCAGGGCCAGTACATGGTCGGGGGAGACAGGCAGGCAAGCTGTGGGAATTTCTAAGGGAATTTCCTCAGCTCAGGAAATTCTTCCCTGGTATGAGCGAAGGCAGGGAACCCCCCAGGGGTCATGGGAGCTCTGTGAAGTAGCCGTGTGACCATAGAAAGAGGCCCATTTAAAACCAATGCCACCCTCTTTGAGGGAGCACTGAAAAGTAAAATGAACAAATGTGACAAAACAGAAACAGACCAACAGAATAAACCAGTGGTTACTAGTGGGGAGAAGGAAACGGGGAGGGGCAAGATAAGGGAAGAGGATTAAGGGGTGCAAACAACTATGTATAAAATAAATGATACAAGAATGTAATGTACAGCACAGGGAATATAGCCAATATTTTGCAATAACATTATATGGAATATCTATAAAACTATCAAGTCACTATGTTGTACACCTGAAACTACTGTAATATTGGAAGTCAACTATCCTTCAATAATGAAAGAAAGTGAGGGGCACTGTTCAGTTAGGCCTGTGAAAACAAGAAAACAAGTACCCGGATCCAAGCCTTTCTCTGCTGACCACCTGTTTGTCTTAAGTGCAGTGACTCCCAATTTTCTTTTGGAGCCGAAATTTCCATCTTTTTGCATGAGGCACTGGTGTTTACTATGACATTTAAAGATCGATTTCCTACTTAGGTAGGAATCGATTTCCTACTTAGGTCCATTGGCCTTAAATTTTAAGGTCAAAACCTTTGCATTTGTCTGAAATGAAAATCAGGTTGAGGAAATTGGGTCACCAGGGTTTCTATAATAATTGCAGGAACTGCTGACATAAGCAAGGTTGGGGAAATTCTCTGGGTCAGACTCCCTTGGTTTGGCTCATTCAGCATTTGGATCCCATTCAGCTGATTAATGTGGTGGGGGGGGGGAATGAGCAGTGGCTTCTTTGGATGTTTGATTTTACATCCTAATCCAAGGAGCTTTCAGCCACAGTGCTTTGTTCTGGAAAGGGTTTCCAGAATGCAGTCTTAGGCACCTGTTCCTCCCCTTAGCTTCTCTGCATTTTCCCGCTGCTCTGTCAGAGAGAACGGAGAGCCGGTTGCTATGTGGTTGATAGGATTTGACATCAGCAGTAGGAGAGTCACCCAGTCCCACCAGCACCTGCCTGTGAGTCAGCCTCCCCGCAGGAGTTCTTGGCGTCACTGGTGCTCTGATGTGGACACACATCTAGCAAGAAGGTTGTTTATCTGCATACATTTGAGTGGTGATTTTTCCCTCCAAGGATTGCAGAGTATCATCAGTCTTCAATTCCAACTTAGAAGCAAAAGGAGTACATCCCAGCTGCTCTGTTCTCCTTCAGGAACCAGGTAATAGGAGGGGTTAGGAGAAGGTGTAAAAGCGGCTTCCTGAGTCCATCTGTTCCCCCCCAAGTCCAGGAAGAGAGGATGTGGGAGAAGGCGGGATGGAAGAAAATCTGTCTAAATGTTGATACGTGTTATTTCCCTTTAAAAAATTAATAGCTTTACAAAAAACGCCAGGCTCAATCCATGTTTATTATAGAAGCTTTGAGAAATGCAGAAAAATATAAAGTATCACCCACAATCTCACTATCCAAAGATAACCACCTTTAATGTTTTGTAGTATTTCTTGCCAATCCTTCATATACATGCATTTTCTAAGACAATTCAGATAATTATGTATGTCAAGTTTTATATCCATTAGATTTAACATCTTGTTTTTTTATGTTAGTAAATATTCTTTTTTTTTTTTTTTTTTTTTTTTAGTAAATATTCTTTGAAGTGAGCTCTTTAGTAGTCATATGTTAGACCCCATCAAATGGATGTATTATCATACAGAGTCAGGCATCTTGGTCATTCTCACTTTTTTAAAAAAAATTATAAATGCAACAACCATGTTTTTATGTAAATCTTTTATTATTTTCTTAGGACAAATTCCAAGAAGCAGCATTTCAGGATCAAAAAGTATGAATGTTTTTAAAGCCCTCGATTTTTACTGCCTTCAGAAAGGCTGGTCCAGTTTGCACCAGCAACGCTTGAGCCCCAGTTTTACCACACCCTCCTTCGAGGTGGGCATTGCTTGGGGACTTTTTCAGCCAGACCACTCTCTTCTCCCCCTGTGGCTCTCCTAGTCTGAAAATCTCCTGCCCATCTGCCTCCCCAGTGGCTCTCTGACCGGGCACAGGGTATTCAGGAGAAAGGACGGTGCGTTCTTTCACGCCCCCATTCAGTGAGCAAGTTGTACAGAGCAGTAGGTGTGCCAAGGTCGGTGAGCGAGGTGCCCCGCCCCTGCGACAGGGAGGGGAACTGTAACTGGGCACTTCCAGTACCAAGTCTGGGCCCTGGCTGGGGCATCTGGTTACTCGGCAGCAGCTCCAGGGAAGGTCTAACACCAGCCTAAGAATTGCCCAGGGACCATCTCAAAATGCAGATCCCTGGACCTCTGGCCAGGATGGAACTTAGGATCTGCATTTTAAATTAAGCACCCTAGCGTAGCGTTTAAGAGCCCAGAACCTGACTACCTAGGTCCAAGGATGACTTTGAACCTATCGCTTTTTAAATCTTGTTTCCTCATCTGTGAAATGGAGGAGGATAGCAGTACCTCGTACCTGACTGTTGTGTTTAGTGCATAGTGAGTGCTCAGCAGCTGTTCTGTCACCACCCCTCAGGTGGCTTGGACCACTTGGAGCATCTCAAGCATCTTACAGCTTTCTGAAAGTCCTAAGCCGTGCCCTCAGGTGCTAGGAGCTGCGAGAGGCACCTCCACCTGGGCTCATGACCACCAGGCGCAGAGGGCTGTGATTAGAGCCACAGCCAAGACCAGCTCTTCCCTGCTGCAGCCCCTCTGTGCCCTGGTTTTCTGGGAGTCCTGGGCAGAGCGCAAGGAGGGAAGGAATCTGCTCAGGGAGCATTTGTTTTCTGGTGAGGAGGCCATGAATTACATGCGGTGGATGGAAAAGCATGTTTTGTAGTTTTCTGACTTCCTGCCTCTGTGCACTGCAATGCCGCATGGAAGGGATACAGTCCTTTTTTAAGCTCACTCTCCCTGGGTGCGTCCTTCACAGACTTTGGGAGGCAGAAGTGCTTTCCTGGGATCTGGTGACTGGCTGAGGAAATGGAAATTGGAAGGACTTTACTTGATCCGGGTCCCGTGCTTTTCTGTCCCGCACCCGCCCCGTAGCTCCCTTTCTCCTTCCAAGAAGCATCTTCACTCCTTGTTTGCCCATTTCCCTACTAGGGGAGGAGGCAGCCAGGATGCTGCGGCTGTTGTGGTTCTGAAGGGTGAGCTTGCCCTCTGCCCTGGGGGTGCAGCCCTGCCGTTTAGATGCAGGGACTCCTGATCTGCCCCTCCAGTCACGGTAAAGACGAATCACAGGCCCTCCAGAGGCGTGGGAAGAATAGAAGGAGTGAGATCGTAACTAAATTATTAATTCACGCCCCAGACAAATCTGACGTGCTACAGAATAAAGTATGGAAAGAGCCACTGCACTGCTCCAGTTGGAATGTCCTGGTTTAGCTTGAAGAAATGCAGCCAGCTCTGTGTGCGGGTACCCCTTTTTGAGTAAGGATGGACTCACCGTTGCCAGAGTGGGCAGCGAGGGGATCTCCTGGGTCCAGGCAGGTGTCTGTTTGGGATTTATCTGGCGGGGCCCCGCCTTGCAGAGGAGGAGCGCTTTGAAGTTTTCCCTCCTGGGTCTCCATTAAGTAGTTTCTTTCGTTACCGTTACTGCAGATGAAGGAAGCTAAGAACTTCCCAAGGTCTCACAGCCTGTGGGGCTGCAAAGCCGTGTCCCCTCAAATTGGGCTCTTAGGTAGACTCTGCTGGTCCCAGGCCTGGGCACTGAGGAGCAGATCCGCCTCCTGGGCCCTAGGCCACACTAGTCCTGGGGGCTCCCGGGAAGAGGCAGGAGGGCTCAGCTGGCCCTCTGCTCCCACGAAGTGTACTCTGGTCACAGCCCTCTTCAGCACCAAAACCCTGGCTGGCCCCCTCTGCTAGCTTCAGCTCCCCCTCCCCGGTCAGGCCTCCACGCCCCTCCCTGGGATGGTCCCACCTCCCACTGCTGCCTCCCTGGTCCCCACGCTTCAGCCACATCAGCCTGCTGGCTGTTGTCAGGATCGGCCCCATCCGGTCACCCATCCCACCATCTAGTTACGAGGCTACTTCCAGGTGCCCCACCTCCTTCAGTCTCTGCCTGGCAGGATATTCCTAACCTTCGAGGCCTGTTTCACGTCGCTCTTTCTCCTGGAGATCTGAGACATCTGCCCCCGGCAGCTGGTAGACTCCCCCCGCCCGCCCCGCCTTAGTCATAACTGCAGTAGCACAGCGCCCTCGTCACCCCTCCTGGCAGCTACTGTACTTTACTTCCTACTGATGTCACTACTGCTGTCACTCCTGTGCTTGTCTTATCTCTGCTGAGCCCTGGGGAGCTTAGCTTGTTCATTCTGAAATCCCTGTGAGAGCCACGGGGGAGCCTTCTGTGAGGGCCCGAGTCCGTGGGGTGAGCAGAGTCAGGCCCTGCCGTGGGCCTGTACTTGGGGATGGAGTTGAAGTCCAGCTGGGTAGTAATCCAGGCCACAGCCTGGGGCACTGTCTTCAAAGAAAGCAGCAGCCTCGGACCCTGCCAAGATGAACAGAACTGGGGCTGACTCAGTAGAAGGAACCTGCCTGCTCCACTTGAAAATCATAAATTCTTGGGGGCAACTGACGTGGAGATGAACTTTGAGCTGAGAGCAGACCTGACTGTGCCGAGTGGCGTGAGGCTGCCCGAGGGTCCCAGGAAGCAGGTGCTGGGGGAGCTGGCCCTGCTGCTAGCCCAGCTGACCTGCCCAGGATGTTGGTAGGGCTTCGGGCTGCCCCGGCTTCCCAGTGGTGCTGCCCTGTCCACAGCACTGCGGCACAGCAGTCCCGGGGGACAGGCTCCCTCCCGTATGGTCCCTTCAGCCTTGTTTTTTCCTGTGGGTCCCACGCTCAGCTGTACTTCCCCAGCACACAGACACACACACACACACACACACACACACACACACACACACACACGCTCGCCTCTCGTGGTCTCAGCTCACTGCTCCCATGGCCACCACTTCTAAACTCATGACTCTCATCTCCCTCCCCTCCACCTCAGGCCCCTGCACTCAGCTGCCTCCCAGGCATCTTCCCCCTTTTAACCCACTTACATTCAGCAGATTCCTGGATCAAATTCACAGTCTTTCCTCTGAAACCTTGTTCTCCCGCCTTCCCCATCCTACTCCCTGTCTGGCCGTAGTCCTGGACTCTGTCCCGTTTTGTCCCCCACATCTGGTCCTGTCTGTCTACCTCCTACCCTTTCTGGATTCTCTCTCCTTACTCCCATCTATTCTTGCCACCTTAGGCCCTCTTCACTTCCCACAATTGTCTCCAGGGAGGTCACCTTTCCTTCTTTTTACTCCTTTTTCAGTCAGTGGCCAGACTGATATTTCTAACCAGAGATCTGATCTGTCACCTCTGTCCTGGGGGATGAAGCACACCTCCTGAACTCGGCACCAGAGACCCTTCACACCTCCACAGCATACAGCATCACCACCCCAACCCCGGCAGTGCTGGGCTCAGGCTGGAACATTCTTCACGCCCTCTGCCATTCCCTCCCACCTGGGAAAAGCTGTCTCCATCAAATGATGTTATCTTCTCCAGAAAACACTCCTGATCTCTGCGTTTTAGTCCCTTCTTTGTGCTTCTGTACCTCTTGGTGAACACCTGGATTATATAATTTGTCACATTGGATGGTTGGTTTTTAATTTTTTACGACAAAAGTGTCGTTGGCACACGATAGGTGCTGAACAGATGTTTGTTGATTGAATGAGTGAGTGTGCTGACAGTTTCGAGTGGCTCTGACATTTCTAGTTGGGGGTTTTGCCCCCTGTGGCCTGGATCTCCTCTAGCCAGTCCCTCTCGAGGTTGCTGCAGCCTCATTAGTGGCTCCTGGGGACTGTTGCTTTATAGCAGTCCTTTGACAAGCGCGTCTTGGGTGGTCATTGCGGGCAGGACCTGTGTGCAGGTCTTAAGGCCGCGTCTCACCTTCCGCGGCCTTTGCCTCGCAGGAGAGTGGAACGAGGTCCCCTGTGCTCCTTTTTCAGGCACTTTCGGAGGTAGGGTCATGCTCACATTCATGGCCTCTGACAGCGAGGAAGAAGTGTGTGACGAGCGGACGTCCCTGATGTCAGCTGAGAGCCCCATGCCGCGCTCCTGCCAGGAAGGCAGGCAGGCCCTGGAGAACGGAGAGGGTGCCGCCCAGTGGGTAGGTTCCCACCAGCAGTCCAAGGCCTCCGGACAGGTCCCTGGGGTCCTAATGGCCAGAAATCAGGCATTCCCTGATGTGGGAGGGAGGGGAAAGGAAAGGTGAGAATTGGCCAAAAGGGCGGGTGGCCCACCATGGTGGATCCTAGGTCTGTGAAGGCTTGAGAGTAGACTCTGCACAGACACAGCCTATTACAGATCGACTCCGCAATGGACTGAGTGATTCTCTCCATCCTGGCCCTGCCCCTTAGGTTTACCTTCCTAGTGCAGGTTACTATTTCCACAGGAACCTGAGAGTGAGTTTGGATGCCAGGACAGGCAGCGCAGAGACGAAAGGATGGTAGGAGGAAACTGCTAGAGGGAACCTTTTTGGTAGATGGCCAGACATGGTCACCAAGAGGTTACCTGATTCATGTTTGACTTTTGAGCTGGGGATGTGTTTTAGTTAATTCAGGCTGCTATCACAAAAATACCGTAGACTGGGTGGCTTACAAACAACCGAAGTTTATTTCTCACCGTTCTGGGGGCCTGGGAAGTCAAGATCAAGGTGCCGGCAGATCTGATGTCTGGTGAGGGCCCACTTCCTGGTTCATAGGCAGCTGTCTTCTCTCTGTGTCCTCACCTGGCAAAAGGGGTGAGGGAGCTCTCTAGGGCCCCTTTTATAAGGCACGAATCCCATTCGTGAGGGCTCCCCCCTCGTGACCTAATCATCTCCCAAAGGCCGTACCTTTTAACACCATCACATTGGGAGTTAGGCTTCAGCATGTGAATTTGGGGGACACAAACATTCAGCCCATAGCAGGAGGGGTGGGCTGCACTGCGATTTTACCTCTGCAGCCCGCAGGGCAGGAGATTGCAACAGTATGAAGTGGAGGATATACTTGGGAGAGTCATCTAGTCAAGCCACCTCCCTTCTCATCAGGGTAAAACAACATCTGAATTTGCCTAAATTCCATTCTTCGTTTTGCCATTATAGTAATTTTTTCTTCCAGCCAGCCTTATTTCCCTTTGCTGAAACTTGAGCTCACTTCTCCTATCCTCCTCTGGGCTCTGAGAGAGATCTCACCAGCTCAAGGCCACTGCACAGCTACTCCTTAGCCCGTTTCTTGCTAGTGGCTTTGTCTTTTATCTCCTGGAGTTCTTGTGCATTTCAGCTATTTCAGTTCCTGTTCATTAACAGTTTTCCTTTCTTAGATGAATATATAGGTGGAATTCTCTCTGCAAAGAACTGATAACAAAGAACAGCCACTTATGATTTTTGTTTCATTTGGCTTTGTCTTGGCTGTTAATGTAATTAACAAAGCAGCTAATGATCCTGAATTGCCACAATTCCAAAACAAATCCTTGCAGATCAGTGTGTGCCAGCGCCTGGCAGGCGTCCTGTCCTCCTTCGCTGCCTCCTCATTTATATGTAACCCAGGTCCTCCCAGATGCTTGATGCCCAGTTAGCCCCTTTGCTTCAGAGCTGCAAATCTTGCATGCTTGCTTTGGGGGGCGGGACGGGGTGCAAAAAGTTCAAAGTAATCTCTTCCTCTGCAAATTCCCAGTGTCTTATTCACAATCAGAGAGAGTCCCCACGTCCCCATGTGTGCTGACCATTCTAGTTTGTGATTTTTCAACCAACAGTGTTTAATTTCTGCCCTCCTCCTATCACCTGGCCTGCCAAATTAGTGTGGCCATGTGAACAGAACTGAGTGGCATCCTGAGTCCCTATACTGAGGGAGGGGACGGATCTTTAGACATGCTCCAGACCCATTCTGCAGACCGTCCTCTTCCACAGCTAAACGGACCGTCCTCTTCCACAGCAAAGCGGCCTCCCTTCCTGCATCTGTGGTGGTCAGTGCCAACTTAAATCTCTCGTCCTCGTAAACTTTTCAAATGTCCTGCAATTCCACCACTCCCACATCTAAACTACAGCCCATAGACTGGCTCTTACATCTGGAAAGCAACATTCAGAGTTCTCGTTTCCGGTTCCAAAACACCCATGCGCTATGTCGCTAAGGCCTCGGGGGAGGGCATTCCGTGGCCCTCACAGCGTGGTTTCCCACAGAGAGGCCAGGAGAGCGAGGAGGACCATGAGGAGGACCCTGACCGCTACGCCTGCAGCGGGGTCCCCGGGCGGCCACCAGGCCTGGAGGAGGAGCTGACCCTGAAATATGGGGCAAAGCACGTGATCATGCTATTTGTGCCTGTCACGCTGTGCATGATCGTGGTGGTGGCCACCATCAAGTCCGTGCGCTTCTACACGGAGAAGAATGGACAGCTGTGAGTTGGGGGCTTGGCGGGGCGGGGGAGGAGGAGCTGGGGGAGGGGAGTGCAGCCTGTGTTGGCCACTGCACCTGCGGCCCCATGCCAGCAGTGAAGAGCAGGGCCGAGGAGCTGCCTGAGTCCACACCCTGGTCCGTCCACTGCCTCCTGGCTGTGTGACCTGCCTGGGCACTTTCCTAACCTTTCTCGGCCTCAGTTTCCTCATCTGTATGATGGGTTTGATAACAAGGTTACCAGGAGAATTGAGTGAGTTAATCCATGTAAAGGGCTTAGAGGAACACCTGCCACCCTCGGGGCAGGGCTCCGGCACGCTGGGTCTCACTGCAGGAGGCAAGCTCTCCGTCCCGAGTGTGGCTGTACCACCCGTCACTGGGTGACCACGAGCAAGTTGCTTTCTCTCTGGGCCTCTCATTCATATCCCCATGAATGTAAACCAAGGAGGACCAGATGATTTCTTAGCTCACTTCCAGCCTTGCACGGGAGATTTTGTTTATTTTAATGAAGAAAACGCAGGCAGAAGCAGCGGCCTGGGAAAATGGGAGGGCTGCCTGTGCTCCCTCCCCCAGCCTCCCTGTGGTAATTGCTGCTGAGTACCTTCTCTAAACATCTTTTTTTTTTTTTTAGGGAGTTTTTGTTAAATTTTCTTTATGGTTTTTTTAATGAAAAGAGTAGAGAAAGAAGCCCTTGCCCTCAGGAAGCTTGTAGTCTGTTGGGGGACTCAGAGCAGCTCGGGTGAAGAACGTTAAGAGACCCTGAGAACTTCGCAGGCAGTTTGTTTCCCTACGTCCAGAGCGAGGAATCAGTGAATTGCCTTCTGAGTTTATTAGCTGCCTGTGCAGCTCCTGGGTTACGCTGGGTGTGGGTAGGGGAAGCAGTGGGGGCGGAGGCATCCTAGGCTGGATGGGGCCGATAAGGAAGTGGATGTAGGGAACTGGTGGGTCTCCCTGGACCAGAGCTGGGGATTGGGGTCAGCAGGGAGAAGCACTTCCAGGGGAGGGCTGAGTTGGTGTGGGGGCCAGGGGAGGCCTTGGTGAGGCCAGCCAGGCCCTTCCGTGGGGCTACATCGGCTCAGTCATAGGCCAAAGTCAGGAGCCAGGAGATGGGAAGGCAGGGCAGCTCATGGGGATGGCGGGCAGCCAGAGCTCGGTGCTGCGGGGCAGGGGTGCCCAGGGCACCTGCCCCCCAGGTCCAGGCTCCCTCGGGGTGAGGCGTGTAAGCAGGCAGGGCACAGAGACCTAGCCCTTGCCCCTCCCTCAGCATCTACACACCTTTCACCGAGGACACACCTTCGGTGGGCCAGCGCCTCCTCAACTCCGTGCTCAACACCCTCATCATGATCAGCGTCATTGTCGTCATGACCATCTTCCTGGTCGTGCTCTACAAGTACCGCTGCTACAAGGTGAGCGCCGGTCCGCCTGCTCTCCTCCTCCTGCCTGCCACGCCTCAGTGCCTCTTTGGCAGCAACCCTGGCTCTTTTTTTTTTTTTTAAACAGAGTTCATTTTTTTTCTGTAAAATAGACCCTGATTTTTGGTGCAGGCATACCTCGTTTTATTGGGCTTCACAGACACTGCGTTTTTTACAAATTGGAGGTTTGTGGCAACCCTGCATTGAGCAAGTCTGTTGGTGCCATTTTTGCAACAGTATTATTATTATTATTTTTTTTTTATTTCCAAATCTTTGCCAACACTTGTCACTTGTTATTTTTCTTTTTTATTTATTTATTTATTTACTTATTTTTGGCTATGTTGGGTCTTCGGTTCGTGCGAGGGCTTTCTCTAGTTGCGGCAAGCGGGGGCCACTCTTCATCGCGGTACGGGGACCACTCTTCATCGCGGTACGCGGGCCTTTCACTATCGCGGCCCCTCCCGTTGCGGGGCACAGGCTCCAGACGTGCAGGCTCAGTAGTTGTGGCTCACGGGCCCAGCTGCTCCGTGGCATGTGGGATCTTCCCAGACCAGGGCTCGAACCCGTGTCCCCTGCATTAGCAGGCAGATTCTCAACCACTGCGCCACCAGGGAAGCCCCAGTATTATTTTTTAATTAATGCTGTTTTAAAATTTTTTTAGACATAATGCTATTGCTAATACTAATTAGCATAATGCTAATGCTATATATTGCACACTTAATAGACTACAGTATAGTATAGACGTTAACTTCTACGTGCAGTGGGAGACCAAAAAATTTGTGACTCACTTTCTTGCGTACTCTCTTTCTTGTGGTCCAGAACCCAACCCTAACCTCACTGAGGTTTGCCTGTACTCTTTCCCACCCCACCTCTGCCCCCCCATGGATTACCTAATACTCCTGTCCTTTGAACTTACACATAATCCCACTTACTTGAGTTCCTCTTTGCAGTGTTCATAGGGTTATTTCTCACATTCAGAAGTTAATTTTATTTTGCTTCTCCTTCCGAAGAAATGAGATGTTCTATTTTGGGCTCCTTTCACCCGATACTTCTCCTCCAAGTTTATTTTTATTTTCCCATTTCCCTTTCGGCTGGAGATGTACAGCTGCTGTGCCGAGGTCCTCCAACACTGGGAGATGTTCGGGTGGGCCCCCTGCACTGCGGGGCAGTCCCAGGGAGGAACAGGGGAGTTGAGTCCCACGTGGCCCAAATCATCCATAGAAATCCGTAAGCTTTTAGGCACGGGTTTCAGGCTTTTCTCCCAAGGAAGGCTTTGAAACCCTGAAGACTGAAGGGAAGTTGAACTAGACATTATCTGATTTAAAACCGTTCACACGCAGGCGTGCGCAGCACTTGATATTAGGCTGCCGCCATCTGTGGAGCAGGTAGGGACAGATGGGGAGGCTCTGTCTAGAGGGATGAGCCCCGTCCCATCTGGGGGTGACCATGGGGGTGAGCGGTGGGAGGGGAGTGTCCGAGAGCTGGAGCTTCTCAATAAATAGCTACCTGTATAAACAAGGCAGAGTTCGTAACTGGGGCAGGGATGGCCGTGGATGGCAGGAAGCAGGGTAGAGGGCTTTGTGTTTGGAGGAGAGGATACAGCACGCGTAAGGACAAGCTAGAAGGAGCGTGGCCAGTGAAAAGCTGGCACCGCTCTGGTCAGCAGGTGTCACGTGACCACTCCCAGGGACTGTTAAGAGGCAGCTCGACCCTCCGTTCAGTAAGATTTACTCCGTGACGCGGGCAGGAGATGACGGTGGACTGAGCAGGCCCAGGTGGGATGAGGAGGGTCAGCACGTTCCGGAGGCGGCCCCTTCCCCTTTGGGTGGTGTGCACGGCATGGCAGACAGACCAGGTGGCTGCTGAGGTCCCCAGCGGCCTGAGCTGGTGACTGATGGGTCTGTCCTCCAGGGAGGCTGGTAGCGGTGACCACCACGCCGCTGATGGCTGGCTAAAGGACTGGTTTAGCATCAGCCCCACCCTCGCCCTTCACCCTCCCTTATTTGGCCAGGGGAGGAGGAACGTGTCTTTCTGAAGACCTGTCTATAGGCCCTCAGGTGGGCAGTGACTCCCTGCGCTGACTCTTCTAAACAGGCTGCCTCAAGAGTCTTCCCTGACCACTCTGTCTAATAAAGTAGCACCCCAGTGGGTCTCCTGTCACTTTACCCAGCCAAGGTTTTTTCCGTAGCCCTTATCACTTCATGCTAACATGTGTCTGTGTGTTTGTTGTCCCACTGCCCTCACACCGGGTTGCAGCCCCTGGGGGCAGACACCTTGCCAGCTTTATCTCCAGAGCGTGGAATGTGCCTGGTGTGTCCTTTCCAAGTGAACGAGTAGAGTGCTAGGTGTTTAGACCTGAAGGAGCTCCAGCTCCTTCGTATGCTTGCTGGGTTACCTGGAGAGAACTCCTTGAATTTCTGTGCCCTCCTTATCTGTACAATGGCCGCCTTCCACCATAGTCAGGGAGGAAGGAGCCTAAGGAAGAAGGGTTTCCAGGCCTGGGCGTCAGTCCCGAGGACCGGGGCCTGCGGTCATGCTGCCTGTTTCCACCTAGTTCATCCACGGCTGGCTGATCGTGTCCTCCCTGATGCTGCTGTTCCTCTTCACCTACATCTACCTTGGGTGAGTGGCAGCCGGTGGGCAACAGGGTCCTTCAGGAGCCCCCCACCCTGTGGTACGGGTGGGCCTGAAGGACCTGGGAGGGAAGGGCGCCCCTTGGTCTCCACACCTTCCCCACGTTGCTGCTCCAGGAGCCCGGCCTCCTCGACACGGGAGTGGAGCTGCGAGTTGGGCCACACGTCTCCTTCTGGTTCCTGATTTTAAACAAATAACGCAGAGCCATCACAGAGGAGGTTCTCTGTGAACCCCAGCGGGGGGTGGGTTCAGGGGCAGAAACCCCTCAAAATTTACATTCTGACCTTCGGGCTGGGCCTGGCTGCCTCCTAGTTTATGGGGAAAGGGATCTCTCTTGCCCTGGATTTGGGACATCAGCCTGACCCAGGGGCCCAAAGAGACTGGAGGGACAGGAGAGAACACTTTTCCAAGGACCTTTTCCACAGGCAGAGGGTCTTCCAGGTCATGCCGGCTCACGTTTACGGGAACCAGCCCAAGGATGAGACGTTGGGGTACTTCCCACCGTTTCATAAATTTTTCAAGTGGTTACATGTAGGGCTCATGGAAACAGGGAAGGAGATGTCAGCAAATGAAGCCAGAGTTTGGAAGAACCCAGGCTGGGACTTAATGATGGAAGGGTGTTGAACTGTGTCAGGGTCTAACATCTCCACTGAGTTTCCCAGCTCACGGCCTTGACTGTGGTCCCGCAGGGAAGTGCTCAAGACCTACAATGTGGCCATGGACTACCCCACCCTGTTCCTGACCGTCTGGAACTTCGGGGCGGTGGGCATGGTGTGCATCCACTGGAAGGGCCCCTTGGTGCTGCAGCAGGCCTATCTCATCATGATCAGCGCGCTCATGGCCTTGGTGTTCATCAAGTACCTCCCGGAGTGGTCTGCGTGGGTTATCCTGGGCGCCATCTCTGTGTATGGTAGGTGGGCCATGAGCTTGCAGGGGTGGGCCATGGAGCGACGTCCAGGGCTGAGTCCTCACTGCTGGACAAGGGTGATGGGTGTTGAGAAGTCCCCCCTCCCCCCACCCCTGCCCCAGGAGGCCTGGATGGTCCCCTTTCTAGAAAGTTCACCTTTGTAAAATAACAAATGGGGTCCTGTGGAATCGTGACTGTTGACATGGTTACTAATAACAGCAGATGTTTACTGAGCACTCACACCGTTAAGCACTTTGCACACTGGAAGTCATTTGTTCCTCAGAACAACCCTGAGATTGGGCACAGTACCGATAAATGACGAGCACCCAAAATGTTAGCTGCTCTTCAGTTAGTATAGTCGTCCCTCGGTATCCTCGGGGGACTGGTACCAGAACCCCCTCAGATACCAAAATCTGAGGATGCTCTAGTCTCTTACATAAAATGATGTAGTATTCGCATATAACCTACGTACATCTTCTCGAATACTTTAAATCATCTCTAGGTTACTTAAATGCATAATACAACATAAACAATATGTAAATAGCTGCCGATGTGCAGCAAATACAAGTTTTGATTTTTGGAACTTTCTGGGATATTTTTCTGAATATGTTTGATCCACAGCTGGTTGAATCCATGGATACGGAACCCAGAGATATGGAGAGCCGACTGTATTAGTGTGATAACCATCACCAGTACTGCTTCTTACGTTGTTAGGATAAGGAATTTGGGGCTCAGAGAAGTGGGACTTCAAGCCCATCCTCTGGTCTCTGAGGCACACAGCAGTTCCCTGTTTGCAGCTAGCCTGTTTAGACCCCGCTCAGACCCCGGAGCTGTGGGCTCCAGCCAATGCAGGCTCTAGGGATCGTGGCTGAAACCCCGGGGGTGGGATTGCTGGAGCAGCAGGGCGTGGTCTGAGAGCCTCGTCCTGGGGCTCTTGGACACACTCGCTCTGACGCCTGGTGTTAGAGGGCTGGTTCCTCTCTGGGGACTGCTTGGGAGTAAACATGTTTCTTAACATGCCAAGGGCGTCTTTGCTTTCCCAGATCTCGTGGCTGTGCTGTGCCCCAAAGGGCCGCTGAGAATGCTGGTAGAAACTGCCCAGGAGAGAAACGAGCCCATATTTCCTGCCCTGATATATTCATGTGAGTATATGATACATACATGGCTTTCAGAGGTGATGAAGAGATAGTTAACCCTTTCCCTGACGAAAGGAGACGAGGCAGCCTCGGTGACCCCAGGAGGGCTCCACCTTCCGAGACGAAGGTGGGCTGTGTCTTGCTCTTAGACAGGAAGAAACTTGGAAAGTCACAGCAGGAAGAGGGCACCAGAGGATGTGGTCCTGCCCCACAGCTTCCTCCCACCTAGCTCCAGTGGCATGTGGTGGCTACAGGCCACGTTCCCATGAGCCCAAGGCCTCAGCCCTCCAGGCCCCTGATAAGGGACTTTGGAGAGGGACTCTTCAGGGTGGGGGTCTGGCGGGGGAGGGTGCGCCTGCCTTTCCCTGGGCTGCCTCAACAGCTTCGTGGCTGGTTGAAGTGAAGTCTCTGAAGGGAATGCCCTCGGGGTTGCTGCTGGCCTCGGGGCCAGTGCACTTGGGGATTTGTACTTGTAAAGGCATCAACAGACATGCATCAAATTCATACTTTGTGGTGGGCGCTGTGCTGGGCAGTGGGGTTGCCATGGAAACAAGATCCACAAGGTCCCAGGCCTCAGGGAGCTCACAGCGCTGTGGTTTTCATGCCCTCCCCTCTGTTATTCACGTAGAGAGCCTGAATTTCTGGGGCTCAGTTGTCTGCAGGGCGCACTGGGAAACAGTCTATGAATGGCTAGAGTTGGCACTCTATACAAATGAAGAACCGAGCTCGTCGTGGAGAGCCGTTGGCGGCCTGGCCCCAGGGTGAGAAAGCACATTCCAGGCACAGCCTAAAAAATGAGCAGAGACCGTGTATGGAAAGACTGAGCCGTGTCAGACTTCCGCTCACCATCTCTGTGCTCTGATGGAGCTTACATTCTAGGAGGGGAGGCAGACAGGGACTCAACAGGCCAACAGAAGTCAGGAGGTGAGAGCTCCATAGAAAGATAAAGCGGGGGGGCGTGAAGGACTCCAGGGTAGTGAGGGGTGCTGTTTTACAGAAGGTGGTCAAGGGGGCCCTGTGTCATAGGTGACATTTGACCAGAGACCTGCCTTAGGAATAACTGGTGACAGAACTCCAGGCAGAAGGAACAGCGGCAAGTGCAAAGGCCCTGAGATGGGTGTGGGCCTGGTGTGCTCGGAGCGCCCCGAGGCCAGGCAGAGGGAGCCAGCGGGGAGCGGGGGAGGTCAGATGCTGTTAGGCCATGGTGGGGACGTGGCTTCTATTGCTGAGTGAGATGTGATGCCACTGGAAGGTTGTGGACTGACCTGACTACGTTTTAACAGGACCGCGAAGTTTCTATCAGGGACAAGAGTGGAAGCAGGAGCCAGGTTTGGAGGCTGAATAATAATCCGGGAGAGAGATGTTGGCGTCTGGCCCCAGGGCAGCAGTAGAGGCGTTGAGATGTGCTTGGACTCTGCAGACATTTTGGAGGCAGAATTGGCGAGATTTTCTGATGGTTGGGGTGCAGGTTGTAAGAAAGAGAGTCAAGGTTACTGTCAGTTTTTTGGGCCTGAGCAACAAAAAGGATGGAGTTGCTGCTTACTGAGAAGGAGAAGGCTGGTGGGCGGGTCGGAGGGCAGTTGTTGAGAGCGTTTAGGGCTTGTTGAGTTTGAGATGCTCACTGGACGTTCAGATAGAGAGTTCGAGAGATGGGATAAGAATTCAGGAGAGAGTTTCCAGGCCAGAGAGAGAGAACATGTTAGTACCACAGGATCCAGCAGTCCTGCTTCTGGACATAGACCCAAGAGGATTGAAAGCAGGATCTTGAACAGATTTTTGTGCACCCATGCTCATAGCAGCACTATTCACAATATCCAAGAGATGCAAGCAACTCAGGTGTCTGTGGATGGATGAACAGATAAACAAAATGTGGTATATGCATAGAATGGATTATTATTCAGCCTGAAAAAGGAAGGAGATTCTGACACGTGCTCCAACATGGATGAACCTTGAGGACATTATGCTAAGTGAAATAATCCAGTCACAGAAAGATAAATACTGTATGAGTCCACTTATACGAGGTATCTTAGGTAGTCAAAATCATAGAAACAGAAAGTGGAATGGTGCTTGCCAGGGGCTGGGGGATGGGGAGTGGGTACAACGTTTCAGTTCTGTAAGATAAAAAAAGTTCTGGAGATCTCTTTCACAGCAGTGTGAGTATACTTAACACTATTAAACTGTACCTTAAAGATGGTTAAGATGACATATTTCATGTTACATGTTTTTTTACCACAATAAAACAAAAACATAATTAGTTCACCAAACTTGTTCACTAATAACATTATCATTGTTTTTGTGAGGAGGCAGAAAAAGACAGGAAGAAGCATTGCCTGCCCACACCTGGTCAGTGAGTCTGGACCCCCAGCGGCCCCCTAGCAGTGGGGCATAAGCAAATACCCACAGGAACTGAGGGTCCCGTGCAGGCTTTCTGTGGACACAGGCTGGCCCGCCTGCCTCCCAGGCGCTGGGGGCAGCCACAGGTAGTACTGCCTGAGGCCTGACCCTTTTCTCCCTCCCCAGCCGCCATGGTGTGGACAGTGGGCATGGCCAAGTTGGACCCCTCCTCTCAGGGAGCCCTTCAGCTCCCCTACGACCCAGAGATGGGTGAGTATCAGGGGGCTAACAGCCTCTCATCATCGGGGGTGGCTTTTCACCACATCCAGCTCAGCTTGGCCTGGCCTCTGCGGGAGGCACGGGGACCGGGGGGGCAGGTGGGAAGACCAGCCCCCCTGGACACACACGCCCTGGGGATCGAGTGCGGTGGGACTGCGCTCCTCTGCCTCGGCCCCGTTCCTCTCCCTTCCCTTCCCTTCCCTTGCTGTGTGGACTGGAGAATCCTCTTTGTGTCGGGCTTGGCATGGTGGTGGGGGGGTAGGGGGATGGTGAGGGCAGGGGAGCCCTGGGCTCAGAGGACCCTCTGACGGGCTGTTGTCTCTCTCCCTTGCTCTCTGCTCACACGACGCCGGACACCCAGAAGAGGACTCCTATGACAGTTTGGGGGAGCCCTCGTACCCTGAAATCTTTGAGCCCCCCCTGCCTGGCTATCCGGGGGAGGAGCTGGAGGAGGAGGAGGAAAGTAAGGTGTCCAGATGGCCTGCGTGGGCCCGGGTGGGGCTCCCTGAGGTCAGGGGAGGAGGGCGCGAGGGGAGGAGCCCCTTTCACATCAGAGGTGGCTTCGCAAAGTCGAGGAGCCTGCAAAGGCGCAGCCTTGTTGGCAGGCCGCGGGGACTTCTACGCCCAGGCTGCACCTCGCGTGTGACAGACGTTGGCTGAGTACCAGCTGTGTGCCCGCTGTGCGCTGGGGGGCGGTCGTGCGGATGCGGCTCTGGGGGACGCACCCACGTGGGCGTGGGCACTGACCGCCCTCCCCGGAGCCGGGAGGACCGTGAAGGAGAGCACGGGGTGATGGGGAGCACTGACGGGGCTCTTGACCTGTTTCAAGGGGTCAGAGGAAGTCGCCTGAGGAAGTAACTTCTGAGCTGAGCTCCAGAGGCTGAGCCACTGGAACTCGGAGAGGGGGACGCACAGCGGGGGTGCGTTTCCAGCTGAGGGGACCTTGGGAGCAGAGACCCTGAGGCAGACGGCACGGTGAGTTAGAGCAAGTGAAGGCAGGACGCTGAGACCCGAGTGCAGAGATGGGGCAGGGAGGCAGGCAGGGACTTGAGGGGCCTTCTGGATCAAAACGGGGATGCTGGTCTGTGTCCCGTGAGCAGTGGGAGCCGTTGGGGGTGGGGGAGGGTTTCGAGCTGCGTGGGAGGAGGGCCATGAGGGAGAAGGGCAGGCCTGTGGCCGGCGAGATGTGCGCCTGCGTGGCCGGAGGGCGTCCCAGTGGCTGGGCAGGTCGGCGCCAGCAGCACGGCTCCTTGAGGGGACTGACAGTGGGCTGTGGAGCTGGGGTGGAGACTTCCCCAGGCAGAGCCCCGGGTGTCTGGGAGCAGGGGGAGCTGGTGTGGAAGGCCGTCTTGAAGACGCATCCAGAGACGTTCTAACATATGCTTGTGATCCCAAGGGGATTAAAATAGCCATTCCATCAGCACACATTTATGGACCACCTACTATGTGCCGCGTGGCACATGGGAACAGGGAGGTGCTGCAGGGTTAAAGCAGCCTCTGCCCTTGAGAAGTTCCCGTGGGAGCAGCCCAGGCGGGGGGAGGTTAAAGTACTCAGGGCAGACATGGGGAAGAAGATAATGCCGAGGTGGGCCTGGAAGGACAAGTTGGCAGTCACCCCGCAGACAGGCTGCCAGGCTGCAGCCCAGGCCTGGCACTGAGCCCTGGAGTCAGCACGGATCCCACCGGGGCGCAGTCCACAAGGCCACCCTCCCTTCACACGCCAGCCACAAGTCCTGGGGATCTCCAGGCCACCCGCACTTCTGACCGACTGGCTACAAATCTGGGGGCTCCTACAACCCCCCCAGGTTGGAAAATTTGCTAGAACGACTCACAGAACTCAGGAAAGTACTAAACTTACAATTACAGTTTTAGTACAAAGGGTACAAATCAGGACCAGCCAAATGAAGAGCCACATTGCTTGTGGGACTGGACTTCATCTCCAGGCTCCCTCTTCTCCCCAGAGGTTGGTCTGGCCCAGAGTCCCAACCCCCTTATCTCATAACCACGTGGTCTTTCTGGTGACCAGCGCCATCCTGATCCTCTCATTTGCATTGATCCAAGGGGCTCCTGAATAACAAAGACACTCCTGTTACTGGGGAAATTCCAAGGATTTGGTCTCCCTCCTGGAACCAGGGACAAAGGCCAGTTAGATTCTTTGTTACACAGCAGCACTGGCGAAGGCTCAGATGAGAGAGGAGGAGGCCTTCAGGGAGCTCCGGGCGGTTGGGTGGCCCAGGCAGATGGGGGCCAGGCCTTTAAGGGTGAGCAGCGCCCACGGGAGCTGGAACTTCATCCTGCAGGCTGTGGGGAGCCGTGAGTGGTTTGTTGCAGGGAACTGAAGTGAGCAGAGCGGCATCCCAGACAGATCCCGGGCAGCAGCAAGGAACACAGACTGCTGGGGGACCAGGTGCGGGAAGAGCCATGAGGGCCCAGCTCAGGCAGCAGGCTGAGAGGAGCTGGTGCCACCACATACCTGGGACGCAATGGCAGGACTTGGCTGGGCAAGGGATGGGCAGGGAGGCGTGGAGGGTGACGGGGGAAGGTGGGAGGCTCTGCAGGACATCAGATGGAGACGCCACAGACACACGAAGGGGAGGGATGCTCAGGAAGGTCGGGGTTGGAGGCCCAAGTGGGAGTCACCAGGATATACATGTTGTCAGAACTGTGGGTCCCCAGAAGGTACCCAGGGAAGGTGTAGGGTCGGAATGGAGAGCGAGAGGGACAGCGTGGGTGACGTTTACGGGATGAAGGGAAGGGTGCTTGTGGAGGACCCCGGGGAGTAGCCAGCCAGGGGACAGGGCGCTGAGACAGGTAGCGTGAGGGTGTCCACGGGGGCTGGGTGGTGGCCTGGCCAGAGCACGTTGGCTGGGGGATGTGGGACCTGCCGCCACAGATCTCTGAAGTGCCTGGGAGGTGAGCGCAGTTCCTTTGAGAAAGAACTGATTGAAAAAGAGAGAAGGGAGGGGAGAGAGCAGGGAAGCAGGAGTGGGGGTAGTGGCGAGAGAGAGCACGGCAAGAGAAGTCACCTCTGTAAGGTGACAAAACTGGAGTGTTTGCTCTGTGCTGAGGCAGGAGCCAAAGTGAGGAAGCTGAAGTCAGAGAAGAGGGGGCGTGGAGGAAGGGACAGACCAAGGTGAGGTGCCTCTTGCTTGGAGCCCAGAAGGGAGGCGAGGGGCGCAGACGGGGCAGAGCATGTTTCCTTGATGCAGACCTCCTCAATTCAAGTCTGTTTCGTAAACATTTTTATTGTCGGTGATGAATAAAATTATCCTATAAACAAGCATACAGGGCGGTTGTACTAAAGGAAACAAATGAAAGCATTCTAGAAGCTCTTGTTTCCTTATTAGTAGTGGATACACTAGTTACAAATTATGTTTACTTATTTTTTTAATTGAAGTTCAGTTGATTTGCAGTGTACATTTACCTATTTTTGAGGGACATGAGTCTCCAGAGAACCTCAGGTATTGTACATGTTCTTGAAAGTAGTGAAATTAAGTTTCCTAAAAAGCATTTATAATTCAAACTGAGTGCCCAGTTGGGTAGCCTCCCATCAGCCCCGGACAATGCATTTTATTCGCTCTTGTCTTAACTCGAGTAAAACTGGTGCTTGGCACTTGGTTATCAGAAATGCTGGCTTTGCACAGCCCAGAATGCAAGTCACTCAGGCTACAGGTTCCCCCTTTCTCCCGCTGGCTGCTGTTTTTCCAAGGCAGCCAGTCCTTGTCCCAGAGTCCAGGTGAGGTGAGCTGGGCAGTGATACTACCCCATCTGCCCTCTGCGTTCCTCAGGACTCTGGCCCCTGGGCTGGGCAGAGAACCTGGGCTGTTTGGCTGGGGTCAGCCTTCTCTGCCGCTTCCTCCTGGGGCTTCCAAGACCTATGGGTTCCCTCTGTCTCCACCACACAGGGGGCGTGAAGCTCGGCCTCGGAGACTTCATCTTCTACAGCGTGCTGGTGGGCAAGGCGGCAGCCACGGGCAGTGGGGACTGGAACACCACGCTGGCCTGCTTTGTGGCCATCCTCATCGTGAGTGGGCTGGGGGATGCTCCCTGCCCAGCCCT
Organism: Balaenoptera borealis; assembly: GCF_965194805.1. Lineage (NCBI taxonomy): Eukaryota > Metazoa > Chordata > Mammalia > Artiodactyla > Balaenopteridae > Balaenoptera > Balaenoptera borealis. The sequence continues at coordinate 24,612,070 of NC_138860.1, forward strand.
GGGCAATGGGGCCGCTGAGGGTCTGGTGGGGGGCCCAGGAACCCAGGGGAATTTTCAGATGCTGTTATCCCTTGGAGGGGCTGGGCAGGGTTGCCAAGAAGATCCTCAAGATGAGACCGAGGTTTACAGGAGGTTCTGGTCATCAACAGATGCAGGCACAGCACAGGGGAGGAGTGACCAGGGGCTCTGACATTACTGAGCTTGTGCGCCGGGTGCCAAGGTCTTGGCTAGCTCCATGCATTTGTCTCATGGCACCTGTGAGGCAGGGATGGTGACCTGAGATTTACAGAAGACGGAACAGGTTGAGGGCCTGGCCCGTGGGCACAAAGCTGTGAGGGCCGAGCTATGATTTGAACTCGAGTCTCTGAAGCCAGGGCTGTGTGTTTTCCCTCCATGCCACCCAGGCACCATGGGGTTGTGAATCCCCATGGGATCTCCTGGGACTTGAGACGGGGGCCCATCACTTTGAACCCCAGCAGTGAAATTTGGAGACCTGTACGTCACTTAACATGGCCAGATACACATGGTGGGGAAGCGTCTTATGGCGATTGGAGAGGTGGAGGCTCTGAACGGTGCATACTCGGTGTTCTGCCTGGTGAACCCCGGGTGGCACGTGGCACGTTAGGGCTGAGGCTCCAGTTCTTTGGACATTTTGTATTTGCCCAGTGTGTGTCAGGGATCGGGTAGAGAACTCCCAGGCTCCTGCACTTCCAGATCGTCTGCCCTGAATTCCTGCTCCCCCCAGGGATAGGGCAGGCACTCTGGTTCCCTGTCCCCACCCTGGACCACTGCCTGCATTGGCTGGGGTGGGAACAGGATAGGCAGCCACTGTGCCTGCTTCCCGGGGTGGGGGGGGTCACATGGCATCTTGGTTCCCTTGGTGTCAGCTGCTGAGAACATTGCTGGCTTTCAGTCCAGCCCGTCCAGTTCTTGTATAAATATACGTCCCCTTGGGGGAAGCTTCCCACCATCAGGCCACACGTCCCTACAGCAGCCAGCCAGGGGAGGTAGTCTGGTAGTGGCAGCCCCGTTCTAGGGGTCAGGAGGCCTGCTTTCTGGTTCAGCCGTCCATGTGCAGGGAGTTGCTACGGGGTGAGAACTCCTGCCCTCAGGCACCTCACAGAGCTGTTGAGAGGACCAGGGAAGACGACGGGGTGTCCAGGGCTCCTGAACCCGGGCACTGTACCATCACTGACTGCTCCCCGTCCCCCGTCCACGCCCGTGGTCACCACCAACCCCCTCACCTTTGTGTCCTGCAGGGTTTGTGTCTGACCCTCCTGCTGCTCGCCGTGTTCAAGAAAGCGTTGCCTGCCCTCCCCATCTCCATCACGTTCGGGCTGATCTTCTACTTCTCCACGGACAACCTGGTACGGCCTTTCATGGACACCCTGGCCTCCCATCAGCTCTACATCTGAGGGGAAGCCTGGGCACCGTGGCCTGGAAGCTGGAAGAAATGGTAACTGGATGCAGTTGTACAGTTTTACACTCTAGTGCCATATATTTTTGAGACTTTTCTTTCCTTTAAAAAGAAAAAAAAGAGAATAAAAAAGTGTTGTGTTTACTTTGTGAAGCGGAAGGACAGCTTTTTGGTGCTGGTTGTTTTGTCACCAGGCCGTGGCTCACCCCTTCGTGAGCACTTGCTTCACCAACAGGAGACGTGGGAAATCGGTCCAGAGGAGCTGCGGAAGGTTCCGAGACGTGGGAGGGGCTTGGGGAAGGCCCCTGCCCTCGCCCCACAGCCTGGAGTCCTATGAGGGCCCAGCCGGATGACGGGGCGCATATATTCAGGACCGGGAGGTCACGCCCGGGACGGCCTGTAGCGCCTGGTCACTCTGGCCAGAGAGGAAAAGCCAATTTTCTCTGCAAGGAGTGTTCCCAACGCTTTGTCTATGATGTTGTCATCATTTTATTACCTTTAGAGTCCTTGTTACAGCAGTTACTGCTGGGAAGTGTCTTAATATCAATAAATAGACGAATCCTGTTGCAGTGTTGGGGTTTGGTCTGTTCATCAGTGTGGGCCCCTCTCCCGGCATCCTGGGATAACGTGCTCTGGGCACGAAAGGGAAGAGATTTGCCTAGTTGTGAGGAGAGAGGCTTAACTGCCCCCCTCTCTGCAATCGTTTCTTTAACTAGGTTTCCTAAACAGAGGCGCTCACAGACTCCCGAGGCCCGCTGTCTGACAGCTGGGCGGGTGCCGGGCTGGCTGTCTTCATAAACACTGCAAGGCTGTTGCCAAAACACAGAGTGAGAGAGCAGGGCTGGTCCCCGGCGGAAGCAGCGCAGCGGGGGCCAGGTGGGAGCCCAGGAACCCGCTCTCCTTTCCTTCTATGGCCATGTCTCTGGGCACTGCGGGGGGTGGGAGGTGGGCAGAGGGGTTTTTCCTTTGTTTCTCTACATCTTTCACGGGCTGCAAAGAGAACCTCAGCCTCCAGACCGGAATTTGAGCCCCTTGAGGCCTTGCAGAGCAGGCCGCTGGGCCCGCGGGGAGCGCGGCTGTCAGACACCCGAGAAAAGCAGGAGCCTGGGTATCAGGAGGCTGGGTATCACAAGGAGATGAAAGAATTGTGTACTTTGGTGTTTGACTTAGCTTCCTTTTCCCCTGGGCTGTTTGTAGAAGCACTGAGGGAGGCGTGGAAGCCTGGAGGCCAGTGTGCTTGGCCTGGGGGTGGCAGTTCAATCCGGACAGCTGTCACTGGCTTGTGACTGACTCGCAGGTGACACCCAGGGTGGCGGCATCACAGCCTCGAAAGCTGAAGGTAGGGAGAATTTTAAGACGATGAGGGCTGGGCCGTGATAGTAAAAGCTCCCTGGAGATTAAAGGGGAAGAAAAACTGGGAAAAACTCTTCAGTTTGGCAAGTAGGGCAATGTTTATCTTTGAAAGAGGGGTCTCAGGGTGGGGCTTCCAAAGAGGAGATCTGACAAGTGTTTTGACTTGTTAGGCTTAAAAGGCCTTTGTCAAAGGCCTGACCAGGGTGCTGGGGGTGGAGCCTCATTTAGAGGTAAAAGCAGAAGGTAGAGATGGACAGTGAGGGGAGGAGAGGTGAACGGTGCCCTGATGAGGTGCTAAGATTAATATGAAGACTGGGAAGGAACAAATGTGAGAAGGCAAAAGGGCAAGAGCCACTGGTGAGAAAACAAAGATGCTTGAGGAGACTCTACACATGGAAGCGTGGTCCCTGAGTCGCTGGGAGACTGGGGAACCCAGCACCCAAGTGGAGGAGAGGAAAGAAGAGGATGAAAGAAGGTAATTCAGGCATGCTGAGAAGAACAGAGAAGTGGTATGCAAACCCCTCTGTCCCCCACCTGGTAACCAATCAATTAATCTTAGTATTTTTTCCATACTCACTCCAGATTTGTTTGTACAAATAAAACCTTACTGTTCTGCAGTGCTATTTGTATTCTGCCCCAATTGCATTTACTCCCTTCCACTGTCTTGAAGTCAGCTTGTGTCCTTCCCATCCATGTTTACTTTAGTTTTGCATGTTGGCATGTTTTTTTAAACTTTATAGAAATGGTATCATACTGTACATACTTGACATTTAAAAAAATTTTAGTATTGCATTCTGAGACATTCATGTATGTAGATGAAGCTTTGGTTCTTTGTCTTAACTATTGTTTAGTATTGCATTGCGTGATATTCCACTGTTTATGCGTGATGTTATTGATGGACACTCCAGGTTTTTGCAGGGTTTCTGTATTATAACTACTGCAACGAGCATCCTGTTTTGTGAATTTGGGTGCGTGCCATCAGTCCTCTCATTGACTGGATGTTCCCACTTGCTTCCCAAGCACTTGAATCCCTTGATCCTCCCATCAGCCATCTGAGAGTTCCCCCTTTTCCCCCAGCTCTGCCAACACTTGGCATTATCAAATTTTTCACTTTTGCTCATTGGGTAGGTGTTACCTCCTGAGGTTTGAGTTTGCAATGAAGTTAAGCATCTTCTCACGTTTTGACTGTGTGGATTCCCCCACCTTTTTTTTTTTTCTGCTGCGCTGCGCGGCTTGTGGGATCTTAGTTCCCCAACCAGGGATGGAACCTGGGCCCTTGGCAGTGAGAGCTCGGAGTCCTAACTACTGGACCGCCAGAGAATTCCCCAGATTCCCTTGTTTTTTGTCCATATCCTTTGCCCAGTTTTTATTTGGATGCTTAGCCTTTTACTTACAGATAGTTAGGCCTCTTGAGATATATATTCCGGAGAGATGCTAATCTTTGGTCAATTATATGCATTTCAAGTATCTTTCCTAGGCTGTGGCTTGTCTTCCCTATCCTCCCTTTGGAGTCTTCTGTGATGCCAAAGTAATTTTTAAATGCTAGTGTTGTTAAATGTAGCAGTCTTTCACCTCTATGGCTTATGCCTTTGAATCTTTAAAGAGATCCTTCCCTACCCTCAAGTTTTTCTAAAAGCTTAAATTTTTATTTTCGTATTAAGATTTTTAATTCATCTGAAATTTATTTTTGTGTACTTTATTTAGCAGGGGCCCAATTTTGTTTTTCTGCATCTGAACAGTTGTCTCAGCACTATTTATTGAACAGTTTCTGCTTTCCCCATGAGCTTATAGAACTATCCAGATATTCACCAAGTTTCCATAAATGGCTTCTGAGCCATCTGTTCTGTTCCACTGGTACGTGCACTCTCCCACGCCAATACCTCACCAAGTGATTCTAAGCAGAGAAGTCCAGTGGTGAAAAGAAAAGATGGAGCTCTTTCTGGGAGCTTCTATTCCTGGGATTCTAGAGGCAGAGGGTATGTAAATCTGATTACACCACATCTCCAAAAGTAGTACAAAACTACATTATACCAGTGTCAAGTTGCTGTAGGAATCAACGTCTGTATTCATTGGATAAAAAGACAGTCCTGGAATGAAACCTGGTGTAACTAGTTCAGCCCAAATGCCAGCTTTCCTCTCCCTCTGTCTCCTTGCTCAGTGCCATGGGAAGGAGGATGCCGAGCATACGGGAAGGCTTATCCACTCCCTGTGCTCTGTGTTCCTCTTACTCCCTTTTCTTCCTCCATCACACACTCTCTCAGCTTCTTCTTGCCCCCTGGAGCTCATGACTGCAGTCCCTTGGGCTGTGCCCCCTCTGTAAGGCCCTCGAGATGAGGCAAACCCCACTTTCATGAGTGTCCTTACGGGCTCTGGAGTAAAACTGCCAACGTTCAAATTTTGCCTCTGCCAGTTACTTACCGTGTGACCTGAGGGAAGTCTCTTAAATTTCCTGATAACAGGATTAAGTTAAACTGTATATAACAAAAATAGCAGTGATTTAAACAATATGGCTATTGTTCTCCCACAAACAGGCAGCTCAGAGAGGTCATGATAGCTTGTGGTCTCAGGGGTCAGTCTTCTATCTTCTTGTTTGATGTCCTCAGTATGTGGCTTTCACCTCATGGTCCAAATTGGCTGCCGGGCTCTAGCCATCCACACTCCATCTGACATGAAAGGAGGATAAGAAAAGGATGCACTTCCTCCTCTTAAAGTCGCCCACAGCACTCCTACTTATATTCAGTTGGCCATTATTCACATGGCTACAAGGGAGACTGAGAAATATCTTTATTTCAAATGACCATATATCCGTCTAAAGAAGAGAAGGAAGTATGCGGTTATGGTGTGTCTTCTGATTCACCAACATAGATCTTGAAGTTACCAAAACAGTATGAGAAAACGAGGTCATGAGGGATAGTGTGGACCACAAGCTGGTGTCTTCGAAGAAGGTAGAAATAGGCCCTGGGAGATCACAGACGACAGCCAGGGATTACGGTAGACAGTCATCCTGGAGTTAAAACAGGCAGGAGAGAGAGTGATGGAGGTGCACTAGCACAATATCCATGAGCTAGGAGACCCCTCCTGCTATCCACTGCGTTACAGAGTGCCTGCCAGCAGCTTACACTTATGAAGGATGTGGTGCAAATCTATGGCCCCTGCTAGGGGGCATTTCCCTGCCTCACAACACAGCCTGCAGGCACTGCAAGCTGACCAAACTACCCGATGCAGAAATGCTCCGGGGGTCTGTGATTCGGTGATGTGGGATTATTTATGTGAGTTGAATGGGGAGAGGGGGTCCTGGGGTCATCTGCTGAGAAGGAAGGGCCCTGTAAGTCACCACCTTTCTTCCAGCTGCTCGGGAAAGGTAGTGTGCAGGACATGGGATTTCCGGACAGCTTTGAATGATGCTAGGTAGGAAGGGTCTGAGCAAGTGGCCAGAGGGCTTTGAGGAAGTTGGACGAGCTTCCTGGGGACAGACAGGAGACCCGTGGGTTGAGGAGGGTGAGCGTGGAGCACCTCTGGAAGGACCTCGAGGCAATGCCTGAGAACTTTCTGGAGAGTGATGGTAAGAACAGCAACGCTTTACCCAGAGTTTGCTAAATGAGTTCATGTGTTAATGCCTTTAATCCTCATACACTAGGAGGTAGAATAATAATTCCTGGAGGAGAGTTTGGCATCTACTTGATGAGGGAAGAAAAAGAGCCAGTGGGAGGCCCATGGCCACACTCTGTGATGTTACCTCACCCCAGAACCCCCCAAACCTTTGATCACGTCAGCCCAACCCTGAAATAGTGTTATGTGCAGATGACTTACAGAAGCCAGGGATGTGAATTTTATCTTCTCTCCTCCATCCTGCTCAGTATTCCTTGTGTCCCTTCAGTATGAATAGTTGTGTCTTTGTTTAGATCTCAGAAATGTTCTCATATTTCCTCTATTCTCTCTTTTAGGTTTTTGTTGGTTTGTTTGTTTGCTTTTTTGAGACTGCTGTTAGATCTTTCAAATTGTTCCTTAGTAGTGTGCAGGACATGTCTCTAAACTATTCACTTGTGCTCTCTCTTTGTCTCTCCTCCTGCCTATATTCTAATTTATCTTTCAGCCTTCCAACACTTTATTTTTTGGCAATCACATTTTTAAAAATTAAGTGACATATAATATTATATTAGTTTCAGATGTACAACATAATGATTTGATATTTGTATTGTTAAAAAAAACAAAATTTAACTGAGTACATGTAAAGATCTAATTGGCTTTACTCAATGATTTTTGAATCAGGCAGCATCCCATCTAGCGGATAGAAAGGAGGTCTGAACTGCGGTACAAAATGGAAGACTTCTATAGGCAGAAGGAGACAGGACAAGGAAGTTACAAGCAGAGAGTGGATTGTTTCAGGGAAGGTCACCTGCCTTTGGGGGATGGCAGGGGTCTAGCTGGCAGATGACCTCAGTAGTGCTGACCAGGAAATTCCAGACAGACTGGTTAAGATTACAGTTCTGGACAGGCTGACTGCAATTAGGTTAGACATTAAGTCTCAGTTTGGTGACGTGGGCTTAGCACAGGTGACTCTATTTTGGGCCTATTGTTTCTTTTTTAAGAGTATATATTGTGAAGTGGTCACCACAATAAGCCTACTTAACATCCATCACCACACACAGTTAACAGAATTGTGTGTGTGTGTGTGATGAATGGCATCATATTTTTAAAAATTTCCCGGATGTGTTCACCTCTACTTGTTCCTTTCTCACAGCTGACCTGTTAATGTTTTGACATAGATAATATCATCTCAGATCTCTCTGGAAAAATTAATCAGTTTTAAAAGTTTTCTACTCTCTGAATCCTCCCAGTTTTCTTGGAGGTTATCTTTTTCTTCATCTGCTTATCCTTTTCTTTTTTATACCTGTTCTAAAATGGCCAATGATCCCTGCTTGATGGCTCATATTTACGGATGAAGGACTAGAACAGGATCGGGGAGTGACTTTCCTTTGCAGATGTAGGAGTCGGGGTGGGTTGGGGAATTGTTCAGTCAACACTCCCTGCCCCCCACTGGCCTCCCCGCCAGAAGCCTGATGACGCACCTTGACCCGCTGCTGCCCCCGCTCCTTCCCCGCCCCACCCCTCCCCCTCCCCTCCTCCCACCCCTCCCCCTCCCCTCCTCCCACCCCTCCCCCTCCTCCCTCTCCTCCCCCTCTTCCCTCCCCCTCCCCCCCATACTGGAACATCCCCCGCAGTGCACAGGAGCTGCCTGCTCTCAATCCTCATCTCAGGCTGGCTGCTGAGGGAACCAGATTAAGACAAGACCTGCCCCAGCATAACCAATGTCTCCCTCTACCTTCTCATTAGGCTAAGAAATTGTATCTTCCTAAAGCAAATACACATGGGATTCTCCTATAGTCACAGTTTCCTGACAAAAGAAGAGTGTAATACAATAAAATGTATGGCTGTTTGGGGCCTAGAAAGTCGATTTATAGTCAGCTACCCACAGCCATGACCAGCTGGCCAATTTACCTCTCTGGACCCCAGTTTCTCACATTTATAAAATGAAGGGTTTAAAACACATTAGTGATTCCCAAACTAGTGATTTGAAGAGTAGTAAAAGTGATCCAAATGGTATTTTAACAGTTTTTAAAAAGCTACGGCAAGGCCACTCGAACTATTAGCTAATAACCACAGCGAGTCTGGTAGACCAGAATTAAACATGGCGGGGGGGGGGGGGTGACACAGGGCTCTTGGGAGGGAGGAAAGTGGGACCCTTGGCACAAAGGGAACTCTGCCTGCCCTTCAGCCCCTGGCCTGGGACTTGGTTAATTGTCCCAGGCTCGTCCCTATTGGTCCAGGCCCTGTGCATTGAGGGTAGTTGGAGGGGCTGGTACAGGCAGAGTTGTCAGTTGTCACCACAGAAGGAGACTTTTCTGGGCATGGTCTGCCCTGGTTCAGGAGGAAATTAATTTATTCCTACCAGAGAACTTGCTACCTCCTTGGTGTATTCCAGGCAGCATGGAGATATAGAAATGAAAAGATTCAGGTCTCAAGGGGCTTGGAGTCTGGCCACTAAAAGAATTTTTAGTTTCCAGAAGCACAAGTCAAACCCAAGAGGGCTGCAGTGACAAAACAGACAGCAAAGCAGAGCTGGTCAGAGGTATGGGAACCTCAGAGAGGTAACTGAGATACCTGAGGGAAAGGTGACCCTCCCTGATTCCAGATGGCCATGGTGCAGAATGAGGGGGACTTATTTTACACCATGTTTCCAGATGTGAAAAAATACAGAAAACCACCAGGATGCTGTGGCTACAAGTATCTGAAGGCCTTAGTAGGGGACTTTTTTTTTAAATTGTTTAAATGAAATTAATTTGTTTAAATTGGGGTAGGTCTTGTCTTAATTTAGGCTCCAATGGACTTAAACAGTCAGGAGTTTGTTATCTCACATGACAAGAAGTAGAATATGGTGGTTCTGGGTTTGGTTTATTCAGCAGTTCAACGAAATCATCATTGATTATTGTTTCATTCTTTCCATTTTCTTCTCTGGCATTCTCACCTGTGCAGAGCCAGATGCAGAGAGAGAGAAGAGGGGAGGGGGAGAGAGAATGAATATTCCTGTGTCATTTTTTAAGGTCAATGCAAATCATTCTTAGAAGCCCCCTGGGCAGATTTCCCCCTAAATCTCATTGGCCAGAATTGTGTCACATCCCGACACCTAAACCAATCACTGGTTTAGTGTGGGATTGCCATGGCCAGCCTAGACCAATCAGAACTGAACCCTGAGTCTCACGAGGGAGGGGTGGATATCTGAATAAAATTGGAGTTCTGTTAGTTAAGGAAGAAATGGCAGAGGAGCAGGGAAGGTTCTAGATAGACAACTAACAGTGTTTGCCACAATAACTTTCTTACTTTTTCTGTAACTTAAGTCCCATTGTGCCTATTGTTAGAAAATAAAACTGATAAACTCAGTTTTATGAATTGTCATCTTCTCCCTTCTTCTTGGAGTAGCACCTAAGTGTGGAGGGATGGGGGAAGCACATGTAGTCCTTGATTGGCACCTATATGCTTTGATTTCTTTTTAATTGTGGTAAAAAACATAACATAAAATTTACCATCTTAATCATTTTCAAGTGCAGAGTTCAGTAGTGTCAAGCATATTCACATTGTTGTGGATTAAATCTCCAGAATGCTTTCATCTTGCAACCCTGAAACTCTGTACCCATTGAACGACTCCTCATTTTTCTCTCCCCGCCAGCCCCTGGCAACCATTGCTCTAATTTCTCTATGATTTTGATTGCTCTAGATAACTCATCTAAGTGGAATTCATACAGTATTTCTCTTTTTGTGGTTGGCTTATTTCTCTTAGCATAAAGTCCTTCAAGTTCATCCATGTTGTAGCATGTGACAGATTTCATTCCTTTTTATGTTAAATAATATTCCATTGTATGTACATTCCACATTTTCTTTATCTATTCAGCTGTCAATGAGCATTTGGATTGCTTCTACCTCTTGGCCATTGTGGATAATGCTGCAATGCACATAGCTGTGCAAAAATCTCTTTGAGATCTTGCTTTCATTTCTTTGGGATATATATACCCAGAAGTGGGATTGCTGGATCATATGGTAATTCTATTTAATTTTTTGAGGAAACAGCATACTATTGTCCATAGCGGCTACACTATTTTACATTCCCACCAACATTGCACAAGAGTTTCAATTTCTCCACGTCCTCACCAATGCTTGTTATTTTCTGTTTTGTTTTGTTTTGATAGCGGCCACTCTAATGGATGTGAGGTGATATCTATTTGTGGTTTCGATTTGCATTTCCCTAATGATTAACAGTGTTGAACATCTTTTCATGTGCTTTTAAGCCATTTGTATATCTTCTTTGGAGAAGTATCTATTTTATTTCTTTGCCCATTTTTCAATCAGATTATTTGGTTTTTTGTTGTTGAGTTGTAGGTGTTCTTTTCATATTCTGGTTATTAAACTGCTTATCAGATATATGATTTACATATATTTTCTCCCATTCTTTAGGTTGCCTTCACACTTTGTTGATTGTTTCCTTTGATGCACAGAAGTTTTTAAGTGTGATGAAGTCCCATTTGTCTCTTTTTGCTTTTGATGCCTGTACATTTGGGTCATATCCAAGAAATCGTCAAATCCAATGGCATGAAGCTTTTCTCCTATGTTTTCTTCTAGGGGTTTTATAGTTTGGGGTCTTATGTAATCCATTTTGAGTTAATTTTTGTGTATGATGTAAGGTTAGGGTTCAACCTCATTCTTTTGCATATGGATGTCCAGCTTTCCCAACACCATTTGTTTAAGAGACCATCCTTTTCCCATTGAGTGGTCTTGGCACCCTTCTCATAGATCATTTGACCATATACACAAGGGTTTATTTCTGGGTTCTCTATTCTGTTCATTGATCTGTCTTTATGCTATACAACCCTGTTTTGATTACTGTAGGTTTTTAGTAAGTTTTGAAATCAGGAAGTATGAGGCCTCCAACTTTGTCCTCTTTCAAGATTGTTTTGGCTATTTGGGGTCCTTTGAAATACCACATGAACTTCAGGATGTTTTTTCCTATTTCTGCAAAAAATGTCATTGGGGTTTTGGTAGGGATTGCACTGAATCTGTAGATCACTTTGGGGAGTATTGACATCTTAACAATATTAAGTCTTCCAGTCCATGAACATGGATGTCTTTCCATTTATCTGTGTCTTCTTTAATTTCTTTCAGCAATGTTTTGTAGTTTTGCCTCCTGGATTAAGTTTGTTCCTAAATATTTTATTCTTTTTGATGCTGTTATAAATTGGATCGTTTTCTTAATTTCCTTTTTGGATTGTTCATGGTTAGTCTACTTTGGTTGTGACTGAGATGATCTCTGGCCTTAGGATGCATACCACACTCCCTTGTCCCAACTAGGGGACCCTCTCAGTTTCTCCCTCCCTCCCCCTCTGCTGGCTTCTGTGCCCTTCTCCGGGCACAGGAAGGGTGCTGCTCTCTGGGACCACAGAAAACCCAGAGGAATCTTGGGTCCTTCTGCCTGTACCTCCATGTGGCCACCTCTTCCCTTGAGTATCCATATGCCAGGTAGGACAAGGACCTCTGAGCACCTGTGGTCCCCAGGGTTCTGGGCAGGAGGGGGCAGGTCCCCTCTGTTATCTGGGGTTCAGCCACCTCCTTTAGAGAGAAGCCTAATGAGGGAGAAGAGGGGGGCCACGGGGCCTGAGCTCTTCCCACAGACTCTGCCAGAACCTCTTTCTATTCATCTCCTCTTGCACACTCTTCTCTCCCTCAGCCTGGAGAAAATTTAAAAATCTTGTCTCTGATGGAGAAACACTGACTCTTTCCCAATTTTTCTGTCTCACATCAGTCCAGCTCTTTTAAATGTAAAAGAAAAAAAAATTAGAAGGCTTTCCTATCTATTTCTGTGGAAGTTTCCTCTTGGAGTAGAGGCCACCTAGGGTGCTTCCCGTCCTGGCTTCCCTGGCCTTGGGCTCTTTAGCTGATAGAGGAGGACCCTGAGTCAGGACTAGTCTCAGAATGTGGTTCCAGGGCCCCATAAAGTCAAGACTACTTCACAATAATGCTAAGATATTCTTTGCCTATTTCATTCTCCTTCTCTCGCAAATGTGTGCTAGAGTTTTCTATAAGTTTCATGACACTATACTGCAAGGGACTGAATGCAAAAGAAATGAGAGTCCAGCTGTCTTCTGTTGAACTACTGTATTCTATTAAAGAGAATTGAAAAAATGTAAATAAATGCCACTCGTTTTATTAAAGTTTCCTTTTGTTTTGCAAAATACACCTCTTTTGATAACTATGTTATTTATGTTAACATGAAATGTTTATTGTTACTTCTAAAAGAACTGACACATCAATATTTTAAAATTATTCTTGGGCTTCCCTGGTGGCGCAGTGGTTGAGAATCTGCCTGCTAATGCAGGGGACACGGGTTCGAGCCCTGGTCTGGGAAGATCCCACATGCCGTGGAGCAACTAGGCCCGTGAGCCACAATTACTGAGCCTGCGCGTCTGGAGCCTGTGCTCCGCAACAAGAGAGGCCGCGACAGTGAGAGGCCCGCGCACCGCGATGAAGAGTGGCCCCCGCTTGCCACAACTAGAGAAAGCCCTCGCACAGAAACGAAGACCCAACACAGCCATAAAATAAATTAAAAAAATAATTAAAAAAAAAAAAGTAAAATTATTCTCAGTTGTAATTTCTAGGAGAGAATCAATCACATAACAAAAGGTCTTTGGGGGGGCTTCCCTGGTGGTGCAGTGGTTAAGAATCCACCTGCCAATGCAGGGGACACGGGTTCGAGCCCTGGTCCGGGAAGATCCCACATGCCGTGGAGCAACTAAGCCCGTGTGCCACAACTACTGAGCTTGTGCTCTAGAGCCCGCGAGCCACAACTACTGAGCCTGCGTGCCACAACTACTGAAGCCTGCATGCCTAGAGCCTGTGCTCCGCAACAAGAGAAGCCGCCACAATGAGAAGTCCATGCACCACAACGAAGAGTAGCCCCTGCTCGCCGCAACTAGAGAAAGCCCGCGTGCAGCAATGAAGACCCAATGCAGCCAAAGATAAATAAAATAAATAAATTTATAAGAAACAAAACAAAACAAAAACAAAGGGTCTTTGGGGTCCTCAATAATTTTTATGAGTGTAAAGGGGTACTGGGACCAAAAAGTTGGAGGACCACTGCCTCCCCTCCTCCCCCCACACACAAGGCTGCTACTTTCACCTGGTGGCTATCAGTTCAACTGTCCTTCCCAGCCTCTCAAGGGTTTGAATTTCCTCTTCTGCTATCTCTGAGCCAGGATGGCCACATGAGGGCAGCAGATTCTGCCAGAAGCCACCGTGAGGCCCTCAAGCCCCAGTGTTCAGGGTTCAGCCTGCAGCACTGAGTTCCTGTCGGGTGTCTGGCCAGTGGTGCTGGGGAAGCAAAGGTGATAAACCCAAGTCCTTGCCTGTAGAAGATGCAGCACCCCTGTGCTCCCTCCCAGTGAGCCGAGGAGCCAGGAGAGGACTAGGTTTGATCCAGGCCCAGGCCAGACACTGACCACACGGCAGAGGTTGACATGTTTGGGAATGAACATGACCTCGATGTCGAGATGAGCTGAGAAGCCCATTCTCCAGGTTCTCAGCTTTAACCTGGACGTGCTCCCTTCTCATCAGCACTGCCCGCAAGGAAGGAGGATCCTGCTCCCCTTCCTGTTAAGTAGCGTGTAGTTAACACAGTAAAGGGGTAAGTAAGGCGAGAGAGGGAGCAAAGGAATTCTTCTCTCCTTTTATCGCATCTTGGATGAAGGTAGAGGTAAAGGGCATATGTGAAGGGCCTCATTTTTCAACAGCCATGGAAACCTCTAGCAAAGGAAAAAGAGAGCCTGTGGTCATTTAACACAGACAATCCTCTCACTTTCTGTTAGCTAATGACCTCTTCCCAACAACCTTAAAGCAACCTGGCATGAATAGCTGGCTTGAACATTGGTCAGTAGAAAGGGCATAAGATCTAAATTTGTAAGACAAGCCTTCAAGTCCCAAGTCTCTTGGCTTCTGGACTGTGTTTTCTCCCTTTTACTATTATGCCAACCCCACATTGTTTTTTTTTTTTCCCTAAGTAGTCATCATCATATTTAGTCAACCCACTGATGCACAAAAAATCAGCAGTTTCTGCTGAAGCATGGCCTGGCCGTTAAGAGCAGGGCTTTGAAGAGCAGGAAAAGTTGTATTCCTGGTTCCACCATGTGTTAGCTGTGTGAACTTGGGGAAGCTGCTTAACCTCTGAGTCTCAATTTTCTCAGCTGTAAAAAGGGGGTGATGAAATGTCATAGGGTTACTGTGAGAATCATGTGACAGGCATCTAAAGTGCTCAAATCAGCACGTGGCTCACAGTAAGTGCTCAATAAAGAGTAGCTGTAAACTTCACTGCATTTGAAATTCACAACTTTTTCAGATGTCAGGGTCAGAAAGAATCTCAGAAATCATCTAATTCAGTATTTCCTAAAATGTGTTCAAAACACTCTCTTCCCTCAAATGTTCTAAGAAAAAGGGTTCTGTGGCCAAGTATGATGGGGATTTAAAGCTCAGGGTAGTGTATTAAAGGCTCAGAGAAGTCACAGAGTATAAAGAAACCTGTTGAATTTCGACAGCATTTTCCAGCATTTGTCAACTGATTTAACCACAGAATCCTTTTCATACATCGCCTCTTAAGTTCCAGGTTGCTAGTATTGGCACAGCACATCCTAACCATCTACCAATGCAGAAATCTGTCCTATTATTCCAATCAGTAATCGAGCAGACTCTGTTGGAACATCCAGAGACAAGGAGCTTGATCACCACGAACAATCATAATGGCCAATAGGTAACACTGATGGAGGGTTTGCCGTGTACCAGGCACTATGATAAGCACTAGAGATGCATTAGCTTATTTAATTCTTTTTTTAAAATAAATTTATTTATTTATTTATTTATGGCTGCGTTGGGTCTTTGCTGCTTCGTGCGGGCTTTCTCTAGTTGCGGCGAGCGGGGGCTACTCTTCATTGGGGTGCGTGGGCTTCTCATTGCAGGTGTTCTAGGCGAGTGGGCTTCAGTAGTTGCAGCACGCGGGCTCAGTAGTTGTGGCGCACGGGCTTTGTTGCTCCGCGACATGTGGGATCTTCCCGGACCAGGGCTCGAACCCGTGTCCCCTGCATTGACAAGCGGATTCTAAACCACTGTGCCACCAGGGAAGTCCCTATTTAATTCTTATAGTAACACTAAGAGTTATTATCTCTTTTACAGGTGAAGAAACTGAGGCTTAGAAGAGCTAAGTAACTTGCCCAAGGTCACATGGCTAGAAAGTTCCAGAATGCAACTCAGGTTGGCCTCTTACTCGGCCTTCCTCACCCCGGTACTACTTCCTACAGCCACTCCATCATCTCTGACTGTTGGAAGGCCCTTCCTTGTGTTGAGCTGAGATCCAGTTCCCATCACTCCCCTTTCTCCCAGGTGTACACACAGCAGTTTCTGTTCTAAATATCTTCTGTAGCCATTGTTTCTAGAACTTTATCCACTTTGCTCCTTTTTCTCTTGACTTGCTCAAGTACTCCAGCATCCCTTTTGGACTGAAATACCCAAAACTGAATACAATTCTGTCTACTCCACTATAATATGATAGTTGCATTCTGGGGAAATCACACATTATCAAAAAACAACTTTTTAAAGAGGAGTTCTAAACTAACGTAAGAACTGTTTTCTTTAAATCAGGGTTAGGGAATAGAAAGTTTTAGATGTACAGTAACAAAATTAATTTTCTTGCAAACAATTTGATAACAAAGCTGTTTTCATAGTTCTGGTAGGATTGCTATAAAACCTTAAATATCACTTGATCACCTCTGGCATTTGCTCAAGGGTAATAGTCTCAGTTTCTCTCTCTCCCCGCTACCCTTTCTCTCTCTCTCTCTCTCCTCCCACCCCACAGACAGCAGCACCATGTTAACAGTTTCTTGCCAGTCTTGCAACTTTGACTTATTATCTCATGGTTTAGTAAACAAGGCACAAAGCTGTTAAAACCTAGTAGCTGGACTCTTCCTAACAGTTTTTTCCCTCCCATACTCTGTGCTAATTCCCAATTGAGATCTGCTCATAACCAACAGCAGTCTCCAGTGATGCAAAATATTTTTTCTATTTCATCAGTTTCATTCTGGCCAATTCTAGTTCTGAAACACCAGTGAAGGAAAAACACATTCTCAGTGTAGTCTGACCAACGTAGCTTGGAACTATCACTTTCTTGTTCTGAACCTTATGCTTCATTAGTTCAACTCAAGAGCTCATTATTTTGGTTAGCTGCAATACCCTCACAGATACCTATGGAGCTTTTCTTCAACAAAAATTAACGCCCCTCCATTCTGCTATACATCTGCAGTCATATTTTGGAGCCCCCATGGAGGATGTTATGCTTAGAACTGTTCAAATTCATCTGTCTAGACCTGGCTCGTTGTGCCAGCCCGTGGTGATCACCTGGGAAGCTGACTCTCCTTCAGCCTGTGTCCTCTGTGAAACTGATAATCATTACCTGTAGATCAGCACTTTCCAACAGAATGTTCTAGAGTGATGGAAATGCTCTATAGCTAAGCTGTACAATACAATGGTCACTAGCCACATGTGCCTATTGAACACTTAAAATAAGGCTAGTGCAACTGAGGAACTGAATTTTAAATTGTATTTAATTTTAATTAATTTAAAACCAATTATTCACACATGGCTAGTGGATAGCATATTGGATAGTGCAGATGTTCGCCTGAGACAAGGGTAAAAATATTGAACAGGAAACCTAATTCTGGATGGGGTATGGTCATTCTGTGATTATCAACCACCTATATTCATATTGAGTCACAATCTTATCTATCAGTGAAGTGAGTAGTGTTGAAGGACATTGTCAAATGCCTTGTGAAATCATGATGTCCTATTTTTTTTTTTGCTTTGTTGTGTCTTCATTGCTGCGCGTGGGTTTTCTCTAGTTGCGGCGCACAGGCTTCTCACCGTGGTGGCTTCTCTTGCTGTGGAGCACGGGCTCTAGGTGCACAGGCTTCAGTAGTTGCAGCAGGCGGGCTCAGTAGTTGTGGCTCACAGGCTTAGTTGCTCTGTGGCATGTGAGATCTTCCCGGACCAAGGATCGAACCTGTGTCCCCTGCATTGGCAGGCGGATTCTTAACCACTGTGCCACCAGGGAAGTCCCATGATGTCCTATTTATATGTGTGGTTGACCTGCTCTACCAGCTTGGTGATTTTTTTTCCAGAAAATAGGTTTTTTCCCCTTTTTGTAGAAGTAATACACGCCCACTGTGGCAAAATATAGGAAAGTATGTAGAGGAAATTAACAGTGACTAATAATTCTACTATCTGAGATAACTACTGTTAACATTTTAGCATATTTCCTTCATCACATTTCTGTGCTGATATTTTTCACATCACTGAGAGCATATATTCTCTGGTATTTGCATCCTGATTTTTTCATTGACAGTATTTCATATGTATTTTCTCATATCATTAAACATTCTTCAAAAACAGTTTTAAAGGCTGTATAATAGTTCATTGTATTAATGATTAATAATTTACATAACCACTCCCCTATTGCTGTACTTTTAGATTGTATCTAATTTTTTGCTATTATAAATAGAATGGTGACAACATCTTTTTGTGCAAAATAACTTTGTCCATAATTTGCATTGATTCCATAGCACAAACTTCCTGAAGGAGTATTATTAAGTCTAAGGATATGAACATTGTTAAAGATAATTCTTTCAAAAGAGAAAATGAGTTTAGCCTGGACCACATGCTGGCTATTAGTGGTCAATGCTTTCCTTCTCAGAGTTCGAGACCATCCATCTGATTATCTCTTTGAGCCACTCATCCCATATTAATGTCAAGTTCACCCTTGTATACTTTTTAGATTCCAATTTCTTAGTCTTTATGAAAATCAGGATGACAGTGCCTGCCTCTTCAGCCTTCTAGTAGCAGTTCTGTTTTTTACAGTTCCCCAAAGATAAGTTAGCTTGTCTGCGAGCCCCCTCAGTACCCCTGGGTATAATTCATCCAGGTCAGAAGACCTGAGCTCTTCTGGGGCATCAAGGTACTGTCCTTCTACCTCCTTCCATACTTGGACCTTCAGATCTTCTTACCGATGTTGTTCCTCAACTTTCCACACTTAATAAGGAAAATTGAAAGAGTATGTGGCAGAGACTGCTAGCTGCTGGACAAAATTGTGTTCTTCCCTCCCTTCTGAGCACACACCTAGACTCCATTCCCAGATTCCCCTGCAGGTGGGTGTGGTCATGTGATTGAGTTTCAGGAGGGAGCGTGAACAGAAGTATGTGTGCCACTGCCAGGCCGGGCCCACTAATCTCCCACACTGAATGGAGAAGACTCCCATGGCAACCTTGGAAGTCACGTGATGAAGATGCCAGAGCTCTTGTCAGCCAGTGTGGAAAGGAACACCTTGCTGACCCATTCACCTACCTACAGGTGTATTTGACTGTGGAAACTGTTTTTCTCTTTTCCCCCTGTGGGATCATTTGTAATTTACAACTTCACTTGGTCCTGCTTGAGCTGTCTTTCCTTTATTCTTGGATCACAAGACCAATCACACCTAACTTTTCTCCAAATACTTTCGGAGTCTCCTTCCTGAGCGTTGGCACACACTGGACCGTCTAGCAGGCCCTTCCCAGCTGTCCCAGACCCCTGGGTGACAGTGAGCTTTCTCTCACTTTCACCTGATGAGCAAATTTCCCTGGTTGTGCAGAATTAGATCCAAAATGCTGCTCCTCTTTATTTTCTCTGCTTTCTAAGAAATGGAATTGTCATTTCGGCAGAAGAATTTAGCAGAAGCCATATTGCGATTTTAATAGAGTGAGAAAAAAACATGTACAGCCACAATTGCCTGGTACAGAAGGAAGGTTGATCTTGCTGTCTGGAAGGGCCTACTTTACACCTTGATAAGTTTGAATGGCTGAGTTTGGCAGAAGAAATGGCAGAGAAATCAATGACTCTACAGAATACAGTGAGAATTTGGAGCTCTGGAGGCAGTCTAAAAGGGAAGGGATAAGTGGGAGAGATGGGAAGGTGAGGAGAGGAAAAAACCACTAAGCTGGACCGCTCCATGAGTGAGATCAGCTGATAAAAGTCCTCATAGGATGGGATAGCTAAAGAACTTCCGAGGACAGAGGTGTCTCATATTTAATCTAACGTCATGTAGATTCCTTCCATTCCCCAAAGGAGTAGGCACAGCTCTGGACAGGGACAGCACAGAGATGGCAAGACCGTCCACAAATGGATAGAACTCCGCATTTGCAGGGGCTCAGGGCCAGAGGTGACTGTGCACAGAAGCCTTCTCCCACCTTCCACCCTGGCATCCCAGAATTGGCCAAAATATGGGGGGCAGGACTTTAAGCTTCTGCAGGATATGGAATGGTCGTTTGAACCAGTCTTATCTAGGGAGGCTTCAGCTGACATCTGAGTCACATAAAATAAAATAAAATAATAGTAATAATATCTTAAGATTAAATTAAGAATTAAGTAGGTAGGTCAGGTATTTGGCACCTTAGAACACTGAAGCCCAGAGAGGTTATGTAACGTACCTAAGGGACCTGGTGTGACGGTAGAGCTCTGCTCTCTTCTCAGGTTCTCTCGCTCCTGGTCCCCTGTTCTCACTCCATGCCCAGGAGGACAGAACGATGCTGCAGGGCTGCAGGCAGGGTAGCTCCTCGGGCACCGTGTGCTCCTGGTCCCTCCTGAGCTCAGCTCTTCCCTGAGCAGCTCCCACAGGGACCTTGGGGTCTATCAATGACTCGTTCTGCCCATGAGCTAAGCTCAGGATTATGCCCGGTAGGAGTGAGGAAGAGGTTCCTTCCACTTGGGAGACAAATTTTCCCTAGTAAGGGGAAGCATGTGAGAAACAAATTCATTAATAAGCTCATCAGTGGTCATAACGATATTTCATCTGAATGTCAGAAGGTTTTCTTTGTTCCCATCAAAGGATTTGGGCCCCAAAACAAGAAGAATGAACCAAAGGTAGGGAGACATTGGGGCCATCTAAGCAGCCGTGGAGGAAGAGAGTTTGTTTATCGCCCCACTCTTCTCTTCTCTAGATAAGGACATGTGTTGACTGGTGAGGAGGGGCGGAAGTTTCTTGAGTGCAAAGTGCCAAGGCACAAATCCTGAGATAAGAAGTCATAAATAGACCGCAGACCTGACCCGGAGCCAGGCTCAGTGTACTTGGGCTGGTAGGACTTGCAGGCCAGGGCCCAGGCTGGGGGGCTGGAGCTGGGCAGATGCTGTGGAAATTTCCATGGGCTGTCCACCAGCTCTTGGGAAGCTGTGGAACTCCTCATGGCATGAGGAGGACACATGTTATGAAAGAGGCACAAGATGTGGTCCCAGCTCACAAGGAGTTAGGCCCCTAGAGAGGAGACTCAGAGATGCTTGCCAAGAAAGCAAGTAAACAAGCAGACTTGTTGGAAAATCTTAAGTTGTAAATCAGGTCAAGACATGGAACCAGTCAAGAAGAAGTCAATATCGCCTTTCAATTATTCGAACCCCATTTCACCTTCAAAGAAAAATGTTGAAAATACAAACTTCACATAAAGGTAAAGGCTGATTTTATTACTTTAAGTACTATTACAGGGTCCCAAACAATATATGATTTTTTTTTTAAGGAAAAAAATTTACACAATTTATTACCAGTTGCTAGAGTCTGAGATATCCTTAAGAATTCAGGTTAAAATTGCAAATCATTTTTAATACAGAAATCAGTTAAAACTTTTCAAAAGACATCAGTTCCATGTCTTGGTGATTGTTAGCAAAAGCTTTAAAGTGTTCACTTTTGTGTGTGTGTGTGTGTGTGTGTGTGTGTGTTTTCCCTCTTGCTGGAAAGATTCAGGCTGGGCGCTGGGGTAAGGGGTGCGTGTGCACACTGTGTGCACACAACACATGTGAACCCACAATGTTCACTGTAATGCTGCCTTCCCAATGCACTGGCTCAGATGCTTTGGGGTGCAAGTAAGAAAAACCATGAAGAGAATTTATTGGTTCACATGGCTGAAAAGTTAAGTTAGGGAAGCCTTCTAATATGGTTTAATTGGGGCTCCAGCTCCATGTCTCTGATTCTCTCTGCCCTGTCCACATTTGTGCGCCAGATTCCTTTTTAGGCTGGCTTTCTTCGTGGTTACAAGATGCCTGTGAACAGCAGCTCAGTTAGAACTGACCAACTCAGTTGAAATTTCTTGACAACTAATCTGGGGAGAAAAGGACTATTGCTTCCCTTAACCACTGAGGGTAAGTCCTAGCTTCATTCTGATTGGACCACCCCCAGGACCAATCACTGTGGGCGTGCTATGCGCTGACTGGCTCAGGCTCAAAAAAACCTATCACTTTGGCAGGTGCGTTGGGATTGGCCTACACCATAGAGGACCACCCCTGGAATTGGGGTAGGTCAATGCCACTCACATTATGGTGACTACACAATGGAGAGGAGGACAAGAGGTGTTGGAAAGACACTCCCAATGTCTACCACACCGTGGTAGCAATTTTAATTTTTTTTTTTTAATTTAAGGGCTACTTTCTAGGTACAAGACACTGTGGGAGGTATTAAGATATGCAGTTTATAATATATAAGGTATAAAAAGAAAAGTTGAACGAGGCATGCAAATGCTAAAACAAAGTACGCTAAAAGTAAAGAAGAGAGACAGACTGTTTCTGGTTGAGGTGGTCAGAGGGGCTGTAGCAAGTAACACTGGAATTAGGTCTTAAAGAATGAGTAGCATTTTAATGATTACAGGTAGGAAGGGAGGACACTGGAGGCAAGGGCAATAGTTGGAGCACAAGTTCTAGAAGTTACTGCTTAGGCAGGACCTGTTACCCCAGTACAAAGAGATCTGGGGGTTCAGATGATACCTGAGTAAGTAGGATGAACTGCCCCACAAAGTTAGGGTGCAAGGTGAGCCTGTCTTTTATTTTCTCCCATAAAGAAAACCGGCTTAATTCCCCATTTGCCTGGTTAGCAGGAAGTTCAGTATCTCCTCCGTGGGGCTCCTTCACTCCTTAATTGTCCCCAAACCCAAAGACTTACACAGTTCAAAGTAGGGGGTGGGGTTGGTCTGACTTTCACATGCAAGCAGGGACCACTGGTCTCTCGTCTGTCTAGTGGCCATATGAGTCCCCAGGTCTCTGTGGCTCCTCAGGAAAGACAATTCCACTCCTGTCACTTTGAACTTGGTGAACAGTGTTCCTCACTGGTGGTCCAGGACCGTGATCTCGGAGCTCTGCTTCTCAGATAAATTCACAGCTCCCCCTTCCACCCAGGCACCAGCTGCCCAGGGACTCTGGGTAAGAGGTAGTTTGGGGTCTCCTCATGGATGCAGAATGCCTGTCCTCTATCATCCCCTGGGATCCACGGCACCAGGAGGCGGGAGTTTTTCCTTCTCAGCTACACTTGCCCTGTAACAATACAGCTATGTTCCTTCCCTTCTATGACTCCCTCCCTGCCTGCCTTTCCCCACCACACACACACACACACACACACACACACACACACACACACACACACACTCCTGGGGTTCTTGGGGTGGGGACAACTATGTGAGATGCTTTACCGTGACCAGGGTGACTGGCTGACACCTCTCTCATTGGCTCAGAGAAAGAAAATAGAACCCAGAGTTTAATTACGGGTAAGACAAGCTGCCCTACCCAGACTTGTAGGTTCACGCCTTCTAGTCTCTTCCAGAGATTGTTTATTTCACCCGAGGGAACCAAGCACTCCTGCACTCGTACTGAAAGTTCACATTGACTTTCGACCTCCTTGATCATTGGCAAAATGGAGCCTTGTGTGTGCCCTTGGTCTGTCCTCACCTTTAGGCTGAAGTGTTTTTCCTTGCAGCCCTCCTACTTGCCTTGAATGAGGTTCCTGGCAGCAGGAGCTCTTTCTGTTTGGGGCACACCTCTCCTCTCTTTTCTAAACTCCCCTTCACAGCCTCGCTCTCTTAAATCCTGACTCTGGATAGCTCAGAAGGACGCGGTGCAAGAGATTGACATACAATTAAGCTCTGCTCCTGGTTCTCAGCTTCCAGTATGTTTGTTGCTGCTCTAGTCTACAAACTTGGGGCCCAGATCTGGAAACTACTCCTAAATTTAAGTGAATTTTTAAAAAAGTTTTAAAAAGTATCCAGTGACTGTCTGAGGGAGAACAAAGTAAAAAACATATTCAGCAGCTAGAATGGCTGCCCACACATGCTTGAGAATTTAAGGACAAGAGAATAAATTACATACTCTTTTTCAATTCAGAGGGTGCTCTTTCCCAATCCGTGTCATATAATCAGTTATTTCTCCTTAACAACATTAACTTAGAATCAGAACAGTTGCCTGGAGCGAGGTAGGGGGTGATTGGAAAGAAGGGCATGAAGGACTTCTTGGAGGGAAGAAATTTGTTCTATATTTTAATTGGGGTGTTGGTTACATGATATATTCATTTGCAAAACCTTATAAACTATAGACTTAAGATCTGTGCGTTTTACTGCATATAAGTTATATTTCAATTTTATTTTATTTTATGTTTTTGGCCACACCTCGTGGCTTGCAGGAATCTTCTTCCCCCACCAGGGATTGAACCCGGGCCTCCGGCAGTGAGAGCGCCATGAAGTCCTAACCACTGGACCGCCAGGGAATTCCCTATATTTCAATTTTAAAGTGGAAAAATTAAACCAATGATTAGGCATACTTGGCTGATGTCCATATGCTACAGTGTGTTGAAAAGAAGTTAATCTGGAAAAGAAAAATCATAACCCTACGGTGAAGGCAGACATGTGCTGCAAAGGCTAAGAAAACGGAGAGGAAAGCAGCCGACATTGCTAGTGGGCTGAGCTGGGATGCTTCCAGTTGCGGGAGCTGAGCCTCTTCTGTAATGTGCTTAATCACTTCTAACTGTGCAGTCAGCTAATTACGGTCATTAGGCTTGCCTTAGTTGAACAGGCTTGGGAATCCCTTGAAGTCATTCCCTTAGCTGATTCGGTTGGACTTTTCTGAGTCCAGCAACCTCCTCAGATTGCGGCCTGTGATGGTGCATTCCTGGTGCTCCAGAAATGATCTGTTTTCACCATGGGGTGTTTGGGCATACGTGACTAATCTTGGAACCAGTGAGTCATGGGTGTCAGGTCTCAGAGCACAGGGGGGGCACTTGTGGGCTCTGCACTGGCTCTGCTTTCTTGGTGCACCAACCCAGGCTTGCTTGGGTCCAAATCAATCACATTTTGAAAACAGGATTATTCCTGTTGCTTTTGTTTGAAATAGCAAAAGAATTGAAACAGTCTGCATGACCATCAACAGGAGACTGGTTAAATAAATTATGGTTCATGCACATAACATAATACTGAAAAAAGAATGAGGACACTTATCTACATACTAATTTGGAAAGAGCTTCAAGCTATACGTAATCTTAAATCAAAAACAGAACATAGTGTGCAGTATGAGCGTCAGTATAAAATATAGGGCTGTATGTTTGTATTTGCTTACATATGTATGAAGAAACTTTGAAAAGAGACAAAAAACTTAAGAACAGTGGTTGCATTTGAGTGGGAGGGTGTAGGGGTGTGGGGGGCATTGGGGTTGGGAAGTGGGTGGGAGAGACATGGAGTCGGGGGAGAATTTTCACTGCAAACCTTTTCAGAATAGTTGTTTAAAAATCCTGTGAAGGTATTACCTAATGGAAGATCGAAATCTATTAAAACGTTCAAAATTTTTTAAAAGTAGGAAAAAGTTTTAGGGAAAGGGGGCTCACCCTATCCAGCGTTCCCACACAGTGGTTTGTGAAGGTGTCGTGGAAAATTCATGTACTTAAAACAGTAGTGGAGGGCTTCCCTGGTGGCGCAGTGGTTAAGAATCCACCTGCCAATGCAGGGGACACGGGTTCGAGCCCTGGTCCGGGAAGATCCCCCATGCCGCGGAGCGACTAAGCCCGCGTGCCACAACTACTGAGCCCGCACACCTAGAGCCCGTGCTCCGCAACAAGAGAAGCCACCACAATGAGAAGCCCGCGCACCGCAGCGAAGAGTAGCCCCCGCTCGCCGCAACTAGAGAAAGCCCGCGCACAGCAACAAAGACCCAACGCAGCCAAAAATAAATAAATAAAAAAAAATTGAAAAAAAAAAACAAAACAAAACCAGTAGTGGAATTTGTTTTCATTCCTACTCTCTTACATTTAAGGAAGAAAATAGATATTAAACAACTGTTTTCCTGTAACAGAGCCCTGGTGGTGTGGGGCGCTCACACTGGGCAGCCTGTCGAGAGGAGGCCTGCAGGCTCTGACCCAGTTGCTCAGGCATCTTCCCACTTTGAAACAACTCCTCCTGAACTGGTGGTTTTGACTATCACACAGTTATGAGTTGTTTTTATTCTTAGCCACATGCTGTTTAATATATACGCCAGACGGTCCAGGAATTGACAAAGATTCTTTGCTTGACTGTCAAGCTTCTTTGTTTGACCAGACTTTGGACAGGCTCCTGAACCTTCTCCTAGGCCCACCTGTGCATTTCCCTGTAAGATCCAGCTTTATCGAGAGCCCAGCTGAGTCGGTTTAGCAAGAACCCGCCTCCTCCACGTCTGATCGCTCGATATCTGATCAGGCTCCCCATCCTCCACCATCCCCCAGGTGTTGTCTGATCACCCTGGCCTGTCTTCAGCAAGAATCCTGTTAGGTTACTTTAGCTAGAATCCCCTTTACCCCTAATGTTTCCTCTTAGTTATTTTCCATACACTCACCTCTTACCCTGCTCCTTGGCTGTAAATTCCCACTTGCCTACGTTATATTCAGAGTTGAGCTCAATCTCTCTCCCTCCTGCAAATTCCTACTGCAGTGGTCCCTGTACTTATAACAATGGGCCTGAATAATGTCTGCTTTACCATCTTTAACAAGTGCCATGAATTTTTTTTCTTTAACAGAATCAAAAAGAATACTGATGTTGAACACCACTAGGTAATGTGGAGCACAAAAGTCATAATTCTACAAAAGTGCCTCAGAATTTTTTCTCCAGGTCTGAAAGTTATGATTTATCAACCTCTTAGCTAGAAAATTAAGCTCTTCTACTTCAGAACCTAGTGTTAAAGAGAAAATATTGCAGCCAGTATATACATTTTCTAAGTATTATCAATAAAGACTAAGCTTTGACTTAGAAATGAAAGATGCAATTATTAAGTAAACTAGTTGATTTTTACTATGGGTTAGTAATATCAAGATGTTCTAAAAGTACTTGAAACACCATAGCTAATAAATTAGATGAAATTGCAGAAAATGTGGTCCTTTTTAATTTAGTTTTTTTCATGTCAAAATCTAGAAGTCATTTTCAGGTGTATGTATGGTAACAATTTAGTGAAAAATGGATATTAATATAGTATCTTGCTGAACACATGATACATGTTACAATGTTGGGCTTATCATTCATTTATTAAGCAAAAATAATAACTAGAATTATATAAAGTATACATGCGATAGGCACCATCTTAAGTACTTTACATATATTAATTCATTTAATCCTCAACAACCCTATTACATACAGATATTAGTATTATCCTCATTTTACAAAGGAGGAAACTGAGGCACAGAAAAGTTAAGTAACTACCTCAGGGTCACACAGTTAGTAAGTAGCAGAGCTGGGTTTCTAATCCACACATTCTGGGTCCAAGGTCCATGTTCTTAACCATAAACTTACTATTTGCCAGGAACTGTTCTAGGTTCTGGGAATACAATGGTGAACTAAAGAAACAAAGATTTTGCTCTCATAAAACTTACATTCCAGTTGGGGGATACAGATGATTAAACAAACAAGTAAACAAATAGAAATATGTTAGGTGATAAAAAGTACAAGGAAGAAAAATAATGCAAGATAAGGGAATAAAGAGTCCTCTTAGGACAAGTTAAGGAACAGGATAGATCATGTTTTGGTAGGATGATCAGGAAAGGATTCCCTAATAAGGTGACATTTTGTCACAGAACCACATAAAGCATGAGAGTGAGCCATGAGGATGTCTGAGGGATGAGTGTTCCAGGCAGAAGGAAGGGTAAGTGCAAAGTGTGACATGGGACCGTTCTTGGCATGCTAGGCGAATACTGAAAGGAGGCCTTTTTTGGTTGGAATAAAATTAGAGAGGGAGAGGGCAATTGAAAATAACATCTGAAAGATACCTGGGGGTAAGATTATGCTGGGTCTTACAGAGCAATGTAATAATGTTGGATTTCATTCTGAGTGGGATGAGAAGCCATCAGAGGGGTTTGAGTTTAGAAATAACATGATCTGACTTTTGTTTTCAAGCAAAGAAACAAACAAAAAAGGATCACTGTAAGATGATGTGTGGAAACAGAAGACCAGTTCATTGGCTATTTAGATTAATTCAGGTGAAAGAAGATGTTGGTTTGAACTAGGGTGGCAGTGATGCTGAGGCAAAAATTGGCTGATCCAAGGTGTATTTTTCAGATAGAGTGGAAGAATTTGCTCATGGATTTGATGTGAAGTACGAAAGAAACAGAGTAGTCAAGGGGAATGCCAAGGTCTTTGGTCTGAGCAGTGAATGAAGGCCACTTATTTGAGGCAGGGAGCCTTAGGGGAGGAGCAGGGATGGGTGGTAAATCAAGGGTTCAGTCTTGGACATTTTGAGTTTGATATCTAGTGGACATCGTAGTGAAGATCCTTATAGGCTGTTGGATTTGTGAGTCTGGAATTCACAGGAGAGGTTCGTGCCGGAGGTAAAACTTTGGAAGTTGTCAGGTTGTGGGAAGTGGATGAAATCACTAAGAGAGTGGGTGCAGACAGAGAAGGGATACAAGGACTGGGTCCTGAGGCCCTCCAACATTTAGAAGTCAGGAAGATGAGGAAGACCCAGCAAGTGAAATTGAGGAGAAAAGGCTGGTTCTCAGAAGGATAACCAGGAGAGTATAATGTTCCAGGGGCTAAATTTAAAAAACTGTTTCAAGAAGGAGGGAGTGGGGTGATATTAGAGAAAATGGCAAAGGATGGGCATTTGAAAATTCTGTCCTCCACAAAAATAGTGAAAAAACTGGCAAAAATATTCAGAATCAACGTTTTTTTTCAGAACTCTTAAAACTAACCAAAGGCTTGCAGTAACCTGGGGAGTGAAGAAAAATGGCTGAATCTCAGTAAGAAAAATGAGCTTTGTGGTGGTGTAACTTGCTTTAGTCTCACCCGTGCCCTGCCTCCACCCCCCCACCCCCACCACCTCCACCTATGTGGTAGCTTGAAAAATAACAGTCCACATTCCTGGTTCAGCCTGGCCAAGGGAGCATAATGGAACTGGAACGTTTTCAAAGCCAAATTCTCAGAGCATTGTCATTATTTTACCTGTCTGGTGGTTCTCTGGAAGACTCCACTTGCAAGGCTGTCTGTATGTGACCTGACACAAGCTTACCCAGTGTGAAAACCATTTTTCCTAAGAAGCATCTGTCAAAAAAAAAAAAAAAATTTTTACAGACATGTGTTTTAACTTTGCAGCTGCCTGAGGCAGTGGATCACAGTTGAGACAAACAATAGACTAACCAGAAAGCTTAAGGAGAGCTGGGGAATGAGACATCCACAGGGACTTTGAAAATCTAACATATTCTTGGGACTCTAGAAGGCCACACACATGGCAGGGCTGGGCATATGCTCAGGGAAGGCACTGAGACCTCACCTCTGACTGTGAGGCTCTGCACAAGCAGGAAGTTAGGTTGAGGAAGAGTCGTCAACCGCCTGGCTGAGTGTTGAAATCATGCCCCAGCGTGCACACGGAGTCCCTCAGCAAAGACTGGATGATTTATTAGTTCCAGGCATTTAAGGAAATCTCTGTCTATCATTAGCTCACCACTAAGCTAACTGAGTAGAGACTTCAGTGGCCACATACAACAAAATCAGACTTTATAGAATGAGTTCAGAAAAGTCACTAAGCAAACAAAGAATACTAGTACAATAAGCAGCAGCAACAACAAACCCTGGGTTTATATGCGAATGATGTCTCACCAAATAAGGAATATCAATAAAAAGATAGAAATTATTAAAAAATAGTCAAATAGAAGTTCTAGAGTTGAAAAATACAGTAAGTAAAATGAAAAATTCACTAGAGGAACTCAACAGTGGATTTGAGCAGGCCAGAGAAAGAATCAATGAAACTGAAGAAAGGAACCAATTCAGATGAGCCAGTCTGAAGAAAAGAAAGGAAAAAAATGAAGAAAAATGAACACAACCTCAGAAATCTGTGGGATATCATCAAATGTAGCAACATACCTATAATGGGAGTTCTAGAAGGAGAAGAGAGAGGGGAAAAAAAGACATAAAGAATATTTGAGGAAATAATGGCAGAAAACTTCCCAATTTTGATAAAAAACATTAATCTATATGTCTAAGAAGCACACTGTAGTCTACATAGACTAAACTCAGATAGGAGAAACAACTAGACACATGATAATCAAACTGTCAAAAGACAAAGACAGAGAGAGTTGAAAACAGCAAGAAAGAAGCAACTCATCATGCATGAAGATCCTCAATAGGATTGACATCTGATTTCTCATCAGAAACATGGAAGGCAGAAATCTGTGGCATGATATAAAGTACTGAAGAAAAAAAACCCCTGTCAATGAAACATTCTATATCTAGCAAAACTATTCTTTAAAAATGAAGGAGAAATTAAGACGTTCCTAAATAAACAAAACCAAGGGCATTCATCACTAGAACATACACTCTGTAAGAAAGAAAGTGTGTCCTTCAGGCTGAGATGAAAGGACAATAACTTGAATCCACATGGCGAAATAAAGAAAATGGAAAAGAAACTATATAGGTAAATATAAACGGCAGCATAGGTATATTTTTGTTGGTAACTCTTACTTTTTTGCCTGATTAAAAAAATAACTGCATAAAGCAACAATGATAAATCTGTGGGGATGGGCATAAAATGAACAGAGATACAACTTGTATAATAATAACAGTACAAAAGAGGGGGGAGAACAGAGCCATATAGGAGCAAAGTTTTTGTATATTATTGAAATTAAGTTAGTATTAATTTGAACTAGAATGTTATGTTAATTATACCCCAGGGCAACCACTAAGAAAAAAGAAGGGAGTGATCAACTGTGTCAAATGCTGCTGATGGTTCAAGATGAGATCTGAGGATTGACTACTTGATTTGGCAACATGGAGATCACTGGTGAGCAGTTTATGGGAATGATGGGGGGTAAAGCTGACTAGATTGATTCAGGTAGAATGGAAGAAAAGGAGGAGGAGAAAATGAACATAGGCAATTCTTCCATGAGTTTGCTGAAAATGGGAGCAGAGAAATGGAGATGGGATGAAGAGTGAGAGACAGTTAAAAGGTTTGTATGCTGATAGGAATAATTGAGTGGAGTGGGAAAAACTGATAATTGCCTTCTCTGTCTCTGCTATTAAGGAAGAAATTTTGAGATCAGAGGGGAATTGCTGCAGCATCATGCTTCTCACCCAAACGTCCCAGGCATTGGCATCTTTGATTATTGGGAGAATATGTATATACGTACATGTGCATGTATGTATACACAGATTTGTGTGTGTTTTGAATAATACTCTAGTAATATATTATGCCCATTAGAAAAGATACACAAAAATGTAAATTTTTAGACCTTTAAGATAAATTTTTTAAAAAGTCGATAATTAAGATGACGTATCATATAATCAATAATACCTCAGGCACTCAGACACTCAGAGTGAGGTACATAGTGAATAAATCTATGCTTCAAATATCTTCTTGTTAATTTTGAATTTTCTGGCTGTCTCTTTATCAGCTACAGTTAGATTCATCCTTGCTCTTACTTTGTAGTGAGTTTATACCTAGAAGAGTAGTAACGATTGTTATTCGTTGTTTTCTTGTCGTTCACTCTGCCTTCATTATTAGTATTATCTTCCAACTGGGTTTTTTTGGCCCAGGTTTCTTTTTTATTTTAACTTTTTAATGGAGAATTTCAAACATAAAGAGACAGAATATGAACCCCAATATATCTATCATTCTCCTTCCTCAGTTATCAACTCATGACCCATTCTTCCCTCCAGCCTTGTAGCATTTTGAAACTAATCCCATGCATTTTATTATTTTATCTGGAAATAATTCAGTGTGTATATCTAAAACATAAGGACTCTTTTAAAAAAAACCTAACTACAATGCCATTATCATAACCAAAAAATAATTTGAAGGAATCTTTAACTTGAAGTAATGGGGGAATCTTTTTTAAAAAAAATTTTTATTGGAGTGTAGTTGATTTACAATGTTGTGTTAATTTCTGCTGTACAGAAAAGTGAGTCATTTATACATATATCCACTCTTTTTTAGATTCTTTTCCCATATAGATTATTACAGAGTATTGAGTAGAGTTCCCTGTGCTATACAGTAGGTCTTTATTAGCTATCTATTTTATATATAGGAGTGTGTGTATGTCAATCCCAATCTCCCAATTTATCCCTCCCCCTGCTTTCCCCCTGGTAACCATAAGTTTGTTTTTTACATCTGTGACTCTACTTCTGTTTTGTAAATAAGTTCACTTGTACAATTTTTTTAGATTCCACATGTAAGCGAATATTTGTCTTTCTCTGTCTGACTTACTTTACTCAGGATGACAATCTCTAGGTCCATGTTGCTGCAAATGGCATTATTATTATTATTTTTTTAATTTATTTATTTTATTTATTTTATTTTTGGCTGCGTTGGGTCTTTGCTGCTGCACTCAGGCTTTCTCTAGTTGCGGCGAGCGGGGGCTACTATTTGTTGCGGTGTGCGGGCTTCTCATTGTGGTGGCCTCTCTTGTTGCGGAGCACAGGCTCTAGGCGTGCAGGCTTCAGTAGTTGCAGCACACGGGCTCAGTAGTTGTGGCTCGCGGGCTCTAGAGTGCAGGCTCAGTAGTTGTGGCACACGGGCCTAGTTGCTCCACGGCATGTGGGATCTTCCCGGACCAGGGCTCAAACCTGTGTCCCCTGCAGTGGCAGGAGGATTCCCAGCCACTGCGCCACCAGGGAAGCCCTATTTTGTTCTTTTTTAATGGCGGAGTGATATTCCATTGTATATGTGTACCACATCTTCTTTATCCATTCCACTGTCGATGGACATTTAGGTGGCTTCCATGTCCAGGCTATTGTAAATAGTACTGCAATGAACATTGGGGTGCATGTATCTTTTTGAATTATGGTTTTCTCCAGACATATGCCCAGGAGTGGGATTGCTGGATCATATGGTAGTGTTATTTCTAGTTTTTTTAAGGAACCTCCATACTGTTCTCCATAATAGTTGTACCAACTTATATTCCCACCAACAGTGTTGGAGGGTTAATGGGGGAAATCTTTGCAATAAAAAAGTCAGGTCAGGAAAGAAGGGTGTTTTTAGCACAATAAAGCTGAGGTCATAATTTCACATTTCACATAATTTCATATTTCACAACTTGCATAAACTAGTTGGGGGGTATTTCTCCAGTAAACTAGACTGGTGGTCTCTGAAGAAAAACTAATGTTTATGGTACTGGGTAATGCTGGTCTTCAGGTACTTTAGAGAAAATCTAACCCTGGCATTGCTGGTGGAGTGAGACTGAACTGGCATGGAAGTACCCAATTCCCTCCTCACTAAAGCACCACATCCTCTCTCCCCTTCGGCAGAAGCTGGAGCTGATGAAAATCACACCCTCTTCCCAGTGAAGTCTCACCAGGTAGAGTTTGTACACTACGGGAAGGGATGAACCGGGGACTCCATTATCCTATGGGCAGTGGTAGAGGTCACAAAGCTGGCAGGGGTTGGAGGAACACAGGCAGTTAAAGGAACAGTTAGCTCAGAAGGGAGCAATGGACGGACATCTCTTGAAGGCCTAACCCAGGGGGGCTGGAACTTTCTCTCCTGTGTGGTAAAAGGGAGCCAGTTGCATACTCAAGGCAAGTTCCCAGTTCTTAGCCCCACCCTGCTTGGGGCAGTTCCTTGAAACTTGTCAACATCTCCTTAATTCTCTCTCAAAATATACGTTGTACTTAATGTGGAGATGATTGGGGGTGGGGTGTGTGTGCAGAATTTGGACTGGTAGGAGTACGTGAACGTTCCTGCAGAGGAGACCCCGCAGCGCAGAGCAGCCGGCCAGAGAAGCTCACAGCTGGGCCACCCCGGTCCCGCACGCTCCGCTTCTGCGCTGCGGGGGACACGCTGCCTCAGCTCAGGTCCCACGGCCAGAGAAGCTCACAGCTGGGCCACCCCGGTCCCGCACGCTCCGCTTCTGCGCTGCGGGGGACACGCTGCCTCAGCTCAGGTCCCACGGCCGGGACGGCCTGGACGCCGGGCTCCAGCGTCCATGAGGAACGGTGAAGCTCGGTTCACGTCTGGATTTTATCACAACCCTCTCCCCCCATTGCAGGCATCAGCATACAACGGTCAATTTCCCTAAGTAGTAATAGTAAACACGTTTCCAAAATGTTAAATGTTAATTCATCAAAAATCATTTCGGAATAAAGGACAATCCGTTGGCTTGAATATTTAGTTTTGTTAAAGAGCCACTAAATTGTTCTGATTTCCCTTTGCTCCACCGACATCCCTGGACAGAGCTGCAGACCAGGGAGTGGAAACGGTCAGGACAACCGGGGCTCAGGTGTGATATCTCGGGCTGACGAGGAGACTTGGGGCCACTCCGTTTGGGAGGAGGCACTTCCTCAGGGGGCAGCTCCCTGTCTTCCGCTTCTTATCGAGCCGGCCGCCCGCCGCAGGGCCCGCTTCCGCTCCTTCCACGTGCTTGCCTGTGCCCACTACTCGGAGGAAGGCCGGCCTCCGCGAAGAGCCTTGCCGACAGGGGTATACGACCCCACACGCACCGGGGCCACTGCTCGGGCGGCCCAGCCTGGGACGCGCCCACAGGGCCAACACTGGTAGCCAGAAGAGAAACGCAACATGTGGGCGGGGCCGGGCGCCGGAGGCGGGCCCGCACTCAGCGGCCCACAGCGCTTCCGACTTCTGTGGGAGTCTTTTGTGGGAACTGGGAGGGGGCCCTCGTTACATAAAGGAGAGCACGGGCCGGCCCGCTGCAGTCACTTCAGCTCCTTCCACCGCCTCCCCTCCAGTCCCGCTCGGAGGCCCGGCGAGCACCGGCCGGGGCGTGACATCCAACCGCTGGCCACCGCGGCTGCGCCCGCCGCCTCATCTGCCGAAAGGCTAGTTCTCGGGGTGCACCCGCATCAAGCACCCACCCTTGCAACCCGGCCTTTACCCAGCCTTCCCAACTAGAGGAAAGGGCCGCCGGTAGGGAAGAACGGGAGGGGCCCAAGCGCTGGGGCGGCCTCCCATTGGCTCCTCTCTCTCTGCCCTCCGTCCCGATTGGCCGCGGGTCGAGCGCACGGGCTGTGCACGCTGCCCCGCGCCGCGCGACGTTGGACTGGGGGCGGGTGGCGGCGCAGCCAATGGGAGCGGCCTGCGGGGCGGGGCTCCCGGCTCTGGGTCTCTGGGCTAGGGCGAATTGGTAAACAGATCCGGAGCGCGTGCCGGGTGCCAACGCTACGGCGAGCGCGCGGGGGCTGCGCGAAGGTGACCGCGGATCCCAGCTTCCTGCAGCCGGGTAAGGCTGCCGCCCACCGCGTGCCCTGGGCGCCGTCTGCCTGCGGCCAGAGCTGCGCTCACCACCCGCTTGGGCCCTTCTTGTATCCTCAAGTAACAGCGCGGCTTCCCCTTTGCGAGTTTCATTTGCTCCAAGCTCCGGGCCGCGGCGCGTTGGGCGCCCTGCGGCTGTCTCCTACCCCCGTGCCCACCTTAGCCCATACGTGTCTCGGGGAGGGGCCGAGGGCCGCGTGCTGGAGCCGTGGGTCCCCGGAACGCGCCGAGCAGCCCCGGTGACCTGATGCCTTGTCTCTTGGTCGCCAGTACTGCTTTCCTGCCTCGCTTTCTCATGATAATATTTCTTTTCACGCCTAGACCCCTTTGCACTGTCTCAGGGGCGCTAACTGCCCCTGGCCCCAGGTTTGTGTCAGGACTTTGACTCCCTTGACCCGAGCCAGCTGTTGGGTTCCACAGTTGGGGGTTTTGGGTGAACTTGGGAAAGAGGACCCTTCTTGGTCCTTTCCTCCGTTGGCTTTTCTTTGGCCCATTCTCCTACTTTTCCAAACGCTGGGGGTCTTGTGAATGGTTTGGGCTTAATTGCCTAAACTCTTGCCTTTGCCCAGTCTCTGCCCCTCTGCCAAACCCAGGCCAGTTCTCCCATGTGCCTTGTGGGATGGAAAATGCTGCGGGGGCAGGCCTGGATGCTGGAGCTCTCCATTTGGATGACAGGTGCCAGTCCTCTGAAGGGTGAGAGACTTACGTGCAGCCTCTCATCCAGGGTAGGGCCTGCAGCCCATTGGAAAACTTGTCCACGCTCACTTGCGCCTTGGGTGTGCGTGACAGAAGACTGAAGAGCTGGGCCTGCCAGGTCTAACTTGTTGCCAAAGGTTTTGAGCATGCCTGATGCCAGCCTGCCAATTGTCATACTGTGCATGAGTGGGTCATGCTGGCAGGAGGGCCCTTCTCCGGAGAAGAAACAAAGGGGGGGCTGGTGGTTCTCAGGAGCAGCTTCTTTAAGACTGGTGATGACTTTGGGCATTTTCAACTTTGCAAATAATGCAGACAAGGCAGGGTTAGGATTTTGGGCCTGACCTTGGGCAACTCAGAGGAAAAGTGAACTAAGGTGCTTTGAGCACTTACGTGTGTGTCACATAAGACAGGGTTTCTCAACCTTCAGCAACATCCCTGGCCTCTATCCATTAGATGCTAGTAGCACTCCCCCCCCGACACACACACACACACACACACACACACACACATACACACACACTATTTGTGACACCCAAAAATGTCTCCAGACATTGCCACATGTCTCCTAGAGGACAAAAGCAACCTTGGTTGAGAACCACTGAGGTAAAACTGTAAAAAGAGTCTTCCCATGCTGCCAGAGGCCCCCTAGGACCTGTCCATGACTGGCTGAGAGGTTTATGTAAAGGGTAGCATCTCTGTCCTAAACCAATGATAGAAGCCCTGTAGGTTGGGCTTTAATGGAGTCCCCCACTCTGCACCTGGGGGGATAGGAGTGAGATAGGAGGTAGAAACCCATGGTCATTTGCTGTGCCTGCTGGGTGCATGGCAGTGACTGGCTGGGTCCAGAGTACAAAAGAAGTGGGAGACTTGTGGTTTCTGTCTTTGGGGACTTTGCAAGACTGTGGGAGATATACATATGAAATAACCATGGGGCAGTTTTTAAATAGTGAGCAAACAAGTTTACGCTGTCTGAATGCTGGCAGAAAGGCCAATTCAGTTATCCATAAGTGGCTTTTCCAAGGTGATGCTTTGCTCATCCTTACTGGTTTGCTGAGACATGTCTTATGATGTGGGAGGGTGCCAGGCCTGTGTCTGCAGAGAGTAAGTGTGTGGCTGCATTTCAGACATATACGTGGGGGTATGTACATGTGCCGTGTACTCCTCCAAGAGAGAAGCTACCCAGGAGTGCAGAATGGACACGTGTACAATTTGTACAGTTCTTTTACAGTTGATTGAAGCATCAGAGACAGTGAGCCATTTCTTTTTGTGCAGGGAAAGACACTACTTCTGAGTCTAGATTTTGCCTTCACTGTAACCCAGAATTTATGCCCCAAACTTCAAAGTCCCAAACTGCTGGGGACGCAGAAAAGTGAAGAATGGTGATTATTGTACAGGGCAAGGAAACACATCTGAAACCCCTACCATGAATTTGTTTTTCTTGTTGTTAATTGATCCTATGGGGATGTATCAGGATTTTCCCATAACATTCCTTGGTTAGTTAGGGTGTCTTCTGGGTGCCCTTTCTTGCCTATAGAAAAGCATCTGGACAGGGAGGTCACTTCTCTTTTCTCGGAAAGAAGTTTAGAGGAGCGTATTATTGGGAAGCTCCAAACTTGGCACGATGATTTTCCATCAAGAGCCGTGGGCACTGAGTCATTATCTTTGTTAGTTGAAACAAGAGCTGTGTGCAAAATTAGACAGGAATATTTAGAGAGTTGTCTTGATCTGACAGTGGCATCTGGAAATAGTTCCAGCATTCTTGCTAAACAACAGCCAGGAACCTGGGAGAGCCAGTAGAAAGAAGAGCCAGTGGGAGAGGGGGAGTGCGAGGGCCCTGCTCCTTGAGGAGTTGCACCTACTGGGGGGATGGGGTCTGCTAACTCTGAGGCAGACCCTGATGTGTCTGGGTGGGCTGCTCCCCACACTTTTCAAACCCAAGTGGGTATCCACTGGTCTGTCCACAAGCATGTTTGTTGTGGGGTTACAGGCTCCTGAGCCCTTGACCTTTTGCTTTGAGGTCAGGGGCCCACGGAATATCTAACAGTGGAAATGACCCTGAAAAATCTCTTTTTATTCTTCATACTTGGGTGTGCTTTATTTTTACTCTGTGCATGTAGAGAAGGATTCCTGAGAAAGCTGAGTGTTTTTCACTCACCTTGCCCTTTCAGGGTATTGTAGGTTCTGTTGTAGTGAATAGTGACGGAGTCCTCGACTTGCTTTTTAAAATATCCCATTTCCATCTGGGCTGAGGGAGAGGGGCTGCACTTGGTAGAAACCTGGAAAATCCCTGTGTGCTCTAAGGGTTGGTGCTTCTCCACATCCTGCCCTGAAGAAAAGCCCGCTCTGGAATTGTGGGTTATTCACTCCTTGAACAAATATTGATTGATTGTCTGCCTCGAGCGTGGCATTGGAAATATAAAAGTGAACAATTCCTTGGTTCCCGGACCTCAGGGAATTGTCATAAGGGGTGTGCAGATACCACCTAAACACCCTCAGTGTGGTTTGGACTCGGGGTCTAGATCAGACCACTTCTGGCTGGTGGAAACGGCAAGGCGCTTGGAGGAGAAGGCGTGTTAGCTGGGACTCTGAGAATGAGCAGGATGTCAGCAGGAGGAGGCGGGAATTTGGAGGGGTGAGGGGCCAGTGCTTCCCAGACGCTCTGTGCTGAAGGCCAGGTTTTATTTTTTCCCAGTTTGTTGCAGACCAGTGCTTTTGCAAAACACAGTAAACATGTCCTGACACTGCTAAATTGCTGTGAAGGTTTCTGAGCTCTTACTCCTGTTATCTCATCGAGGATGACAATATGAGTCCAAGGACCGTTCTTTGAGTAGCATTGGTCCAGGCAGTGGGCCCTTTGAGCAGAGGCATTGGGTGGGTGAGTGCCTGGTAGGGGTGAGTGCAGCCTGGCCGGAGGGTGGGGAGTGGGAGGGGAGCAGTGGGAGGCTGGGCTGGGGAGCAGATTGGGGTGAGTCCCCCACCCCACTTCCTGTTGAAGCAGCTTGTGTGATCTGCCCTTAGGAGTTCAGGATAGTCTGATCAGCGTTGCTGCCACTTGTGCTTCCGTAGGGTCGGGGGGCCAGCGGGGCTTTGGCATAGGGCTCCTGGTAATTTTCAGCTGACAGTTCAGTTCAGGCCAGAAAGGGTTCCCTGGGCGCCCACAACTCAGCTGCAGCCTAGGGGGCTCTGACAGAGAGGGAGGCGGCTCCCTGCCCTGGCATGCGCACAGTGGACGTGGGTACCTGTGGGTACTGGCAGACTGTGCAGGACCTGGGGGGGTGCAGTCCTCTGCTGTGGGAACCCAGGGCGCAGCGGTGCTGGTTCTGCTGGAAAAGGGCCGGGAAACTGCCTTCCTGTGCTGGGAGGTCTAGGAGCTAGGGCCTGAAGGATGAACAGGTTTCAGGGGTCAGGGTGGTTGGGGAGGGAGACCCGTGAGGCGGCCTATGAGAAGTGAGGGCGGCCTGAGTCCCAGGTGGCGGGTAGTGGGGAGGTGGAATGATGGCGTAGATTCAAGAGATTATAAATCTGTGCAGGTGGAATCTCTAGACTAAGTTACTGCTTGGCCACTGGGCTGAGATTTCTAGTGGCAGGAGGGGTGGGGACTGTTTGGGGTGGATGGTGGTGTCACTGCTGAAAACAGAGGGGGCAGAGCTGGGCTGGCGGCAGGAAGATGGTGATGTTAGTTTTAGACGGGAGGGGGTTGAGGTGCCTGCGGGACTTTTTT
Source organism: Balaenoptera borealis (assembly GCF_965194805.1). Classification (NCBI taxonomy): domain Eukaryota; kingdom Metazoa; phylum Chordata; class Mammalia; order Artiodactyla; family Balaenopteridae; genus Balaenoptera; species Balaenoptera borealis. The sequence goes on from NC_138860.1 coordinate 24,651,369, forward strand.
CCTATCCTTTTTTATTAAGGTACAATTTACATACAGTAAATTCACACTTTCTAGTGTGCGGTTGTGCAGTTTGACAAATGCATATAGTCATGTAACCATTACCACAGTCAAGGTCCAGAACGGTTCCGTCCTCCCCACCCCCCGGGTTCCCTGTGCCCCTTCATCGGTGCCCGTGGGACTTGGAGGGAGAGACGTGGCGTGTGTATAACTGGATTTGTTCTAGAATTGGGCCAGTGGTTGAGATGGCCTGCCCGGGAATGGGATGCACGGTCCTGGAGGAGCCGCCAGCCCCTGGGGAGGCTGAAGCAGCCCAGGGGACAGCGTAGAGACCAAGGAGGATGGGGCTGGGGACCAGGCCTGGGGACTCCTGTGGAGGTGGAGGGGGAAGAGGAGCTGGTGAGGGAGGTTGAGATGAGGGGCCGGGTGAGCCATGGGAACCCAGGAGAGGATTTCAGGGGAGAGGGTGGGACCCGCGGGAAAGGCTGAGGAGGGTGGTGCTGACTCAGGTGGATGGAGCCATCGGGTGACCGTTGTGAGTGCCACAGAGGGAGAGCTCGGGGTCGGGGCCCGGCAGCCTGTGCTGAGGGAGAAGGGAAGGCAGGGTTGGCCGGGATGAGGCTGAAGGAGAAGCAGAGTCAATGGGAGGTTTTTCAATATTTGGTGCTTGAAAGCCGAGAGCAGCGTTTGTGGGCTTGAGGGGGAAAGCTTTTGCGGAAGGAGACATTGAAGGCAAAATTAAAAATGGGTCAGGGGCAAAGTCCTAGAGGAGGAGGGAGAGGGAGGAGGGGAACGGCCAGTGCGGGGAGGAGATAGGATGGGAGGAGAGGTGGCGGGAGGGCTGAGACCCGGACCGAGGGTTGAGGGTGAGCACATCTGATTGCCTCTGTTTTGAGGAAACAGGAGGTCAGTTGCAGTGAGTGAGGCCCTCTGCTTGATGTGAGAGGGGGAGGCTGGGCTGGGGGTGGCGCTTGAAGGGGACCGGGGCTCCTGCCAGCCTCTGAGGAGGGTGTGTGCGTGTGTGTGTGTGCGTGTGTGTGTGTGTAACGGGGCAGGGTGGGTTTCCTGGCCGTCTGAGAAGGGGCGCGCTCCCTGCCCCGCCCGCTGGATTTTCCCAGAGGTGTTTGCTGAGAGAAGCCGCGTGGTCCCCACCTCACCACCCCCGAGAAGCAGGTCTGCCCCTCCTCACTTGCTATTTCCATAGAACGTCTAGAAGGGTTAGTACTCAGATTCTTTTGTGTATGATTCTTTCTAGAACCTGTTAAATCCCAATTTTCAGCACAGCCCTGTGTCAACCTTCTATGCTCAGGGTAAACGGCCATGTCCTAATCTCTGGGAACTGGAAATCATCTAGGTCAATCGCCTTGTTTTACACATGAGGAAACGAGGAAACTCAGGCCCAAGGGAGAGCGGGTGTGCTCAGGGTCACATGTGGCTGGTGCCCAGGGTGGGCCTGGAACCCGGGCCTAGCTGGCCACCCTCCTCCATCAGCCTCATCGTAGTACCCTCGTTGTCTGGGAACCGGAGGGCCTGACGGCAGTGATTCTGCAGTCTGCTGGGCGGGATGGGAGGTCCTGGGGTCTGTTCACACACCCGGAACTGTTACATTAAATCCAGATCCTGGGGTCAAGCCAGTGTTTGCTTTCTGCCTGGCACGTTTTCTCTGCGTTTGGCCCGGGTCCTGGCTCAGGGGAGGGTGAAGGTAAGAATAGGTTGCCCTGTGACCTGCAGGTGGTTACTGTTTGACAGGTGCTGGAGCAAACATCTCATCTGTCTGAGATCAAAAAAGCAGTTTGTGGCTCTTGCCCCCTAATGTGTTTACAGCCAGCATTTGGTAAAGCAAGGGCTGGGCACCACGTACAGGTCAGGCCTGCTGTGCCCCTGTTCCAGCCCGCGTGAGCTCACTGTCAGCCAGGCCTGCTGTCTTTTGTCCCTCTTCCCTCTCATTCTTCTTCTAAGCAAGGAGTGGGACCGAGCAGAGGACGCAGTAGAGGGGCCGCATCCTGGGGGGGCCGCCACCCCTCCCTACCAGTGTCTGTGTGCGCATGTGAGCAGGCTCCGGGCCCCTGTGGACGTCGCTCTTCCTCCATTCTCCCTCTTCTGCCCTCACCCCATTTAACACAGGATGCCGCTGCCGCTGTGTCCATGGCGCTGGCTGGTGGCAGTTTCAGGGTGATTGGTGACAGAAAGAGCGTTTCCCAGATGCTTAGCATCCCTGGTGTCTCTTGGGTTCTGGGTTCTAGAAGAGGGAGCTTGAGAAGCTGGGGAGCCCCTGGGCGCCTGTGGGTGTTAAACTCCTGGTATGGACATGGTACAGCACCAACCCTCAAGGGGAGTATAGGTCTGGGTAAGAGATCCCCTCTCCAGGAGCGCACCATGCAGCCTGGAAGACGGGACAGGTACGCAAAGAGTCATATAGGGCATGGCAAGGCGACCTTAGGCCATTAAGAGATGAGGGACGTTAGAGGACAAGAGGTGACTTTAGGATGGGGGGCAGACACTATAGAGCGTCTAACATTCCATCAGGATGGGTAGGATTTTGGCAGAGGAAAGGGTGTCCCGGGGGAGGAGGTGGGAGCAGCACGTGGAAGTAGGAAAGTGTGTGTGTGTGTGTGTGTGTGTGTGTGTGTGTTTTGGGGCATGAGCCATTCTGGCTGAAGCGCTGGTGTGGGGTGGAGACAGTAGGAAATAAAAGCTGGAAAGATGTCTTGGGGTCCACAGTGAAGGGCCTTGAAGGCCAGGCCTGGGCCCACGGCCTTAGTTCTGCCGGCAAAGGAGAGTGGAGGTCAGTGAGGAGACAGTCGCCTCTTCCTCTGTCCATCCTTTTCTCATTTCTCTTCCTGAGTATTGTTGTCTGTCTAGGGTCGTCCCTCGTAGGGTTAACTCACTGGTCTTAAAAACTATTGGGGTTTTGTGTACGCTTGTAGTGCCAGAGGGTTGCACGGGCCCTCGGTGGCAGGACCCGTTAATTTAATGTCTGCACCAGTGACTTGCACAGGTGTCCGTGCCTGGCCTGTGTGTGGTGTTTGGGGGTGCTGCTGGTGGAGCATGGTTCCGGGAGTCAGCGTGGCAGGGCTGGGGGCCGCGTACCCAACAGCTCCTTCCGGAGGTGCACGCCCAGAGTGGACTCAGCGTGGGGCTCCTGCCTCTTTCTCCCACTTAGGTCTGAGACAGAACCGGCATGGGATCGCTGGTGCTGAGAAGCCTAACACTCTCAACCTGGTAGCTGAGGAGCTTTCCAGAAAGGGAGTTTGGCCAGGTGGCCTTTGAGAGCCCAGCCAGCTCCTGGATTTTTATGACTTATAATTTTCTGCAACCAGGGCATGAACCTTGCCGTGTTTCCAGGAGAGTGACTTTTTTTTTTTTTTTTTAAGGCATTTCTTTTTTTTTTTTTTTTTTAATTAATTTATTTTATTTATTTATTTTTGGCTGTGTTGGATGTTCGTTGCGGCGCGCGGGCTTCTCTTATTGCGGAGCACGGGCTCTAGGCGCACAGACTTCAGTAGTTGTGGCGTGCAGGCTCAGTAGTTGTGGCTCACGAGCCTAGTTGCTCCGCGGCATGTGGGATCTTCCCGGACCAGGGCTCATACCCGTGTCCCCTGCATTGGCAGGCAGATTCTCAACCACTGCGCCACCAGGGAAGCCCCCAGGAGAGTGACTATTGATTTAAAAACATGTTACTGACCCGGGGGCAGGTTTCTTACCTGCTCACTTCCTAGGCTGCAGGAGGAAAGGACTTGAGCCTGGAGTTAGACAGGCATGGATAGGCCAGCCCCTGACAGCGTTGGGACTTAGAGGAGATTTCTTTACCTTGCGGAGCTGAGTCTCATCAGCAAATGGAGACAGTAATACCTCACAGGGTTGCGGTAGGATTAGGAGTAATAAAAAGTGATACACACAGAAGGGGAGTAATAACTGGTAGCTGTTCTTGTTATTAATACTATTTCACTGAAATATTTAATCCGAAGTGAAAGTGTTTTGAAAGATTAAGAATGTAAGAACTGATGAGGAGCATTTTGAGGGGTGCAGGCTCTTACTTGGACGTTGCGGTACCCCAGGCTGTGCACAGTGCCTGGCATGTAATGTAAGTGCTCCATAACGGTTTCAGTGTGGAACCGAGCCTGGGAAAGAGGCTGGTGGACAAATGGGGCATGCTTATACTGAAAGCAGGCAGGACTCTGTCATCAGAACAAGAATGTGTCTTGAGCTGCCCATGGGATATGCCAGAACCTACCACAGCACCTGGCACTTAGCTGGCACTCAGTACCACTTGTGGAGTGACTAAACTAAGGTATTTTAGATGAATGATCTGGAAATTATTCTAGAATATCGCCCCTCTTCCCAACACAATGATGTATCTTTTAAAAATAGCCACTGCATTAGTTTCCTATTGCTGCTATAACAAATTACCACAAATTCAATGACTTAAAACACCACAGATTTATTATTTTACAGTTCTGGAAGTCAGAAGTCTGAAATGGGTATCACCTGGCTAAAATCAAGGAGTCAGCAGGGCAGATTCTCTCCGGAGGCTCAAGGGCAGAGCCCCTCCCCTTGCCTTTCCAGCCTCTCGGGGCTGCTTGCATCCTTGGCCGTGGTTCCTTCCTCACAACTGCATCACTCCGACCTCTGCCTTTCTCACATCTCCCTCTTCTGACTCAGATCCTCCTGCCTCTCTCTCTCTCATAAAGACCCTTGATTACATTGGGCCCAGGTGGATAATCCCCCCATCTCAAGATCTGTAACGTAATCACACTTTCAGCAGTCCCTTTTGTTGCCACATAAGAGAACATAGTCACAGGTTCTGGGGATTAGGGTGTGAACATCTCTGGGGGGCCATCAGTCAGCCTCCCAAAGCCACCCACAGTATTTTGGCCAGATTTAAACACAACCCCTTAAATATCTGATTTTAGTTTAAGATAAACTCCTCAACTACAGCTCCAGGGTTCCCCACCAGGGTTCTTATTCACCTACCTGTGTGACAGTGCAGATGACACTTGTATTTGTGTGGTCAGGGTCCGTGTGTGGAGGTAGGTGAGGAAAGAGTCAGAGGTGTGTGAGATGTGAGCCTCCCCACAAGGGTCTTATTATTGGAAAGACTTGTGTGTGCCAAAGATAACTTACAAAACGGGGCAGAATCTGACCAGCACTGGAAAATTTACATCAGCTAATGGGAAGACAAAATCATAAGAGCCAAGAGTAAATTAGGGCCTGATTAGAAATGTGTCCTTGAATATGTATGACATGTTCATACATTTCAAAGTACTTCTGCCTCTCTTATTTAGATTGGACATAATAAGAACTTATGCTGTCGTAATATCCAGGTGAGGAGACAGATTATAGGAAACAGGTTCCGGGACAGGCCTGGAGTGGCCTGGCTGGGCGGAGCGGAGCTGATGCACACGCCCGGAGGCTGGCCTCATTCAGTTTTAGAAGTGCAGGGATGAAGGGCTTGGTGTGAGAGGGAAGGAATTGGAGCAACGCTTACATGGCACAGGTGTAAGTGGAGGCTGGACGGGAGGCCTGGGTCCTGACTTCGGCCTCCAACCTCAGGCTTAGGAGTTTGGAGCTTATTCTGTAGAAAACTACGAGCCGTTTGAGCCAGGGGTTAACATGATGAAAATGGATTTGGAGAAGGTTAATCTGGCAGCAGATGGGCTGTAGCTTGGAGACAGGGAACTTGTGGGGGTCAGAGGGGTTCCCCAGCACTGTTGAAAGCCTGTGCTTACCTGGCGAAAGCCTCCTGTGCTATTATCTCCTCTGAGAGTGGTATTGACCGTGGTGAGGATTACCAGCGGTATTTATGTCCTGGCTGTCCTAGGCACTCCAAGCAGGCCGCCAGCACACCAGACCACCTCTCCTGAATGACGCCTCACACCACAGCTGAATAAGCCTCCCTGGCCCCCGAGAGAGGGCGAGTCTGCCCTCCCCGAGTCAGATCTGGTACTGTACCCAGCCCGGGTGCTGGGGGTATAAATCAGTAAGAGGGTTGTCCACACTGGTCTCATTTGTGCTCCCTCTGGTCTCACCAAGCCTGAGTGACTTGGTGAGTCCTTCCAGAGTGTCTGTGTGGTCTTAATAATAATCATGTCGGCTAATGGTTTTGAGCACCTACTGTGTGCCAGGCACTTGGGGTTCTAAGTACTGTTATATGGATTATCTAACCCACTCCTCTTGAGAACAGAGGAGGGAAACTGAGTTGCAAAGATGAGCTTAAATGACTACTTAGGTCAGCAGCAGAGTCAGGATTTGAACCTGGGACGCCCAACTCCAGAGCATCTTGACTGCTTCATCAGTATCACTTCCTGAACGAAATCTTTTTTAATGTTTTAAGCAGAAAACTTTGGTGGGTTTTTGGTCAGAAAATGAAATTGCCCTCAGGACCCCGTGCTTGGCAGGTTGGTATTTGTAATCAGTTACGTTTGCTCCCCAGTGGGAGGAAAGACCACCTGGGACCCTCTGTGCTACTCACCTGTGCTTTGGATTCCCGGGCCCGTGCAGGTTCATACACAGCATTGGGTTTCTCTCTGGATTATCATTAGAGGCTGGAACTTCTCCTTCTGCTGCTTTATTATCTCCCCCTCCCTGGCCCCAGCCCAGTGCCCACCTTGGGGCAACACACCAGGGAATCCTAAGAATGTCTTCTTCTTCTTTTTTTTTTTTTTTTAATAAATCTATCTATTTATTTATTTATTTTTGGCTGAGTTGTGTCTTTGTTGCTGCACACGGGCTTTCTCTAGTTGCGACGAGCGGGGGCTGCTCTTCATTGCGGTGCGCAGGCTTCTCATTGTGGTGGCTTCTCTTGATGCAGAGCACGGGCTCTAGAGGCGCGTGGGCTCAGTAGTTGTGGCGCACGGGCTTAGTTGCTCCGCAGCATGTGGGATCTTCCCGGACCAGGGCTCGAACCCGTGTCCCCTGCATTGGCAGGCGGATTCTTAACCACTGCGCCACCAGGGAAGCCCCTAAGAATGTCTTCTTAATCACCCATTGGGTGGAGAATGGAGGCTTGCAGTCTAGGACATCAAAACACACTCTTACTTGTTTTCTCCTTTTATCTGTTAAATGGTTGCCTGGCTCCTGAGCCATGATAGATTCGAGTTCTAGCTCTACTTGTTATTTGTTGTGTGACTTTGGGCAAGTTTAGTTAACCTCTCTGTGCCTTAGTTCCTTCATCTGTAAAATGGGCAAAATAATAGTACTTACCTGTTAAAAATGAGTGAGGTGATACACATAGAACACTTAGCACACAGCCTGGCATATAATAAACTCCCAGTAAATAATAGCTAAATATAGTTATCATCACATTGTGCTGGTTTTCTGCTTCTCACAGAATAAAAATGTTTGGGGAACTGGTGAAATTCATTGGAGGAGAATGTCAGAGTGCCTGCTATTCAACAAGCTCTTGAGTGTGTTGGCATAAGAGTGTATACTTTTTAAATGGTTCCAAGAAAAATCCCAATAGTCCAGAAATGGTTTTTGGAGGAACATGAAGTCCTTAGCCCAGGAGACAGCTTGAGGCCCAGAAACGAGCTCCTTTCCTTACGGGGCACAATTCCGCTGTGCCACCCAAGGGCTGTGGCTTCAGACCCGTGTGGGGTCTGTGGTGAGCTGCCTGGACCAGGGCAGGAGGCCGTCCAGCCCCACAGTAGTGGACATCGTGTCTGCCTGTGTCTCCCCTCCAACTGCCGCCGCCGCCCCCCCACCCCCCCAGAACTCGGCTGCCCTGTTCTGGGTGACCCAGTAAAAGGTGGTCACCACAGAGCCCTCCCTTTGTCCCTAGGGCCTCTGGGTGGTGGGCAGCTCTGTGCCTGGTGAGGTACCCATCTTCTGGGGTCAGGAGCAGAGCTGTAATGGGGGGGGTCCTCGCCCCAACACCAGCCTTGTTGGGCTGCTCTGATATAACTCTAGTGACCTTTCCAGATTTCCTGGGACAGTTGTGGTTACATTTTACACTGTTGTCCTAGAATAAGGGTCAACAAATTTTCCTTGAAGAGCCAGATAGAAAAAAAAAAAAAAAAAGAGTTGGATAGGAAATATTTTAGGCTTTGTGGGCCATAGTTCTCACTTGCAACTGCTTAACCGTGCTGTTATAGCTTAGAACCAAATCAAACCAAACCCAAAAACCCCAAACAGCCATAGATAATGCATATGTAAATGAATGAGCTGTTTCCAATACCTAAATGAATGAGCAAGGCTGAGTTCCAGTAAATGCTTATTTACAAAAACAGGCAGCAGGGCTGCATTTGGCCCCATGGTTTGCTGACCCCTGATCTAAAAGGGCACCAGTCATGTTACGGAAAAACCCAAACAAATTTTTTGCCAACCCATACATGTCTTAACTTTTGATTCAGAAAAATGTGATCGTTGCACTTACTACATTATTCTAAACTAGGATCCTCTTCGGGGGAAAGTACCGTTAATTATTTCTATCTTTTAACACAGGGGCCAGCATTAGACCTGCCTCTGTCAAGTGGTTTTCTCACCACTTTCTGAGAAGGGCAGTTGAGCCTCTTTCCCAAAAGTGGGGCGGCCGTGTTCCACCTTCCTGGTGGCCTGTCAGGGGCAGTTGTTTGCTGATGAAGGACAGTGGCTAAAGGGTGTAGAGAGGTAGTATTTATAGCATTCTGATTTGCTATCTAACCCTCTGCCCATCCCGCCCAGGACAAACGCTTCAGGGATGTGGGATAGTTTCTTTAAATCACACCTTTGTGTGCTTGCTTTTATTTTTTTATTTTAACAACAGATATTTAAGATTATTTTTACATAACTTATTTTCTGTTATAAAAGTAGTACATGTTCTTTGTAGAAAATTTTAGGAAATTAAGTAATAAGAATCTATCACTCTACCACCCAGAGAAAACCAGTGTTCCTGTTTTGCATGCTCTGTTTCTATCATCCGTCTCCCTCCATCCCTTCTTGCCTTCCTCCCTCCCTCCCTCCAAAATAAAGGATAATACTGTTTTGTAACCTGCGTTTTTCCTACATGGGAATATATAGTAAACTTTCTTATTTGTCAATAAATACCTTTCACAGTGTCAGTTTAGATGGCTGTGTAGCAGTGCGTCTAATGGGTGCACCACTATTTACGTAGCCAGTCTTAGACAGTGTTGTGATTTACATTCTTGTGGCTGCATTATCACACATCCACTGTTAAGGAAATGCAGTTTGACAGAATTTGGCTGGATGCTTAGAGAACTATCAGGCAGGATGGCCTGGGAAGGAGACAGGGAAAGGGGACTTTAGTGGTAGACATGCAGCTTTGGGGCATTCCAGAGGTGACTTGCAGCTGTGGGGAATGAGTGACCCTAGTGGCCTGTCTCTCACCGTAGAAGGTTGACTCGCCAGGCCTGGCTGGGGCTGACTGACAGGGGAGGGGGAGGGTATGAGGTGGGGTTTGAGTGGGGGCAGAGGCTCTTTTTCTCTATATCTTCCCCTGGGTTCTTCTTCATGTTTTTAGTTGCCTTTGAAAATTGATATGTATTAGGATATTTCTGAACCTGCTGCCAGATGGACCCTGAAGCCAGACCTCACTATGTAGAAGCCTGGAGTGCCTGAGATATTTGAGTGATGGGCCCTGGGGTGTGATTTTAAAGGCCGAGGCGAAGGGCACATCTAAAGAAATTCATGGATTTTTGGTTCAGAAGTCTAAGTCTTTCCCCTAACACATATACTCTTCTGAGTCCTTGGAGGAAACAGTTGACTGTATTTCCTTTTTCTAAGAGGAAAAGAAAAAAAGAAAAATTTCAAGAATGTAAAGGAACTTTCCAGTGTCCACACAGACTGTTCACGCCCAAAGTAAAAAGATTGTCCTTGGCTGGGAGGGGGCAGAGGGCCACCTGTGAGCCCCCGCCCTGAGGCCTCCCGGATATCATTAAACAGTTCTTTCCCGGGAGTACTAAAGTGACAATCTTGAGATTCCGTTGGTGGCTGGTTCTGTGGGTCATTGTCTTTAAGCCCATTCATTTCTGATGTTCTTTTTCGTTTCTTGAGGGAATAGTGGGAAAGGAAGGGGCAGGTGGAAGGTTTCCACTTAAGGACAAAGCCAGACTTTTGGGGAGGGAGTAACAGGGAGAAACTTTTAGGAAAGGATCTCTGTTTAGACTTCCTGCCTGACCTTGGGCTTGGGCCACCTGTGTTCCATTTTCCCCTCTTCCTCCAGAACAAGGTTCTTAAGGTACGTTTCTAGGACCACCAGCAGCAGCAGGTGGGAATTTGTTAGAAATATAGTTTTCCAGGCCCCATCTTAGACCTATAGAATCAGAAACCCGGGGCGGCGGTACAGCAGTCTGTGTTTTAGCAAGTCTCCCGAGTGATTCTGATGCCCACTAAAGCCTGAGAACCCTACCTCAGACTAGGCTCCTAAGAGACCTTTGATTCCATATATAGATTAAAAAATGCAAGCAGGTGTGAGTCAGTTCCAGAAATGGCAGGCTTTCTTAAACCTTGGGGGGACCAGCTGAGTTCATTTCTGTCTGCTCTGTGTCAAGCACGGTGCTAGTTGCTGGAGATACAGAGAGGGGACAACAGATGTGGTCTGTGCCCTCCTCTGGCTGACAGCCCAGTGTGGCGGAAAGACAGGTACATAGGCAGGTTTAGAGCATGGTCACTGCTACCTTGGGGAAAGAACAGGGAGCCGTGGGGGGACATGGATGGGCTTTAGGGATGGGACATGTTGGGGAGGGCATCCCAGAAGAGGTGCTGTTTGAGTTGGGATCTGGTGAGGAGGAAAGACATGCGTTCCTGTGCAAGGCGGGGGCCAGAGAGGCCAGTTAGGGGCTGCTGCGGTTGCCCAGCTGGGAGCACCCTGGGGGACTAGGGGAGGTGGGAAGGGTTGGAGAGAAGTGGGGGGTGGTCGCAGTGCTCAGGACGGGGAGCATGGGGTGGGCGGGGTGAGGGGGGTGAGGTCAGTTCTGGACATGCCGAGCTTGATGCCTGTGAGCCATTGGGTGATGTGCATGCAGCAGCTGCGGGATGAAGGCTGCTCAGGAGAAGGCTTTTCAGTGAGCTTCTCACACCCTCCCCAAGACAAAGGGCTTGCTGTGCAGCTTGCTTTTGGGTCCTTACACCAGTCATCCCGTGGCTTCTGGGGCAGCTCAGGATGGGAAGAGACAAGAGGAGGGCGTGCTGGCTTTGGAGGTATAGACACTCTGGCTTTGCTTGGATGGGAGCTGGTCTGCCTTGTCACACTTTATACTTACGAAGGGGGTTGAACAGTGGCTTAGTAAATTCATGCACTGTCCCTGGCTTATTGTCACCTCGTGAGAAGAGACAAGCGACAGATGGTGAGTTCTGGCTGTGAAGGGAGGGGCTTGGGGGTGCATACGGGAACCCTTCCCCCCCAAATAAAATTCCCCTATGTGGGTCCTGGTGGAAAGGTTTATGATGCCTTCATTTGCTTAATGCTTGTCAGGATTGCCTGTTTTATGTATGTATGTATGTATGTAATTATTTATTTATTTTTGGCCGTGCCACACGGCTTGCAGGATCTTAGTTCCCCGACCAGGGCTTGAACCTGGGCCACTGCAGTGAAAGTGCTAAGTCCTAACCACTGGACCACCAGGGAATTCCCATATATTTTTAAAAAGAACACAACTCATTGCTGCTGATATATCTTATTGCATCTGGCCAGGTAGGCATCACTTGGTGGTTTTTTTGTTTGTTTGTTTTTGTTTTTTTTTTTTAGTTTTGGAGACTAGATTTGAAGGTCCTCATACCCCAGATAATTTCCAGCTAATGGAGTCTCTGAGTCTGAGTTTCAACATGAATGAAATGGTATCTCAGAAAGCTCTTTGGGAAGGTCAGAGAGTGAGGGTTCAGCAGGAAAATTTCCTCTTGGAGCTTGAGGACTCATGTCAGGGGACACTGGCTGTGCTGCTTTCTCAGCCTCTGTCCCTGGGGAGTGGTGAGCTGTATTTATTCCAGTTCTTTCTCTCTCTAGACAACAACTTTGCTCACTTCCTTCATAGCGCTTTAGCATGTTAGGACTGGAAAAGGGGCCTGGTGAGCCACCTGAAGCCCCCCCTTGCTGCGGAGGGTGAAGAGGCAGGCAGCACACGTGGCGGCAGTGGCTGAGCCGTCCAGCCTCCCCGGCGTTGCCGCTGCTCAGCTGCCTCCTCTGCACCTGATCGCCATGTGTCAGCCTCAGTTGGCCTCTGGCCATCTCCGTGGTGTCTGTGCCCGTTATAGATGTGCCTGCATGCTCCTGCAGCTGTGAGCACCCCAGGGCCAAGGGCAGGTTCATCCCAGAACCTGCACAGACTAACCCAGAGCACTGGGGGGGGAGACGTCAGTGAACGTGTGTTCAAAGAATTGACCAAATGACTATTTTGGTGCTGGTACCTAGTGGGCACTCTCAAATGTGAGTGCCTGGCCTCCACTCTCACCGCCGTATCCATTGGAGCTCGCTCAGGGGAGACCGGGCGGTGCCCAGGCCTTCTAGGGCAAGTGGGCGAAGAGCCTGAATGCGCCCTCCATCCCCGTATTGCTCCTCCGTGAGGTCCCGGAAACCCATTCAGGGACCAGCAGGGTGAAGCGGGGTGGGTGAGGCCTCTAATACTTGTAGATGAAATCGTGGTGAGGATAAGATTTTAAACTTGTGGTTAATGTATTTTGGGGGCTTTTGATTTCATTTACTTAAGGTCCTGATGAAAATGCCTGCTGGTGTAGCTGAGTGCCTGGCGCTTGTGCATTCCTGTTGGGGGGTTTGCCCCACCATTCAGGACAGCTGAATTCTGAGTCACGTTGGGATTCTGGTGCATTAGAAGTAGGGTTTATGAGAGCCAATTTTTGAAAACCAGGAGGTGAACAAAGTTCTGGAAAGGTATTTCCTCTGGCAGTTGTTCGCCTTCCCACCCCTGCTCCTTGAGGGTAGGCACTCCTTTGCGAAAAAATACCTGGTATTGACTCAGGTCACTTTGTACCCAGCAGAGCAGCATGTGGGGAGGTTTGGGGACAGCGTCCCTTGAACATGAGATAAATAATCCTTAAGGGGGCTGGCACGGGCTGCGGTTTTGAAATGTGCATCCACCTGTGAATCTGCTCACGACGACAGACTGTTTATGAGCATCTGTTAATGTGAGAAGGGGAGGGACTGCCCCATAGTGGCGGGATGGTAGCTTTCCGTGATGTCATTTCCATGTGGATGGAGCCTGTCTTCCCAGGGAGCTGGCTCTCGTCCTCCTCCTCCATGACGGCGCTCGCTGTGCCGGGTGAGACGGGAACCCATGGAAAGTTCTCCGGTATGAGGATACAGCCGTTCAGGCAGGAAGAAAGGCATAGCTAATTAATTTTTAATGTGTACTTTTTAAAGATGACGTATTTATTTTCCACTTTGAAAGTGGGATATGTGAACTAAAAAAGTTAGGAAAATACTGCAGGAGACCATTATTACTCATATGTCTCAAATGCAGGAATTTAATAAAACACTTGGTCAGTTTATTTAACATTGTTTCCTCTTTGGAATTTAAAAAAAATCATCGTCATAAAGTAGGTGTAATCCTGGCCCATCACAGAACTATGCTCAGAGCTGACATACTTAGAGACCAGAAAAGTTAGGACTGGACTCTGGTGGGTTCCAGACCTACATCTGCAGAGTGCAGGACCAGAAATGGGTATTTCACATTGAACTGCAGAGCTAGGGCAGGGGAAACTGGCCAAAAAAATCACGTATCAGCTTTGCGCTAGTGAAACTTTAGTTTGTGGGTATGATAACTTGGGTGAGAAATTTAGGCAGAATTAGTTTTAAGCCTGAAAACAAAGTCTGAGTTAAATAGGTCTTATATCAGTTACCAGACAAGGGAAGGTTTTGAAATTATCCAGGCTTGTGGCTTATGGGAGACTGTGGCCTTGGTTATCTGGATTGGATTTAGAGGTGAGCAAGGGGAAAGCCTGTTTCTGGGGACCCCTGGGGCAGTGGGGTATGGTGGATGGTCCACCAGCAAGGGTCTTTCTGAACAGATGGAGCTGGGGCCCTGGCCTCTGCCATTGCATGTCCCTGATGTCTCTTTCAAAAACCTCTTTCCTCAAGAGTGAAATGTGTCTGTGTGTGTCCGGGGCCAGGGGGCAGGGGAGCGGTTGAGAGCTGGCACCAGCTGCATTTGAGCTCTGATTACATGCTGTTTTCCCAGTCCTAGACATTTGGTCTATGGGGCTCACACTTGTTTACTGCCATAAGGTGCAGGAGCCCAGAGTGGAGCCCAGGGTGTGAAATAGCACCAGGTGATGGGCAGGGCTAGCTCCCCCTTCTCTCTCCTGTCTCCTTCAAGAGTGTGGTCACCTTCCAAAAAGCTCCTTGGCTTTGATTAGGGTACAGGAGGTCCACTTGTGTCTAATCAGTACCCTGTCCCTGTGGGGGTGCCTTGGAGTTGGTGGACCGAGCGTTTGGGGAAGCAGTGTGGTGTGGTGGGCACAGAGCAGCGGAGGGCAGGTATCAGACCCCAGGGCCACCGTTCAGGAGCTGAATGACCTCAGCCAGTTAGTTAAGCTCTCTGACTTTGGTTTTCTCCTTTGTGAAATGGGGGCAATAACATCCATGTCATTTAGGTTGTTTATAAAGATTAAAAGGAGATGAAGTACGAAAAGCACTCCAGCCCAGTGCCTGGGAGCTGCTTTCCTATGAAGGTGAAGGGTTCTTTGAGGGCAGGTTATGGTGGGTCATCTTAACTTTCTAGGCTCCTGCGCATTCGTGGGTTTCTCTGGCTATCACTACAGCTCTCCTTTTAAATAAAAGTAGCTGTGTCCCATGCTCAGGAGTGGAGCGGATCTGGGCAGGAGTCTTTGGACTGACTGCGGCTGATTCCCCATGAAGGGCAGGTGGGAGCGAGCCTGAGGTCTTTGGAAGGCACGAGAGTTCTGGTTCAGATCCTTGTCAGTGCTCTTGCCTGACCTTCCTGTCTGTGCTTCTGTTGATTCGGGCCCTTCTCAAGTCAGCCTCCATGCATTTGCACACAGGTTTGTTTGTGCAGGTCTCCTGCCTGCTGTGCCTTCCACACCTGCTCCTCTTATCTTATCTCTGAGACTCCTGGCAGATCCCAGCTCCTCCCTGCCCCCTGGCCAGAGTGCTCCCTCCCCACTCTGGGTTCTCCTGCTCCTTTCCTTTTTGTTTTTTTGTTCAGCCACCTTATTTTACCTTATCTTATCCCTCCCAGCACACAGCTCCAGGTAGGTCTTGAGAAGTGTTTGGGAGATTGCCAGCACACACCCAACCCTGTGAGGCACCCTGTGTACTCTGGCTTTCCACTTCTTTGACCCTGACATAAACACGTTTTACGCTGTGGCCCAGCAGAAAGAAGAGAGCAGCGCATGCGCACGTGGAGGGGAACCAGGTTTCAGCCCCAGTCCTGCCCGCAGTGTGCCCTGATGCTTCCCTGTCCGACATCATGTTGGTGTTGTTTTTAATGCTGGTTAGGATTTTCCAAGTGCATTGCCCTGTGGTCTGGACTGCAGTTTGAAAACACTGGCTTGGGGAAGAGTTGAGTCTGAGGGTGGGGAGGGGCTCTGGCTGTCCCTTGGTGGGTGTCTGTCAGAGGCTTCATTGGGCAGAGCAAGAGTGGCTGGGCAGGGACAGGCAGTCCCTGAGGAGTTGGGCTTGGGGCCCCTGGGTCCCTGCAGGGAACTGCTTCCGGAGCAGGTGTTCCTGAAACCGTGCACCTCAGATTGGGACTTGAACCCAGGTGCCAGGACTCGAACCCAGCCTAAACCCAGACTGGGACTTGAACCCATGTGGCCAGGACTCATACCTGGTCAAAACCCTGATTGGGACTTGAACGCATGCGGCCGGGACTCGAACCCAGCCAAAACCCACAGTCTTCCAACTGAGATCACACACCTGGTTTCAGGACTTAATGAAGCTCAGGTTCTTTTTGTTGTTGTTTACCTATTTTATTTTATTTTTTCGCTTTAAATCCTTTTATATACTGAACGATCTCCCTGTTGGTTTTCAGGGGGAAATCTTTTTTTCTTTTTTTTTTATACAGCAGGTTCTTATTAGTCATTGATTTTATACACATCAGTGTATACCTGTCAATCCCAATCACCCAATTCATCCCACCACCACCCACAACCCCTGCTGCTTTCCCCCCTTGGTGTCCATACGTTTGTCCTCTACATCTGTATCTCAATTTCTGCCCTGCAAACCTGTTCATCTGTACCATTTTTCTAGGTTCCACATATATGCGTTAATATAAGATATTTGTTTTTCTCTTTCTGACTTACTTCACTCTGTATGACAGTCTCTAGGTCCATCCACGTCTCTACAAATGACCCAATTTCGTTCCTTTTTATGGCTGAGTAATATTCCATTGTATATATGTACCACATCTTCTTTATCCGTTCATCTGTCGATGGGCATTTAGGTTGCTTCCATGACATGCCTATTGTAAATAGTGCTGCAATGAACATTGGGGTGCATGTGTCTTTTTGAATTATGGTTTTCTCTGGGTATATGCCCAGTAGTGGGATTGCTGGATCATATGGCTGTTCTATTTTTAGATTTTTAAGGAACCTCCATACTGTTCTCCATAGTGGCTGTATCAATTTACATTCCCACCAACAGTGCAAGAGGGTTCCCTTTTCTCCACACCCTCTCCAGCATTTGTTGTTTGTAGATTTTTGGATGAAACCCATTCTAACTGGTGTGAGGTGATACCTCATTGTAGTTTTGATTTACATTTCCCTAATAATTAGTGACGTTGAGCAGCTTTTCATGTGCTTCTTGGCCATCTGTATCTCTTCTTTGGAGAAATGTCTATTTAGGTCTTCTGCCCATTTTTGGATTGGGTTGTTTGTTTTTTTGATATTGAGCTGCATGAGCTGTTTATATATTTTGGAGATTAATCCTTTGTCCGTTGATTGGTTTGCAAATATTTTCTCCCATTCTGATGGTTGTCTTTTCGTCTTGTTTATGGTTTCCTTTGCTGTGCAAAAGCTTTTAAGTTTCATTAGGTCCCATTTGTTTATTTTTGTTTTTATTTCCATTACTCTAGGAGGTGGATCAAAAAAGATCTTGCTGTGATTTATGTCAAAGAGTGTTCTTCCTATGTTTTCCTCTAAGAGTTTTATAGTGTCTAGCCTTACACTTAGGTCTTTAATCCATTTTGAGTTTATTTTTGTGTATGGTGTTAGGGAGTGTTCTAATTCATTCTTTTACATGTAGCTGTCCAGTTTTCCCAGCACCACTTATTGAAGAGACTATCTTTTCTCCATTGTATATCCTTGCCTCCTTTGTCATAGATTAGTTGACCATAGGTGCGTGGGTTTACCTCTGGGCTTTCAATCTTGTTCCATTGATCTATGTTTCTGTTTTTGTGCCAGTACCATATTGTCTTGATTACTGTAGCTTTGTAGTATAGTCTGAAGTCAGGGAGTCTGATTCCTCCAGCTCTGTTTTTTTCCTTCAAGACTGCTTTGGCTATTCGGGGTCTTTTGTGTCTCCATACAAATTTTTTTATTTTTTATTTTTTATTTTTTATAATGAGAGCCTCTGGGAACTACAGTTTTGTCTTTTTAAAAAAATTTTATTTATTTATTTATTTATTATTTATGGCTGTGTTGGGTTTTCGTTTCTGTGCGAGGGCTTTCTCTAGTTGCGGCAAGTGGGGGCCACTCTTCATCGCGGTGCGCAGGCCTCTCATTATCGCGGCCTCTCTTGTTGTGGAGCACAGGCTCCAGATGTGCAGGCTCATTAATTGTGGTTCACGGGCCTAGTTGCTCCGTGGCATGTGGGATCTTCCCAGACCAGGGCTCGAACCCGTGTCCCCTGCATTGGCAGGCAGATTCTCAACCACTGCGCCACCAGGGAAGCCCTCCGTACAAATTTTAAGATTTTTTGTTCTAGTTCTGTAAAAAATGCCATTGGTAATTTAATAGGGATTGCATTGAATCTGTAGATTGCTTTGGGTAGTATAGTCATTTTCACAATATTGATTCTTCCTATCCAAGAACATGGTATATCTCTCCATCTGTTGGTATCATCTTTAATTTCATTCATCAGTGTCTTATAGTTTTCTGCATACAGGTCTTTTGTCTCCCTAGGTAGGTTTATTTGTAGGTATTTTATTCTTTCTGTTGCGATGATAAATGGGAGTGTTTCCTTAATTTCTCTTTCAGATTTTTCATCATTAGTGTATAGGAATTCAAGAGATTTCTGTGCATTAATTTTGTATCCTGCAACTTTACCAAATTCATTGATTAGCTCTAGTAGTTTTCTGGTGGTATCTTTAGGATTCTCTATGTATAGTATCATGTCATCTGCAAACAGTGACAGTTTTACTTCTTCTTTTCCAATTTGTATTCCTTTTATTTCTTTTTCTTCTCTGGTTGCCGAGGCTAGGACTTCCAAAACTATGTTGAATAATAGCGGTGAGAGTGGACATCCTTGTCTTGTTCCTGATCTTAGAGGAAATGCTTTCAGTTTTTCACCATTGAGAATGATATTTGCTGTGGGTTTGTCATATATGGCCTTTATTATGTTGAGGTAGGTTCCCTCTGTGCCCACTTTCTGGAGAGTTTTTATCATAAATGGGTGTTGAATTTTGTCAAAAGCTTTTTCTGCATCTATTGAGATGATCATATGATTTTTCTTCTTCAGTTTGTTAATATGGTGTATCACATTGATTGATCTGCGTATATTGAAGAATCTTTGCATCCCTGGGATAAATCCCACTTGATCTTGGTGTATGATCCTTTTAATGTGTTGTTGGATTCTGTTTGCTAGTATTTTGTTGAGGATTTTTGCATCTATATTCATCAGTGATATTGGTCTGTAATTTTCTTTTTTTTATAGTATCTTTGTCTGGTTTTGGTATCGGGGTGATGGTGGCCTCATAGAATGAGTTTGGGAGTGTTCCTTCCTCTGCAATTTTTTGGAAGAGTTTGAGAAGGATAGGTGTTAGCTCTTCTCTAAATGTTTGATAGAATTCACCTGTGAAGCCATCTGGTCCTGGGCTTTTGTTTGTTGGAAGATTTTTAATCACAGTTTCAATTTCATTACTTGGGATTGGTCTGTTCATATTTTCTGTTTCTTCCTGGTTCAGTCTTGGAAGGTTATACCTTTCTAAGAATTTGTCCATTTCTTCCAGGTTGTCCATTTTATTGGCATAGAGTTACTTGTAGTAGTCTCTTAGGATGCTTTGTATTTCTGCGGTGTCTGTTGTAACTTCTCCTTTTTCATTTCTGATTTTATCGATTTGAGTCCTCTCCCTCTTTTTCTTGATGAGTCTGGCTAATGGTTTATCAATTTTGTTTATCTTCTCAAAGAACCAGCTTTTAGTTTTATTGATTTTTGCTGTTGTTTTCTTTGTTTCTATTTCATTTATTTCTGCTCTGATCTTTATGATTTCTTTCCTTCTGCTAACTTTAGGTTTTGTTTGTTCTTCTTTCTCTAGTTCCTTTAGGTGTAACGTTAGATTATTTATTTGAGATTTTGCTTGTTTCTTGAGGTAGGCTTGTATAGCTATAAACTTCCCTCTTAGAACTGCTTTTGCTGCATCCCATAGGTTTTGGATTGTCGTGTTTTCATTGTCATTTGTCTCTAGGTATTTTTTGATTTCCTCTTTGATTTCTTCAGTGATCTCTTGGTTATTTAGTAACGTATTGTTTAGCCTCCACGTGTTTGTGTTTTATATGTTTTTCCCCTTGTAAATCATTTCTAATCTCATAGCGTTGTGGTCAGAAAAGATGCTTGATATGATCTCAATTTTCTTAAATTTACTGAGGCTTGATTTGTGACCCAAGATGTGATGTATCCTGGAGCATGTTCCGTGCACACTTGAGAAGAAAGTGTAATCTGCTGTTCTTAGATGGAATGTCCTATAAATATCAATTAAATCTATCTGGTCTGTTGTGTCATTTAAAGCTTGTGTTTCCTTATTAATTTTCTGTCTGGATGATCTGTCCATTGGTGTAAGTGAGGTGTTAAAGTCCCCCACTATTTTTGTGTTACTGTCAATTCCCTGTTTTACAGCTGTTAGCAGTTGCCTTATGTATTGAGGTGCTCCTCTGTTGGGTGCATATATATTTATGATTGTTATATCTTCTTCTTGGATTGATCCCTTGATCATTATGTAGTGTCCTTCCTTGTCTCTTGTAACATTCTTTATTTTAAAGTCTATTTTATCTGATACGAGTTTTGCTACTCCAGCTTTCTTTTGATATCCATTCGCGTGGAATATCTTTTTTCATCCCCTCACTTTCAGTCTGTATGTGTCCCTAGGTCTGAAGTGGGTCTCTTGTAGACAGCATATATATGGGTCTTGTTTTTGTATCCATTCAGCAAGCCTGTGTCTTTTGGTTGGAGCATTTAATCCATTCACGTTTAAGGTAATTATCGATATATATGTTCCTATGACCATTTTCTTAATTGTTTTGGGTTTGTTTTTGTACGTTCTTTTCTTCTGTTGTGTTTCCCACTTAGAGAAGTTCCTTTAGCATTTGTTGTAGAGCTGGTTTGGTGGTACTGAATTCTCTTAGCTTTTGCTTGTCTGTAAAGCTTTTGATTTCTCCATTGAATCTGAATGAGATCCTTGCTGGGTAGAGTAATCTTGGTTGTAGGTTCTTCCCTTTCATCACTTTAAGTATATCATGCCACTCCCTTCTGGCTTGTAGAGTTTCTGCTGAGAAATCAGCTGTTAACCTTATGGGAGTTCCCTTGTATGTTATTTGTCATTTTTCCCTTGCTGCTTTCAATAATTTTTCTTTGTCTTTAATTTTTGCCACTTTGATTACTGTGTGTCTCAGCGTGTTTCTCCTTGGGTTTATCCTGTATGGGACTCTCTGCACTTCCTGGACTTGGGTGGCTATTTCCTTTCCCATGTTAGGGAAGTTTTCGACTATAATCTCTTGAGATATTTTCTCTGGTCCTTTCTCTCTCTCTTCTCCTTCTGGGACCCCTATAATGTGAATGTTGTTGCGTTTAATGTTGTCCCAGAGGTCTCTTCGGCTTTCTTCATTTCTTTTCATTCTTTTTTCTTTATTCTGTTCCCCAGCAGTGAATTCCATCATTCTGTCTTCCAGGTCACTTATCCGTTCTTCTGCCTCAGTTATTCTGCTATTGATTCCTTCTAGTGTAGTTTTCATTTCAGTTATTGTATTGGTCATCTCTGTTTGTTTGTTCTTTAATTCTTCTAGGTCTTTGTTAAACATTTCTTGCATCTTCTGGATCTTTGCCTCCATTCTTTTTCCGAGGTCCTGGATCATCTTCACTATCATTATTCTGAATTCTTTTTCTGGAAGGTTGCCTATCTCCCCTTCATTTAGTTGTTTTTCTGGGGTTTTATCTTGTTCCTTCATCTGGTACATAGTTCTCTGCCTTTTCATCTTGTCTCTCTTTCTGTGAATGTGGTTTTTGTTCCACTGGCTACAGGATTGTAGTTCTTCTTGTTTCTGCTGTCTGCCCTCTGGTGGATGAGGTTATCTAAGAGGCTTATGCAAGTTTCCTGATGGGAGGGACGGGTGGTGGGTAGAGCTGACTGTTGCTCTGATGGGCAGAGCTCAGTAAAACTTTAATCAGCTTGACTGCTGATGGGTGGGGCTGGGTTCCCTCCCTGTTGGTTGTTTGGCCTGAGGCAACCCAACACTGGAGCCTACCTGGGCTCTTTGGTGGAGCTAATGGCCGACTCTGAGAGGACTCAGGCCAAGGAGTACTTCCCAGAACTTCTGCTGCCAGTGTCCTTGTCCCCACGGTGAGCCACAGCCACCCCCCGCCTCTGCAGGAGAACCCCCAGCACTAGCAGGCAGGTCTGGTTCAGTCTCCCCTGGGGTCACTGCTCCTTCCCCTGGGTCCCGATGTGCACACTACTTCGTGTGCGCCCTCCAAGAGTGGAGTCTCTGTTCCCCCCAGTCCTGTCGAAGTCCTGCATCAAATCCCACTAGGCTTCAAAGTCTGATTCTCTAGGAATTCCTCCTCCCATTGCTGGACCCCCAGGTTGGGAAGCCTTATGTGTGGCTCAGAACCTTCACTCCAGTGGGTGGACTTCTGTGGTATAAGTGTTCTCCAGTCTGTGAGTCACCCACCCAGCAGTTATGGGATTTGATTTTACTGTGATTGTACCCCTCCTACTGTCTCATTGTGGCTTCTCCTTTGTCTTTGGATGTGGGGTATCTTTCTTGGTGAGTTCCAGTGTCTTCCTGTCGATGATTGTCCAGCAGCTAGTTGTGATTCTGGTGTTCTCACAAGAGGGAGTGAACGCACGTCCTTCTACTCCATCTTGGTTCAGGCTCCGAAGCTCAGGTTCTTGCTGTCTCATGGCAGGAAGAATTCAGTGAGAGACAAAATGATAGGTAAGAAGTGGATTTATTTAGAGAGAAACACACTCCACAGACAGAGTGTGGGCCATCTCGGAAGGTGAGAAAGGCACCAGGGTATGGCGTTGTCAGTTTTTATAGGGGTGGGTAATTTCATAAGCTAACGAGTGGGAGGAGTATTCCAGCTATTTTGGGAAGGGGCGCGGATTTCCAGGAATTGGGCCACAGCCCACTCTTTCATCCTTATGGTCGGCCTTGGAACTGTCGTGGCGCCTGTGGATGTGTCATTTAGCTTGCTGGTGTGTTACAGTGAGCGTATACTGAGGCTCAAGGTGTAGTGGAAGTTGACTTCTCTGCCATCTTGGGCCCATTTGGTTCTAATCAGTTTATGTCATGTCCTTGGGCTATGTTATTCTTTCAGAGGTTGTGCCTTGCCCCCTTCCCTCCTGTGTCATTCCTTCCCCAACCTACGGTTTTGGTCCAGAGGGAAGAGCTCTGGACTAAATCAGGACACCCAGATTCAAGTCCTGGTTCTGCCACTTGGTGGCTGAGAGACTTTGGGCAAATCCCTTTACTTGTCTGTGCCCCGAGGTGGCTGTGAGGCCCAGGTGAGGAAACATGGTCGGGCGCACAGCCCTGACTCCACGGACTCTCTCTTTCTGATCGGCGCCCTGCAGTGTGGGGAGTCACTCAGTTTACCTTGAGCCCTGGGCCCTTCCTCTCTTTTCTCTCAGTCAACCTGGATCAGAAGGGGAGGTCAGTGGAAAAACCAAACAGGCAGAGTTTGGGGTAGCGGTGGCCCGTGTGAGTGCGACCCTGTGTGAGGCGTGGAGCCCCGACCCTGACTTGGCCCACTCTCTTCCAGCCCTGAAGGATGGCTGCCATGTTGGGGGACACCATCATGGTGGTCAAAGGCCTTGCCAAGCTGACCCAGGCGGCCGTGGAGACCCACCTGCAGCACCTGGGCCTCGGCAGGGAGCTCATTATGGCGGCCAGGGCCCTGCAGTCCACGGCCGCAGAGCAGATCGGCATGGTCTTGGGGCAGGTGCAGGTAAGGAGGCCAGTTGGCAGTGGGGGTGGGTGCCAGCGGGAGGGGGCCTTGACGTTTCAGCATCCAAGGGGAGGGTTTTAAGCAAAAACGAGTGCTGGAGCCGTGGTTGTCAACATGGCCTGCTGCAGCAGAGTGCCATCCACCGTGTCATCACCTGCATGGTCCCCACCCCTGTTTCTGACAGTCTGAGGGCATGGGGAGGGGGCGCGAGTGTGCGCGTGCGCTGTGCGCACGCATGTGTGTGCCTGGGCATGTGTATGTTGGGAGCTGTGCTGCAAGGGTGCCCTGCTGCCGCACTCCTCCCATTTCTGCTCTGACCTTCTGGACAAGGACACGCACGCTCCTCCAGGCTATGGGACATCCCAGCCCGCCGGCCTCTGGTCATTCTCAGAGTTAGGATTCCCAGCTCTCCCCTCATGCTCTCTAAGGGTCCAGTGGCGATACTGTGTCTCTCTCTCTACACAGATACCTTCAACTTGCAGAGGTGTTCACACCTGTGATCTCTTACAAGCCTCACCGCTGTCCTGGGAGGGGTGCAGACCCAAGTGCTTGCCCCCCTTTCTCAGATGGGGAAACTGAGACTAAGCAGTTTGATGCGATTACTGATTGACAGGACCGGAATCCTGTGTCCTCTTCCCAGTCTCAGACTCCCCACCCGCCCTCTCTCTGCTGAGGCTGGGCTGTGCCCTGGCAGCCTCATTTGGTGCCTTCGCTAGTGAGGAGCCATCGCCTTCCTGTTGGGTGTTTGCCTGTGGAGCATCCAGGAAGTGAGGTTGCCCAGCACCCTGGGGCCGCCCAGGAGAGAGGAGCACGCTAGACGTGGGCAGGCCTCCCTGAAGGGTGAGAGGGAACCCAGGCTCCCCGCTCACCCCTGTGCTCCCCTCGGGCAGGCCTGGCCCCGGTCCTTGGAAGAGGCAGGGCCACGCCCTGGGACAGCCCCTCGGAGGTGGGAGGGAGTGGCGGTCCCCCACCGCGAAGGAGGCGCCGAGCAGGGCGAGGGTCTCCAGTGCGCTCCCATTCTCTCCCTGCACACTCAGAGGTGGGTTCCTCCCCTGTCTGTGAGGGGACGGAGGGCCAGGTGCTCCAGAAACCTCTCTCTCTCTAGCTCCTCAAGGGATTTGTTCGCTTATTCATTCAGCAGACACTTACTGAGTCCGGTCCCATTGAGACACTGAGGCCCCTTGGCTGCCACATAAACAGCTTATGGTAACGCAGGGCCGGCGGCCAGCGCTGGAGTAGTGGGGCAGAAGGAGTGGTGAGCCCGCGGCCAGTGTGGGAGCTACAGGAGTTACGTGGCTCTCGGACCCTGTCCCAGACTCCTGCATTCCAGGGCTTCCCTGGCCATCTTGACAGGTGCCCCTTGATTCCAAACACAATTCATTTCTGCTCCGAGGCAGGTGCTGTCAGGCGGCCTCGGGGCGGCCCGCGGGGCAGGCCTTGGCTTGGGATACCTGCTCCGCCGTTGGCTGCCTGGTGGGCCTTTACCAGATTATTTCAGCTCTCTCGGCCTCCGTTTGCCGCTTATGAGATGAGAGCAACAGCCTGTCTCGTTCCTTTCTCTGGAGGGCAAGTCTTATCTGCTTAGATCCCACAGTGTCTTACAGAGCTGAGAGTGAGAAGGCTTTGGGGTCTCCTGCTGTTTCTGCAGAACCTACAGGCAGCACTCCATGCATTGAGTCCATTTCAGTGGAATCGGGGAATCCAGGTCCCTGACCTCCCTTCAGGAGTCAGTGCTGTTCTAATTATAGCCTTCTCGGCCCTGTTCCCCTGGCCCCGTCTGTGCCCCGCGTAACTCTGTGACTGCGGGGAGCCCTCTTTTCGGATGAGGAAGTGGCAGAGAGGGGTCAGGAACTCTCTCCAGGTCGCCAGGTTCAAAAGTGGAAAGAACCTGGGTCTGAAGCTCAGGTCTCGGCGACTGTTACAGGGAAAACATGGTGTTTTCTCCCCCTCCTCTCCTGTCCTGTCCCCCCTGCTCCTGGAAGAGCCAGGCCAGGTCCTGGAAGTGACAAGCCCTCTGGTGAGAGCCCCTCGGGAGCTGCGTCTGCAGCAAGGCGCTGGCCTGGAGAGGCAGGGCGGCCCTCCCTGTGTGCTGCGCTCGCCTCCTCTGGTCTTCGGCTGTCCTCTTACTTCTCAAAGCTTTCCCCATCTTTTGCCCTGGTTCACCTTCCCCAAAGCCCTGGTAGCCTCTCTTTAGCCTGGATTTACAGGTGAGGAGCTTGCCGCCGGGAGAGTGGTCGCTCACCTGGTCTGGGCGGGGCACCCAGCAGGTGCTCAGGGACCTGGTCTGGGCGGGGTACCCAGCGGGTGCTCAGGGACCTGGTCTGGGCGGGGCACCCAGCAGGTGCTCAGGGACCTGGTCTGGACCGGGCACCCAGCGGGTGCTCAGGGACCACGGGTGGCCGGCTTGCCTGGGCCCACGCGGCAGAGCCCTGGCAGGAGCAGGGCTGGAGTCTGGGCCTCCTGGCTCCTGGGCTGCTGCTCACCTCCGGAACTGGCCACGGGCCACGGGGGTGACATGGTAGGGCCCTCCAGAGGGTCAGAGGGTGGGACGCGCCGGTGTGCTGTCCTGGCCAGAAGGGGATGCACACAGGGAGGGGCTCCTGGCTGGCCTCTTGCTTCTCTCACATTGGTGTTTGTTCCCTGCAGGGTCAGGAGAAGCATGAAGAGTCTTATGCCCAGAGCTTTGACGACCTGCAAGCAGAATTCCACTTCTCAGGGCCGAGGGCCGAGGGCACCTCCGAGGAGTTGTCTGCGGCCTCCTCCCCCGATCAGTCCCCTCCGCCCTGGGATCACGCCCGCAGCCAGGGCCCAGCTCCTGCCTATGTTGCCAGCGGACCCTTTAGGGAAGGCGGGCTCCGGGGCCAGGCCGCCTCCCCTACGGGCAGGGTGAACGGGAGGCTCTTTGCAGACCCCAGAGACCCATCCTCTGCCACGGGCCTGCGGCGAAGGTTCTACCACCAGGACCAGTCCCCCGTGGGGGGCCTGACGGCTGAGGACATTGAGAAGGCCCGGCAGGCCAAGGCCCGCCCCGAGAGCAAGCCGCACAAGCAGATGGTGCGTGCAGGAGGCCCCCGAGTGGGGCTGGGGCGCTTCGCTCAGGGCTGCTGGGGTCAGGCCCCCTCTTCGGGGACGTTCTTCGGGTGCCGTGGCCTGGAATGTCAGGCTCACGGGGGCCTCTTCTGGGAGGGGTGTGCTGCTGGGCGGAGCTGCTGCCTTTGCGGGTGGAGAGGGCGTGCGGGGGGCGCCGTGAACCCCTGAAGGTTGGTCCTGTCCCTGTTCACTGATCCCTGGAGGTCTCTTTCTTTTCGCCCTCTAGCTCAGCGAGCGGGCTCGCGAGCGGAAGGTGCCAGTCACGCGGATTGGGCGGTTGGCCAACTTTGGAGGTGAGGTGCCAGTCCCGGTGAGTGGGGCTGGGGCCACCGTGGGGCCTGTGTGCGGCAGGGAGGCTGGCGACCCAGGGGTGCCCTGGGGAGGATGGTAGCTCCTGTGTTAGCTGTTCCGGGATGTTTTCCGTGGGTGGGCGATTCAGTCTCTGCCTCAGCTCACCCCTGGGGGTCGGTGTGTAGCTGATTCCACGCTGTGAGCTGTGGTTTTGCTTCTCTGGGGGGCAGCGTCTGCAGCATCAGCTTTTCACTCAGGCCTTTGGAGGCCCCTGCAGGGAGGAGGTGGGACAGTGGGGCTCTTTGGCTCCTGGACCCAGTGGTTTTTGCCCAGCCATTTGGGGACCCGTTTGCTGGATTCCTACGGGCCTGCGGGCATCAGTGGAATGATAACGAGGTGCCGTGGCCCTGAGCTGCTGTCGTCCATTTTAGTGTGCTGAGGAGTTGTGAGTTTGTTCTTTTCTTTAGGGGTTTGCATAGCCATTGTGTCCAGTACCCCTGTGCTCTCTTCGTCCAAGTTGGAGGATCATTTTATAGTGAAGGTTTACAGCAGTTGTCTCTGCTTTTATGACATTGTATTGTCATATCCGACCAAGATGTTGCTGTGGAAAGTGCCATCCTTTGCTATGGTTCTACTTGAAGATGGGGTGACTTCTCTAAAGCCCGCTTATCCTCAGTAGGTTCTCCAGACAATACAGCTAATGAAAGTAACAGCCCTGGCCACTTGATTCACGTACCCACCTGGGGCCAGTGCTTATTTGCGAGGCTCTGTGTAACAGTGGTCTCGTTGACTGGTTCACGTTGGTGCCAGTGCTGACTAGTCACGAGCCCGCTCTCACGTGTCTGAGCCTTTACCCACCTGCCTTTTGCTTTGCTGGTTTGTACGTCTCCCCTCCCACAGACCGTACATCAGGCACGCTGCTCTCCCCGGCTGCCTCTTCTCTTCTGGAAACCCCATCTTACTCCTTGTTCAGGAGTGGCTCTGTGCTCCCTGATAACCTGGTCCTCTGCAAGCTGGCCTGATGCGTGGGTTCTAACATTGAAGGAAGGCTGGCTGTCTTCCTTAGGTGCAGAGCAAACTAGGTTAATTGGATAGAATTTTCTCAACTCTGAGGTTTTCTTCCATAATTGTTATCTTAAAATGTGGCATCTGCTGCTACTTAGCTTTTCAGGAATCTAGCATACAGTGTCATCTGAGTTTTAGCACAAAATTATTGCTTCATTTCATTTTAATGGATGAGCGTTTTAAGCAGCTCCTCATAGAACATTGTAACTCCCTGGGGTGCCACTACCAGAGTGGGTTTGGGTTGCTGCTCTGGTGGCTTCCAGTGGTCCTTATTCCCCAGAAGACATGGCACTTTCCCTGCTTTGCTCAGTGGCTATTAGTTGGGACATTTATTATTCTTAAAGTATTAGATGGAGATTCTGTTCTCTCCCCCATTAATTTGAGGGCAGGAACTGTTCTCTTCTTACTTTGTAGTTAGTCTTTCTCTGTAACCTGTAATCCTCCTCCCCTCACTGCAGACCAGGGCTCACCACAGAGCTCTGTCCCCGTAAGGCTTAGTTTGACTGATGTATTTTAGAATGGGTGTAAGCCTCTCTCGTGAGTCTTTGCCGGGGTGGGGTAGTGGAGGACCTGTTTGGGAAAAGTGGTCAGGATGAAGGTCGTGATGGCCAATTAGTATTTGATGGAAGTCCTGGTGAAGCAGGCAAGAGTCAGGCCTTTTTGGGTGGTGGGTTAAGGAAAGCAGACTGAAGTGAAAGCGGTTGTATAGGAAGGTGTGTAGCACAAAAAGTCAACTTCATTAAAACGAGGGTACAGGGCTCCCCTCAGGGCGTGGGGGACGTGGGCTGCCAGAGGGAGCTAGGGTTGGGGTGAGGAGAGACCCTGGTCTTTGTAGGGGCTTTGCACCATCAGGAGCCTCTTGAGCCCTTGCTGACAGCTGCCTGATGCCTGGAGCCGCCCTTCAGAGTCTGTGCTGGAGATTTGCTCACAGCTGTGATTCGGAGCTGCACACGTTGCCCAAGCAGTTGGCAGCTCATGTTTCAGGATTAGAGGTGGCAGGATGGGAGCAAAGAGGAGCCAGGTCTGGAAAGAACGTGCAATTCTGGCCCCAGAGGTGAATTCTGGGCCTTCTACCCTATCCAGAGGTTTTCAAACTGGGGTTTAGGACCCTTTAGTGAGTGTGAAATCAGTTTAGTGGGTCAGGACCAGCATTTAAAGAACAAATTAGGGGCTTCCCTGGTGGCGCAGTGGTTGAGGGTCTGGCTGCCAATGCCGGGGACACGGGTTCGAGCCCTGGTCTGGGAAGATCCCACATGCCATGGAGCGAATGGGCCCGTGAGCCACAACTGCTGAGCCTGCGCGTCTGTAGCCTGTGCTCCGCAACAAGAGAGGCCGCGAGAGTGAGAGGCCCGCGCACCGCGATGAAGAGTGGCCCCCGCTTGCCATAACTAGAGAAAGCCCTCGCACAGAAACAAAGACCCAGCACAGCCATAAATAAATAAATAAATTTAAATAAGTTGTAACATACTGGTTCCCTTAATAAATTAAATAAAATCTTTGACATGCGTTCATTTAAAAAAAAACAAATTAAATAGAATGGAATTGAATAAAAAAGGATCAGAATTAGTATCATAGATCCTTAGAACGGCACATGTTGCAAAAATATTTCTGTTTCAGAGATCTAAATATACTATTGATGTATGTTCTTCATTGCATTGTGAAGTATATGGCTTACTGGTGGGTCATTATCTAAACAGTTGGAAGTAACACTGCTCTACTTTCTTCTCCTAGAAAATGCTTCTGGCCTTTCTTCCCCTCATGAGGGTGAGATGTTTTTGAGGTGTAGACTAACAGACTTTAGGAAGTTGTTACACTGCAGGTATGAGAGAAAAGGATTGCTCTAGATCTCAGAGGGGTAGGATTGTATTTGGGAAGGTCAGCAGCAGGTATTCAGCTATATAGAGGCAGAAGGCAGGGGCTTTCCATTTGGGTGGCTCATTCTGATGCCGAGATGGTGCAGGAACTCTAGGTCTAATTTGGCTGTGGGACATTATGGCTCTGATGCTGTGGGCATGGTGATCTGTGGATATTAGATTTTGTTGGAGAATGAAATGAAAGATAGCATCAGATATTGGATTTGGGGTCAGAACTGGGCTTTAGGTCATCATAAGATTTGGGTTATAATTCCGGCCCTGCTTCCTATGGCCTTGGGTCTTGCCTTGGTTTGCCTTTCTGTGAAATAGGGGTCTTGCCATTGACTCCAATGGGAATATTTTGGTAAATGTTCCATGTGTATCTGAAAAGAATTCTGGCATTGTCAGGTGCAGTTTATCTATCTGTCTAGTCTAGTTTGTTACTCACGTTAATCAGATCTTTTAATGATTTTTTTGGTATGTTTATTCTTTTGTTCTTTTTTTAAAATTCTTTTTAAAATTCTTTTTTAAATTAATTTTTGTTGGAGTATGGTTGCTTTACAATGTTGTGTTAGCCTCCATTGCACAACAAAATGAATCAGCCATACACACACAGATATCCCCTCCGTTTTGGACTTCCCTCCCATTTAGGTTACCACAGTGCATTAGGTAGATTTCCCTGTGCTATAGTATGTTCCCATCAGTTGTCTATTTTACACATAGTAACAATAAAGTATAGGTGTCACTCCCAGTCTCCCAATTCCTCCCACCCCACCTCTTCCCCCTTGGCATCCATACATTTGTTCTCTACATCTGTGTCTCTATTTCTGCTTTGCAAATAAGATCATCTATACCATTTTTCTAGATGGTATGTTTATTGTATCAGCTATCAAAAGAGACATTTAAAAGTCTTATGCTATGATCATGGATTTACCTACCTCTTAGTTCTGTCAATTTTTGCTTTAACGTTTTGAAGCTGTGTTATTGGTTGCTTACAGATTTAGAATTCTTATATCCTCCTGGGGATTGACTCCTTTATTATTATGTCTTACCTCTCATCTCTATGAAAGTCTACATTGTCTGATATTAGTATAGCTGTTTTCCAGCTTTTTTTTGGCGGGGGGGTGGTCAATGTTTGCATTGTATATCTTTTTCTTTCCTTCTCCTTTCAAACTTTTGTATCCTTATATTTAAGGTATGTGTTTTGTAAGCAGCATATATATATTTTCTTTTCCTGTGATTTAGGTACAGACATTAATCTTACTCTTATAATGTGAGTATTAGGTTCATTTACATTTAATAGAGTTGCTGGTGTATTGTGGTTTATACTTACTGTCTTAGTCTTTGTTTACTGTTTGACCCATCCATTCTGTTCCCTTTTTTCTCTTCTGTCTTACCTTCTTTTTACAAATTTTTACCTTTTTTTTAATTGAGGTATAGTTGACGTATAATACTATGTAAGTTTCAAGTGTACAACATAGGGATTCACGATTTTTAAAGGTTAGATTCCATTTGTAGCTATTATAAAGTATTGGCTATATTCCCTGTGCTGTACTATATATCCTTGTAGCTTATTTATTTTATACATAGTAGTTTGTACCTCTTAATTCCCTACCCCTTTCTTCCCCTTCCCCCTTCCCTCTCCCCACTTGCCTTGCCTTCTTTTGAATTAATCAAATTTTTTATTGTACATGTTTTCTCTTTATTAGTTTGTGTGTTATTATCCTACTATACTTTTAGTGGTTTCACTTGAGATTACAGCATACATTCTTGACTTACTACAATGTAATAGAAGTGATTATTTTTACTACTTCCCCAGTAATGCTAGCACTTCAGAGCAGTTTAAATCCCTTCTTTGTGTGTGTGTGTGTGTATGTTAATGTGGATATGTATTTTGTTTCTACACACTTTATATTATATACTAAATTATTGAGATATGTTAAACCTCACAAGATGTTATTTCTTTGTATAGCCCATATGAGTTTAGATTAGCCACATATTTACCCTTTTTGTGCTTCTTTCTCCCTTCATTTTTATATTAGAATTACTTTTGGGGTAATTTTCCTCATCTCTGAAGAACTACCTTTTCTCTTTTTTGTAGTGCAGAGTGGTAATCATTAATTCTCTGTTTTTATTTGTGTGTAAATGTCTTTATTACACTTTTGTTTTAGAAGGTATTTTGGCTGGGTATAATACTCCATGTTCAAAATTAATTCTTTTGGACACTTTAGCAATATTATTCCATTGTCTTCTTTTTTTTGTTTTGTTTTGTTTTTGTTTTTGGCCGCACCATGTGGCATGTGGGATCTTAGTTCCCTGACCAGGGATTGAACCCGCGCCCACTGCAATGGAAGCGCAAAGTCTTAACCACTGGACCACCAGAGAAGTCCCTCAGTTGTCTTCTTAACTTCCATTGTTTCTGTTGAAAACTTAACTATTCGTTTTATTGCTGCTCCTTTGTAAGTAATTTGTATTTTGTCCTCTGCTTTTAAAATTTTCCTTTTGCTTTTGTTTTCCAGCAGTGTGGCTGTGACATGCTTGGGTATGATTTACTTTGTTTTTATCCTGCTTGGGATTACGGAGCTTCGTAAATCTGTGCTTGATGTCTTTTCATCAATTTTGGAAAATTCTGGTCATTTCTTCAATTATTGTTTCTGCCCTGTTCTCTTTCTCCTCTCCTTCTGGGATTCCAGTTACACATATGTTAGATTTTTCCCTTCTGTCCTGTGTGTCTCCTCAACTCTTTTCTATATTTTTCATTTGTGCTTCAGTAATATAGGTTCAGAGGAGATGTCTTATCATCTCCTCTGCACCTATGAAATGAGGGAGAACTGGACGATTATAGAAATGAGACCAACAGATAAAGTAGGCACTAGAGAAAACTTACCAAAAGGAGTTGAGCACTACGTGCCTGACTTCCTGAGGGTACACGCTGCACACTTGCTGTCACTCTAAGCAGCCAGCGCTCCTCCGGTGCTCTCTGAGGCAGCAAGACAGATGCCCTGTAGGTCCAAGAGCAGTTTGTGCCCTTGGCAGGGGTGAGGGAGCATAGTTTCTACTTTTTCCAGGAGTATACTTTAAAAGGGACTCTTTTGTCTATTTTTTGTCGCTTAGAGCCTCTGTGAAGGAGATTAGGGCAGTTATAATCTCCAGTTACAGATGAGGAAGCTGAGCCACAGTTGCCAGTCACCCAGGCCCATATGTGCATTTGTGACGGTCCTGGGACCAGGGCTGAGGAGGCCTGTATCATACAGATGGCAGTCTGAGCCTGTCGCCCCTGAATTCGTCCCATCTCCCCTGAACCAGCAGAGGGGCGGTCAGGTCTTCCCCCCCGCCCCACTCTGGCCTAGTTCTGAGAACCGAGGAGAACACTCTACAGGGAACTTCCTCCACCGCTCCTTCCTATTCGCCTTCCTGCGATGCCATGGGTTGCAGCCCCCTCCCAGGCCCCCTCTTCTTCCCGGCGCCTGGTGCTGGCACAGCGTGGAGGATGCAGGTGATGGAAGAGAGGGTGGAATTACTAAGGGTTCAGGAACACCTTGAAGAGAAGGAAATATCCTTGTCCGCTGCCTTTTTTGTGTGGACTTTGTCTTATCAGATCAGAAGGATTGTTGGACGTGTTGAAAAAGGGAGGCCTGAGAACAGTGCCTGGCACGTGGGTGGTACTGTGTGAGTGAAGCTGTTTTACCCTCAGATTTGGCCCTTGCTGCTGCAGAGGACCTCCGTCCAGCCTTGCTCTGTAAACATGCCTGGGGGTTCTGGCAGGTTAGGCACCCCTCACTAAGCCTCCTCACAGACGGTGCTGTTTGTTAGAAGGTTTTTATTTACTTTTTTTCTTAACCTCTGTGTCTGTGTGGGCAGAAGGCCAATGCTGCTCAGGGGGCACTCATTTGGCTCTGAGGACCCGCAGAGGGACTTCGGGGAGGAAGGAGCTGGGCCAGGGGCCTGGGCTCCCTGATCAGTCCCACAGCCTGGGAAGCGGCCCAAAGCGCTCCCACCCCCTTGGGGAGACCCTGCTCCTTGCTGCTCCGCACTCCCACTGCGTTTCTTGCCTGCAAAATCTCCGTTTGTGAGAGAAATGTCAGGAACTTTCTTGGAAAGGGCTGGCGCCTTCTCACCGGCTAGGATGGCGGCCAGGCTGCTGACGGGGGCCATGGGGCCGTGGAGCCGGTTCTGCGGCTGGTCTCCTCTGGGACATCCGTGCGGGCCAGGCCGGGCCTGCCTGTGGATCAGAACTTGGACAGGCGCGGTCCTCAGGGCTGGGGGGCTGAGGTGGAGTGGACGGCCTCAGCTGACACCGGAGAGTGAGCGAGCATGGGCTCGGGCTGTCCTCACCAACACGGGGAATCCGAGGCAGAGCCGCTGATCTTCCCGGAGCTGCCTGCAGGTGCCACCCAGCTCCGGGAGAAGGAAGAGCCTGGCTGGGCTCTGCCCTTCTCTCTCTGCAAGGTCCTGAGAATCCTTTCAGGTCAGCCAGGTTGGGGATGGCGGGAGGGCCAGGAGCTCCTGAGGTCAGGGCTGGTGGGCTGGCGGGGCTGCTCTCGCCTCCGGGGCCGCGGTGGGGAGCCTGTCAGTTGGCACCTCCTCGGGCCTGGCACCGGGCAGGTCCTGAGGGAGCTCGCAGGGCCACAGAAGGAGCCTGCGGCCTGCTTTGTGGAATGTTCCCTCCGTGATTCGGTGTTCAGGGACAGGTCCTTGGCCTTGGAGAGCTTTGGCTCTGCCCAGCAGCCCAGAATGGGCCAGAGAAGAGGTTGGCAGAGCGTGTGAGGGGGCCCAGCTGGGGGCCCTGCAGAGAAGGGCGCTCGGCGTCTGCTCGCAGTGGCCCACCCGGGTCACCTTGGACACGTCTGCCTCTTTTGTAGGCTTGTCTTTGGACTTGATGTAGGCAGAGAAAAATCTAGAGGCAGAGAGGCATTGGTGAAGGTCGCTGCAGTTTGAAGGTTAGCGTTGCTGTTGCCATTAGTTTGCTGAGTCGGACAGTGTGCTGAGCGGGGTAGAGGGGGGTGAGCAGAGGGGAGTCACTGTTTGACCGGGGACGCAGCTCTGTGCCCAGTGTCCTCCGGGGCTGGGTTGGGGTGTCAGAGGGAAACAGGCCGTGGCAGCTCCATCCCAACGCACCAGGGTGTCCTTGGGGGCATTTCCAGATGACCGTGGCCTCTGCTCTGGTCGCCAGAACTTGCCTTATGCTGCCCTTGTGCTGACCCACCAGCAACATGGGGTGTTGAGCACTTGAAACGTGGCTGGTCCAAGCTGAGACATGCTTCGAGGATGAAACGCACATTGGATTTTGAAGACTTAGTACAAAAAAAAAAAAAAAGTAACATCTCTCTAACGATGTGTATATTGAGTACTTGTTGAATTGATAATATTTTGGATACACTGGGCTAAGTAAAATATATGATCAGAATTCCTTTCACATGCTTCTTTTTGCCTTTTTTAACATAGCCCCTAGAAAATTTAAAATTATATATGCGGCTGGCAATATATTTTTTTGGCAGCACTGGTCTAGCCCTTTGAATAGGAGAAAGGACAGTAATAGCGAACACCTGAATAGTGTTGCCTTATGCCCAGCCCTACTGGGGGTGCTTCACTCTTATTCAGCTGTTTAATCCTCACACTGACCCACGAGGCAGGAGCTACCGTTACAGCCGGCAAAGCAGAGGGTGCATGGTTGTCTAATGGTGTGTAAAATGTACTGCAAAAACATTTTTAAAAATTGGATTATCTTCTTATGATTTTT
Organism: Balaenoptera borealis; assembly: GCF_965194805.1. Taxonomy (NCBI): domain Eukaryota; kingdom Metazoa; phylum Chordata; class Mammalia; order Artiodactyla; family Balaenopteridae; genus Balaenoptera; species Balaenoptera borealis. Next base: position 24,686,695 of record NC_138860.1, read on the forward strand.
AAAATTTATTTTTCGTTAAATAACTTTTTCAGTAGATTCAATAATAATTTTCATAAAAGTAATACATAATCATTGTAGAAAATTTGGAAAACGTAGAAGCATGTGCAGGTTTCCTTGCCCGGGGTGAGACTCCCAGCCCCCCAGGGCTGTGCTTGCCAAGGCCCGCTGGTCTCAGGGCATCTTTGGTATCTTCCCTGGGTCTTTGCTGTTCCTCCTGCTGTGGTCAGCGTGCTCCTCCAAGTGTTCTCCACTCTCTCGGCTAGTGTGCTCCCGCCCCCCAAGCCAGCTGGAACTGTATTTAAAGTAGAGGAAATAGGCCCTGAGCCAGGCTCCTGGGCTTTCTGTGTGCACTTAGTGGCACCTGCTGGGCTCCTCAGGCCTCTCCTAGACAGTAGGGATCATCCACTTCCAACCTCTGGACCAATGAGATGTTAATAAACCTTGATTTCAAAGGGGGGCCTGGTACCCCATTGTCCTTAGACCACTGTCAGTGCCTGTGGGGCCTTCCCCGCAAGTGAGGGCTGTAGCCTGAGCTCCTGGGAGTCCCCATGGCTTTTGCAAAATGTTCCAGTTCCCACCAATGACTGCTTTATCTTGCAGTGGTAATGCCTCTCCTTGCAGCTTCAGTGAACTGGATTAGAGAATTCTAGAGTATTGGAGGCTCTTCACACAGACTGTGAAGTGGGCGGCTGCATCCCAAGGGGATGCCCAGTGTTGTCAGGATGTCCTTGGCCTGCAACCATTCCTGGTCCACATTCCATTTGTGCTGCGTCCCCCCCAATGCGTTTCCCCGTCGTACGTTGTTTTGGGGTGTGTGTGTTTGTCGCGTGAGCCTGTAGCGAAGGTGATGGAGGTGGCGGTGGAGGAGGCTTTTCCACCGAAAGCACCAACCTTGAGCCAGGTCTTCTCTGAAAACAACAGCTGTGTACCTCCTACCTTTTTATCCCCTCCCTTTTCAAGATGTCTGGAGTGTCAGCGAAGGTCCCCAGGGGCAGGGGGCACTCCCCAGGGGAGCGAGGCAGGTGTCTGTGTGGGGCTGCTCTGGGCCTCGTGGGTGGAGGGCAGTGGGCAGCCCCGAGCGAATGCCCAGAGCCCTCAACCTCCTCCTTGCAGGTCTGGCCGTGGGTCTGGGCTTCGGGGCCCTGGCCGAGGTCGCCAAGAAGAGCCTCCGCCCTGAGGACCCCTCAGGTGAGCTGGGCCCTTGATGGGGAGGGCAGGGTGGGCCCTGAGAGTTGGGCCTGCCAGCTCCCAGCTCCCACCTGCGTTCCCCGAGGGTTGGCCTCCAGGGGCATCTTTCATCTTGTGTTCCGTGTGAATGGCAACCCTGGAGTTTGAGGCCTGAAGGCTCTTCTGTTCCTGTCCCGGCCCACGTTGGCTCACCCAGCCGTCCTGGTTCCTCCGGGCCCGCACACCTTCCCTCTTCTGATAGGAGCCTCAGGTTTGGCCCTGCCTCTGCCTCTGCTCTGCAGAGCTGCTGGGACCCCAGGTCTGGCCAGGTCAGGTGCCCAGGGCTCCCCGTTTGGCTGTGGTCAAGGGGCATGGGAGCTGCTGGAACAGACCCCATGGGGCCCCCCATTCCCCCATCTCGTGACCTGGGGTGGCCATTACCTCTCCAGCTTCAGACGCTTTGTCTCTGAGGTGAAGATCATGACTCCTCTGTCCCCTTCCTCCCAGGGTCAGCCCGGGGTCAGGTCAGAACGCTCAGTTCCCCCTTGTCTGGGTGGCCAGCTGTGGGCGGTACTCCATGGAGAACATTCTGCAGACTGGCTGCTCTGAAACCTGGGGTGCTTATGACGCTCTGATGATGGGTCAGGGGGCAGCTGGAGGCTCCACCCACCTCCTACCTGGTCCCCTCCCCCAGGCTTGTCCCGGTGTTGGGGGGAGGCGGCTAGGCAGGTGCAGGGCGCTTTCCCTTCAGCGGGGTCCTGGGGGCTGTTGAGAGCAGCCCTGCTAGAGCCATCTGCTTGGTGGATTTCTCAAAGTTTACTTGAAGTTCTGGGCTGAGTGCCCCCTGCCCCTCGCCCATTCAGGGACATCAGTTCATTCCGGTACTTGACACCTCCTCCCCCCTTCCCTGGGGACCCTGAGTGATCCCCACTGGCCTGCTGTGCTGTGGTCCCTGAGGCCCTAGTTACAGCCTGGGGGCCCCGAAGTGGGGCCTGCCAGCCATCTGGATGGCCCCGCTTCACCTGCAGAACCCTCTCGAGGGGATGAGGGGCCTCCGCGGAGAAGGCGCTAGCCTGTCCTCCAGGCCCCTGAGTATGTGTGTGTCCTTGGAAGGGACCGGAGAACAGAGAGGATTAGGGAGGGTATTTTTAGTGTTGGTGCTGAGACTGGGAAGTGAGAAGCCAGCGTTCCCCAGGCACAACCTCTCCCATCGTCCCCCCCAAAACTGGCTGCCCTCCGTCCTGCCCCGTCCAAGCAGGAAAGAAGCTATACTGGCCCCAAGGTTACAGCTGGTGTCCTTTGCCAGGGAGGCGGTGGCCCTTGTTGGGGGTCAAGGGGCCTAGTACCACTGGCCCAAGAGCAGGATGTGGGGCTCAGGCCCAGAGGGACGTGCCCTAGCTTCCTGAGCAGGCCCGGGAACCCCTGGGCCTGGAGGGCACCGACCAGCCTGGCCCGGGCCTCCCCAGGGAGCCTCTCCTGAGGGGGGGCCCGCCCACCACGCCCTTGGGCACCCCCGGCTCCCCCCGGGTTGTGTTCAGAACCAGCCTTGCCCGGGCAGGGGCCCAGACTCCAGCCTGTGGAGACTGGCCAGCCGTGAGGAGCGCTGCCTGGAAAGCGCAAGAGGGCCGGGCGCCGTCCCTGGATCTCAGGGGCGCTGCTGTCTCCCGGGCCTGCCGTGTCCCTAGGGGAGAAGATCTCCCTCCTCCCGCCTGGGCCGTGGCCTTCTCTCCCAGCGTCTGTGCCCCGCCCACCTCTCCTCAGGGACACAGGCCCAGGTCCTGGCCCACAGGGCCCAGGGGCTGGGGAGGGCAGAGCGGACATAGAGGGCCGCCTGTCCCTGCTGCTGCCCGAGGTGAGGGGTGATCTGGGCACCCTTCTTGGCCTAGACACCCTGGAGTGGTCCTGCCCCGGGGCTACAGCTTTCTTGACCCCCAGCAGCTGGGCTTCTTCCTGTGGAGCTGAGATCTCCCCCCTTCCCGGGACCCTGTCCTGCTGTCCGGGACCCTGGGGTGAGCCTAACCCCGCGCAGGCCTAACAGCTGCCCTCAGGTGTGGGCCCTCAGCCTCACATCCTCCTGCAGCCCACCCACCCTGGTATATCAGAGGCCATGCGGGACACGGCCCCGGACGGAGGGCAGTGGCATGACGGCCACCTCCCGTGTTCCCCCCTTGGGGACCCACCTCAGACCCACTCTGAGCGCTGGGCCAGGCCCGTGGTGATGCAGGCTGAGGAAAGTGCCAGGCTCTGTGGGGGGCAGCCCTCGGGGGTTCCTGATCTAACTGGGCTCACAGGACAGAGGGCAGGAAAAGCACCGACTGTCACCGGGTCACCCCCTCCTCATCACCTTGAGTCACCACCCTGCACCCTCCCACCCCCGACTGTGCTGAATGGAGGTCATCTGCACACCTGAGGTCCCTGTGCGTTCTCCCCGGGCCAGCTGGCACCAGCCCGGTGAGGCTGTCCTTGACCCTGAGCTCCCCTCCCTCGAGGACTGCGCTCTCACTGCAGCCAGTGGCCGCAGGTGACTGTGCAGAGACTCCAGGGGTCCTGGTGACCTTTGTCCAGGACACTGAGGGGCGAGCGACAGGGACTTGGCAGGGGCTGATACGGAGGGAGAGGCCCCGTGGGCGAGCCTGTGTGTGTGTGTGTGTGTGTGTGTGTGTGTGTGTGTGTGTTGGGAGGGTGTTCAGGTGGGCCCGGGGAGACCTGGGTGGCCCCGGAGGGCCTTCCTCGGCATCTGGGAGGTGGGTGTGAAATGTGGGTTAAAGTTGCATTGCCGGTTTTGTGGACCCCCGGGAGGAAAGACGTTGACTGAGCCCTTTGTGTCCAGCTCTGTGCTGGGACTTTACTGCATCTCATTTAAAACGTGTGAAACCCTGACCTCTTGTTATTGTCCCTGTTTTTACTGGGAGAACCAGTGGTTTGCCAAGACCCACAACCAGGGGCGGGCGGAGGGGCCTCTGGGGGATCCCAGGCCCAGCAGCCCCGCCTGAGGGAGGCCATGGTGACTTTGCTCCTCTGCAGGGAAGAAGGCCGTGCTGGATTCCAGCCCCTTCCTGTCAGAGGCCAACGCGGAGCGCATCGTGCGGACGCTGTGCAAGGTGCGCGGGGCGGCGCTCAAGCTGGGCCAGATGCTGAGCATCCAGGGTGAGTGCGGCTGCGCGGCCTGGGGGCGGTGAGGCAGCGTGGGGAGGGAGCTGGGCTGAGCGTCCAGGGTGAGTGCGGCTGCGCGGCCTGGGCGGTGAGGCAGCGTGGGGAGGGAGCTGGGCTAAGCATCCAGGGTGAGTGCGGCTGCGCGGGCTGGGGGCGGTGAGGCAGCGTGGGGAGGGGAGCTGGGCTGAGCGTCCAGGGTGAGTGCGGCTGCGCGGGCTGGGGGCGGTGAGGCAGCGTGGGGAGGGGAGCTGGGGGGCGAGCAGTGGGGGGCGCCGCACTTGGCCCCACTGGGAAGGGGTGGGAGGTTTCCTGCCCACGGGCTTCTCTTGCTTGAAGCCTGGCTGTTAACCCACCTGGGATGTTGAAAAACAGCGTCTTAAATAGGAGCCCACGGTTGTTTTTCTGGCTTCTTTCTGAGTGTTTTGACATGTCCAGAGGTCCTGGCGTCTCAAAAGTTGGGGAGAGTCCAGCTGACGCCCCCCGGCGCCCCTGCGTGGTGGTCCGAGGGTGCTGTTGAGGGAGCTCACGGGCCTGCGGTGGCGTGACGCTGGGGCCTGGGCTGTGTGGCCCCGAGGAAGGAAGGCGGGGGGAGGCGGCAGCGGCTGAGCCGGCGGCTGGCTCATTGCAGCCCCCAGAGCAGAGCTGGGGTTTGGGGGGCCCTCGGGGCTTCTGATGGTGCCTCCCAGGGAGGAGCACCCGAGGGGCTGGTGTCCTGAGTGGGAGCACAGCCAGTCCCCCCCACAAGCAGTCAGATGGACTCACTGAACTGGCCAGGTGCAGGACAGGACAGGTCCAGGCAGGTGGGGGCAGGCACTGCCTGTGCCTGTGCGGACTCCCGAGCGAGCGGCACGCGCCCCTCGGAAGCCCTTCCGTGCGTGAGCCCCGCCTCTAGGACGGAGAGCCTCAGAGATACGGTCAGGGCTCTGCAGGAGCGGCTTCATCGAAGGATTCTTTCTGGTCTCAAACAAACTGAAGTCAGCCGCTGTCCGGCTAGTGAGCTGCGTGTTGAAGCTTCTGTGTGCATTACAGAGTATTTCCGAAAGCTATTCAGCGACGTGGGAAGTGCTCGTGAGAAACGGCTTCAGGAGGGGAGTCGGCCAGAGCGTCTCCAGGCAGCGTGACTGCAGTCAGGGAAAAACGCATAGGAAAGGGTCAAAACGAAAAAAGAGAATGGTAGTTCTCTGTATGTAGATTATGGGTATTTTAAACATTTAATACACTTTATTCCCTAAATGTGTTTCTTTTATAATCATAAAAAGCTGTGCCTGCTCTTTCTAAGGAATCCACCTCCTCAGGTGCCTGGGTGAGTTCAGAGGCCCCGGCACACGCCGCCCCGCACGCCATCGGCAGGGCCCGGCCTGCACAGATGCACCCAGCGCCTGGGCGGGGAGGGGTGCCGTGGGCCGGGCTGCGGGGGTCTCGGATTTGGTTGTTGGCCGAGGTGGGCCAGGAGTGTGCACGGGTCAGTGTCCCTGCGTCCCCTCTGGAGCCTTGGTCCGCAGTATCAGGGGTCTGTGTGCCAGTGGGGAAACGCCCTGTGGGAGCAGGGAGAATCCGAGGCTGGGCCTGCTGTGTGGCATTGGGCCTGTGCCTCATCTTCTCTGAACCTTGGGTTCAGCGTTTGAAGGGCAGAGCGGCACCTCGGCCTCCTCCCAGGAGACCTCGCTGGGCAGGGGTGATCGAGGTGGCCTGTGCGCCCTCCTTCCGAGGGGTCAGCCTTCCGCTCTCTGAATGCTCTGCTGCCTTCCAGACGACGCCTTCATCAACCCCCATCTGGCCAAGATCTTCGAGCGGGTCAGGCAGAGTGCAGACTTCATGCCACTGAAGCAGATGATGGTGAGGCCGGTGCGGCTCAGGGTCCGGGTGCTGGCAGCCCTGCGGGAGGGGTAGGGGGAGGGCCCCTCAGGGTGTCCCCGGCTGTGCTCACGGCCCCTCCCTGGCCTCCCCCTCCAGAAAACTCTCAACAGCGACCTGGGCCCCAACTGGCGGGACAAGCTGGAGTACTTTGAGGAGCGGCCCTTTGCAGCCGCCTCGATCGGGCAGGTGCACCTGGCCCGCATGAAGGGCGGCCGCGAGGTGGCCATGAAGATCCAGGTGGGCACCCGGGGTGTGGGCTCGGTGCCCTCAGGGGCTGCACAGGGCCAAGCCGGGCCCTGCAGTGAGGGGCCTCTGCACCCTACGTCCCCTGTGTGTCCCCGTGCCCAGGGCAGGGCCTGTGTCTCTTCACTTCTGTCCCGGCACTTGGTCAGCAGTGGGTGCTGAGAAGTATTTGCTGAGTGAGTGACTGTAGGAGGGAGGACAGCCTCCCAGCATACTTGGTTTGGGGGGGTGCAGGGACTGGGGACAAGTGACTGTCTGTCTGGGGCCTGAGCCCAGGGATGGGGATGGGGGAGGGAGCGGTCGGCAGTGGAGAACAGGGTCGTGGTGGGCCCGGGGGTCACGGCAGCACTGGGGGGTCTTGGCTCTGCCTCGCGGAGGTGCGGGGTCCGGAGGGACACAGCTGGGCAGCTGGTGGGTGGCAGGAGGGCGGGGGCCCCGCGGGGCCCTGCTGTGTCTGTCTGCCTGACTCCCCTCTGTCCCCCGCAGTACCCCGGCGTGGCCCAGAGCATCAGCAGTGACGTCAACAACCTCATGGCCGTGCTGAACATGAGCAACATGCTTCCAGAAGGTCTGAGGCTGCCGCTGGGCAAGGGCAGGCTTGTGGGCGGGCTCTGGGGACCCCAGGGGGCCTCCCGGGGAGCCCCAAGTCCCTCTGACACTGTCCTCCCTGGCCCAGGCCTGTTCCCTGAGCACCTGATCGACGTGCTGAGGCGGGAGCTGGCCCTCGAGTGTGACTACCAGCGAGAGGCCGCCTGTGCCCGCAGGTTCAGGTGCGGCTCCAGCCTCGGGCCCTTGCCTGTTGCTCCCGCTGGGGAGACAGAAGGGGCGGCTTCGGATAGCCCGTCTTGGGCTGAAGGCCCCCCCAGCTCTGAGGGGCGATGGCTGGGGTTGGGGCCTGAGGCCGGAGCCGTGTCCCGCCCAGCTTGGGGCATGGCCCTCCGCCTGGGGGGCTCAGCCCCTTGCTGTCCTGTGTGTCGCCCCAGGGCGTTGGTCGGGGTGGGGGATCAAGGAGGCCCGGGTGTCACCTCCCACCCACCCCTGCCAGGGAGCTGCTGAAGGACCACCCCTTCTTCTACGTGCCCGAGATTGTGGACGAGCTCTGCAGCCCCCATGTGCTGACCACGGAGCTGGTGTCCGGCTTCCCCCTGGACCAGGCCGAGGGGCTGAGCCAGGAGATCCGGAATGAGGTGGGTCACAGGGTGGCCCTGGAGCCCCGAGGCCCCCCTGTGGGGCAGAGCGGGCAGGAGGGCTGCTGCGTTTCCCCACCTGGTGGTACGCTTGGCCTCAAAGTCAGCTCTGGGCATGAGGCAGGATGGGGTGGAAGATGGGGAGGGAAATGGGAGTCAGGCTTCCCCGGCCCAGATCCAGGGGCCACCGGGTGGCCCGGCGCTGGTGACGAGGACCCACCCGGCCCCCAGATCTGCCACAGCATCCTGGTCCTGTGCCTGAGGGAGCTGTTCGAGTTCCACTTCATGCAGACAGACCCCAACTGGTCCAACTTCTTTTATGACCCGCAGCAGCACAAGGTGAGCGCCCAGTGGGGCTCCCATGGGGAGCCTGAGCTCCGCTGGAGCAGGGTCCGAGATCTGGGGGTCTTGGCCCCCCGCCGCCCTGTCCCCCCAACCCGTGCTCCACTGGGGCAAAGCCTACCCGGTATCGCCCGTTCCCAGGTGGCTCTTCTGGACTTCGGGGCAACTCGGGAATATGACAGATCCTTCACGGACCTCTACATCCAGGTAGGGGTGGAGGCAGGGCTTGGCCTTGGCCCGTGTTCTCCTGAGGCTCAGATGGGATGCTTGGGACTCGGGGACGGGCGGGCGGGCTTCCATCCTCACGTCCCTGCCTGTCTGCAGCGTTTGGTGCCCGTGGATGAGGCCGCAGCTGCCTCGGGCTCAGGGGAGTAAAGGGGAAAGGTGGGTGGGCCGGCAGCTGGCCTGTGTGGGGCGGGGCAGGTGCTGGCTCCCTGGACCCTCAGGAGCTCCCCCTCTGTGTGCTGCCCACGGTCCCCTCTGCACCTCCGCCCAGATCATCAGGGCTGCTGCTAACCGGGACAGGGAGGCCGTGCTGAAGAAGTCCATCGAGATGAAGTTCCTCACCGGCTACGAGGTCAAGGTGAGCCCCCCGTGACTCTGGAGACGCACAAGGCCTGCTGAGCCAGACTCAGCCCCAGGCCGACTTCAGTGTGTGTGGGGAGGGTGAGCCATGGACTGCTTTTCCCTTGAAACCTGAAGGGAATCTCAGTTTACAAATGCATGAGATCAGAAGTGACAGCTGCTCTCGAGGGTCTCCACAGGGCCCCTGGGCCGGCCCCACCCCAGCCCCTGGGCTGAGGGCCTCAGAATGCCGGGGGACTGGTCACCAAGCTCTTGTTTTACGCCCCACTGCAGCCCATTCGAGATCCCAGTCACTGGGCTCATCGTGTTGGCGCTCGGGGCCCGGGTGGGCAGATGGGATGGCAAAGCGCAGCCCTCACTCGCTCAGGCCTCAGCAGGGAAAGGGTGAGGGGAGCACTGGAAGTAATCGTAGCAGCCCTCTACATGAAGGGGCGAGCATCTGTGTTCCTGTCACCCAGACCCCACTCAGAAAGCAACACCTTCCTCTCCTGATGACAGTGGGGAAGGGTTGCAGACACACAGGTGGTCTCAGGTCTGCCACCTACGAGGAGTGCAGAGGCTCAGGTCAGCTCAGGCCTACAGACTGTTCTTTTTGGAATGACAGGTGTTTTGTAAAAGCTTTGAATTCGCGTGCCCCCAGGCAGGGTCACACCCTGCATTCGGCCGCAGACCCCGCCACTTCCTTTCTTCTTACACCGAGCCCAGTTCACACATTAATGATGTTCTCCTGGCCCCGTTCTTCAGTCTGGTTGAAACACTCACCTACCTGGCCCACTCCTCGGGGAGCACTCAGCCCAGGCCCCATGATGGAGCCCTGGGCTGGTGAGGGCTCTTCGATCTCACCTCCATTCGCCTCCCTCCAGGCCATGGAAGATGCCCACTTGGACGCCATCCTTACCCTGGGGGAGGCCTTTGCCTCGGAGGAGCCCTTTGACTTTGGCACCCAGAGCACCACCGAGAAGATCCACAGCCTGATCCCCATCATGCTGAAGCACCGGCTTGTCCCGCCGCCCGAGGAGACCTACTCGCTGCACAGGAAGATGGGGGGCTCCTTCCTCATCTGCTCCAAGCTGAAGGCCCGGTTCCCCTGCAAGGCCATGTTCGAGGAGGCCTACAGCAACTACTGCAGGAGGCAGGCCGAGCAGCAGTAGCCGCGGGCCCGGCCGCTAGGCGGGACCCTCCGTCGTCCTGCCGCTGAAACTAGTAGGAAGCCGGTGGTACCCACGCTCCGTTTAAACTTCACCCAGTGAGAGGGGGCCGCGCTGCTCAGAGCCCGTGGCCAGCACTTATACACGGTTCTCATCGCTGAGTGGGTGTGGGGTGAGAGGCGCCAGCACGGAAATGCAGCCCCACTGCTGTCTGGCAGAATCTGCTTATTGTTTATGCATCCTCTGAAATGACTCTCGATAAAAAGACGATTTTATTTCCTTTTCCTTTTTGTAACAGGGCTTTTTGCTAATGTGAATGGTAACCAGAAGATGAGAGTTCTCCTTTTGACTCCCTGCCACCAAAAAAAACCCAAAAACGAAACAGAAAAGCCTTTTTGGATTTTATGGAGTGTGTAATACAAGGTTTGTGTGTGTGTGTGTGTTTCTAGAATGAGATTTGTGTTTTCTGCCTTTTCCTCTCTGGCTTGGATCTGCACGTGGGAGAAGTGCTGATCTGAGCAGTGCCAACAAGCACTACTTCACCAAGCGAGGCCCACCCACACCTGCTTCTGGCTGGTTCCTAGAGGCTTTTCTTGACAAGCAGAGGTTTCCAGAGAACTGCTGCCTCCTGTGGGGAGGGGCAGGAGCCGCAGAAGGGGAGAGAAAGCCACATGCTCTCTGGGTGTGTGTGGGCCCTTCTTCCCACTCCGGCGCCTGGGCCTTTTGTGGAAGATGACGTGCACGTGTCACCTGCTTGGACCCAAGGGGTCGTTTCAGGCTGTTAACCTCTGTACAATTCTTGTAATTGTCTGATTTACTTGTTTCAATTAAAAAAAAAAAATCCTAGCACCATGGATTAATTCTTTCACTTGTAAAGGATTCTGAGCTGATGGTGAGTGAGGGGCCCGAGGTCAGCGTCACACCCTTTCCCGCCTCCAGACGCTTCTGCAAGGTTTGCCCCTGTTCCCAGCGTGAGGCTCTTGGTACCTGAACCTGGAAGGCTCAGCCCATATTCCTCGTCGGAGAAAGGGTGCGGGGAGGGGACGGCACAGCTGCCAGGTCCCTGCCGCAGCAGCTTCCCAGGCCCCACGGCGCAGAGGCGGAGAAGCCACAGCTGCCCCAGAGGCTGTATGACGCGGTGCTGGCAACCGCGGGAAAAGGTCGACACCAGCCCGCAGGGCGAGGGCCTGGCTTGAGTGGCAGTGACACCCACTTCAGGGTTCAGGCGCGGCTGAGGAGCACTTTCCCGGGGCAAACTTCATTCCTCGGGGGCGTCTTGAACATTCAGGCGGGGGCCCTTCTAACGGACTGCGAACACCTTGAAAGGTGCGTCAGATGGTGAAATAACGCGGAGAGATGGCAGTGGTCCCAGATGCATCCTCAGAGTTTTGGGTTCTTAAAGGAAAATTCCTTTCTGCGGTTTGGGATTGACGGCAACAGACACGCTGGACTCCGGGACAGGATGCAGAGGCCGAGGTGGTCTCCATGACAGCCGCTGGGGGCCCTTGAGGTTTAGCCCTGAGCCCAGCACCACGCGCCCATCTGCGGTCGGAGCTTCCACAGCCCTTTCAAAGAAAGAATGTACGTATTCTAGTTACGCATGAACAACCCCTGGGACGCTCAAAGTGGGCATTTTTATAGATGAGGAAACTGAGGCTCAGAGGTTATGGTGAGCTGGCCGGACGTCCATGCTCACTCTAGTCCAAGCCAAAGGCTAGCAAACTATGGCCCCTGGGCCAAACCACTGCCTGTTTTCGTAAGTGACGTTTTCACGGTACTGTCCAAGGTGGCGCTTGTGCTACGTGAAATGGAACAGGGAGGGGGTCTCAGGACAATTATTTAGCTGAAGCCAATTTAAGATTTCCTTTGTTAAGAAAGGCCTTGCCTGCGTCTCCCCAGCTGTGTCATTCTAACTCAAGAGCTGCAGCACAAGTCGTGGGAAGTGTCCGCTGCTTCTCTGCAGGAGGAAGACGGAAGATCAAACAGCTGCCCCGTTTAGTCAGCGGTGGCACCGGCAGGGAAGTGTGGCTGGGGGCGGGCCCTCAGTGCAGTGGGCTCCCTGCTGGCAACGGCATACAGCAGCGCCGCCCACAAACGAGGGCACGGCCTGGCCTTGCACACTGAGCCAATACCAGGGAAGTTTTGACCAGAAGAGGGGAGTTGAAGGCTTGAAGAGAATGGAACACTATGTCACCTGAGCTATGGAAGGAACTAAGAAAGTCCTAGATTAAACTAACCCCACGTCCTTCTAGTGTAACGAGGAAGCCGGATGAGGAGAGGGGCTGGCAGAAATTGGGGTCAAACGAGACGAAAAGAGTCAGTCACCTTTCCTCCGTTCCTCAGACTTTTTAATCAGGGAAAAGAAGACAAAATACTCAATTCGAACAGTTCCCTGTTTTATTGCAATACATCAGAGTCTGGTTAATATTAAGTGATACCAACGTAAAATATCGGTGAGGCGTCTTCTGTTATATTTTGACTGTCCCACCTTAAATATTTCTGTGCAAAAGAATCCACACCATTGTTTGGTAGCAGAGAATCTCATAAAGTTCCCTAAGACAATGAGGGGATAAAACCAAACAAAATGAAATAAGGAGTGATAAGAGGCCAAAGCAGTATCTTTTCCCCTTCCATACACACTTATTTGTCAGCATTATATTCTAAACAAAAAATGATTACACCCAGGCCATGCAAAACTGTACAATAATATTACAATGAGAAAAAAAAAACCCTAAAAAATTTATAAAACAAATGGTATTACACTATCAAATAAAAAGGCAGGTCATTTTGTTTTCATGAAATTTCAAGGTTGACTTGTTTTCATCAATTTCCCCCCATAAATGCAATGGTTTCTGTGTGTAACGGTTGTCCCTGGGAAGGGAGAGGAGCGCCGGCCTACCTACCGGCCTGAGCTGAAACAAGAGACCAGCTGAAGCGAGGCCCTCTTGTGGAGCAGGACTCAGCAGAGAACGCTGGACTTGCAGAATGAAGTCATCACAAGGAAAGGTTTTAAGATGGGCCCAACGAAATGCCATGTGGCTTCTCTAACGAATGCGGGGACGGGGCCACCGAGAGGTGGGGAGCGAGGCGCCCAGTTACTTCCCTGTTCAGCCCAGCGGACCAGGGCAGTGGCGAAGGCTGGCCGCTGCCGAGAATGCCCCTCTGTCCAGAGAGTGGATGCTGAGCTTTACAAAGCTCTGTTCAGCTGGGAGACTACAGTGTTCGTGGCCAAAGGCCAGCAAACGGCCCTGCTGTACCTGGGGGTTAGGGATGTCCACTCACCCCTCCTCTGGCTTTTCTTTAATGATACCTGAGAGTCCACATAAATGCAACTGGTCTTTCACAGAAGCAGATGCGGCCACTGAGTAGCAAAATGACATGATTCTAACCATATGGAAGGCAGAGAGAGAGAGAGAGGCTGAGAGCCAGCTGGGGAATGACAGATTGTTGCTGTAAACATAACAGGAATTTCAGATTCTTCCCTGAAACCTGGGTACAAGAATTGCTTGGAAAACTCAGTAGATGGACCCTTTTTCATTGTATTTCATAGCCTTAAAACTGTGCTCCCTGGGAAAGAAGATAAATCACTCAGTGTAGGTAGGTATGGGTGTGTGTGTGTGTGTGTGTGTGTGTGTACACACATAACTAAAGAAGTGAAATCTGCTTTAGCAATCATTTGACAAGGAGGAAGGCTTTTGTTTTTGGCAAAAAGAAATATATATATATATATATATATGCATATATGTAATTTTATACACCCAAAGCACAAGCAGATTAAAGTAGTCAGAATTCAAGAGTAGACAACAAATTGGCTGAACAAAGATAGCACCAAATACCAACACATCTAGACTATGCCAGAAATGCCTCTTCACTTATTTTTACTTTCTACTGAGAAGAGAAATGAGTTCCTGCTGCCATATACATTCTTTGAATGTCCTGCACGAAAACAAAGGATAACTTCAGACAGCAACATCACATCTGTTCCATGATCTTTCAGTGATCCCTTTCGATGATCATTACGTTTTCTGTTTCTCTAGAACCCATTCCCCATCTTTCCAAACCATTCTCAAGAAGCTTCTGAAGGTAACTGCTTCATATTTAAGAATGGGGATAGGCCCAGCAGAATGATCATTATCTTGGCAAAATACCTCCCAAACTACTACCCTTGGCAGTGTTTCTCCCCCAGAGTTCTACTATTGGAAGCTAATCATATTTGGGACTGCTCTCTCACTACTGGTAAGACCATTTCAGATTACTGGCATATAATCCACTGGGTTAATATTACACCTCCCAGTGAGCCCAGCGGCCAAGACAAGCCCTTCTCTTACCTGCCCTGTTGGGGGGCTGCAGGGTATGACTCAACGTAGTGGAGCCCAGACTTCAGGTACGGTTATATTTTGATCCTAAAAGCATCTTTTAAAAATAAGCACCTACAGGCAGCCGAAACTTAGTTGTCAAAGCTATAAACTAATGGCTTAGTGTGGAGTCCCGTGAATCTCAGCCTGGTCTGCCTCCTCAGGGGAGAAAAGGGAGGCAGGAAGAGGCGAGGGGAAAGGAAAGCAGGGGGAGGGAGGGTCTGGAGGAGAGCGGGCCACGTGCACTCAGCACCTGGCTGGCCGGTTCCCTCCTCTCCCGAGAGGCGTCAAGCTTAAGGAGCTACCGGAGTCCTGGCAATAGCCAGACTCAAGGTCTGACTCTTGCTATCTGAATGCACAAAAATATTTTTACATGACACTTCTTTTCCAAAAGCAGAGGATTTAGAAGGCTAGAATTGTGCAGTAATTTATGCCCATACAAAGTAAAACACAATCAAATCTGAGCAAGCACCAAGTTCAAATGTCAAAGCTGTTATTATTTTAAAATTCTCTATTGTAACATTTTATAATATAATCCCCAAACAGGATCCTTTCTTCCCTCACTGAACCTCAGTAACCTGCTCCAGAGAGTGGCATCAGTGGAAATGGTATAGCTCCCTGTGGCTTGTGGTGGGAAGGCCGGCACAGCTGCTGCTGAGGAGAAAGATGTGAAATCGGGGCCGGGGTGAAACGACAGTGCTCAAACACTGCAATTCAGACAAGCAACGGCAGGAAAATCCTTCCATTTCAGCTGAATTGTAAAGAAGAGAGCAGAAAATCTGTTTCTATTTCTCAGAGAAATTTAGATTAAAAAGTAAAAGAGAGGCAGATTCTCTTTACTTCCATGAAATATTTTTATTTCTATCCCTTTCTCTACTCATGTGCTTAACTGGTGAAATGACTCTGGAGACATGAAGTCCTGGTCCTGCATCTCATTTCCTTGTGGTAATTAAAACAGCGGGAATCCAAATGGAAATGTGACTAATACCACAATACAGCAACTGGGGGAGGAAAAGCTTAAGCAGCCAAGATGACCACGCGGGCTGACTTCCTGCCCGCGCCCGGGCTGAGCGCGTCCATTTCCCACTGGGTGCGGGAAAGAGTATTTGGTTAAGGCTGGTCAAGTCCTTGCATTTGCGGTTTTACCTTATTTGGTAACTAAACCCCTTTCCCAGGCTTATCTGAGGAAGCCCACACCCCCTCAAAACACACCTCCCCCCGCCCCCAGAGAAGCCGCCGCAGCCGGGGCCCAGACGCCTCGCTGCCACTCAGGGAGTAAGGGGATTAGCCAAGGAGAAAAAGCACTTTCTTGAACCCTTTTATGGACCTTCAGAAACTATGACATTCCTTGTGTCCTTTCAGGTGGAAGGGATCCAGAAGGTGACAAAATGCATTTCTACATTCATCAGCAGAAGACACCAAAATATAGTAATAAATGACAAGTGTGGTTCAAATTCTACTGCTAGAAAAAGAAATGTCTTGGATAGAAGTAAATATGCCTTTTAATGATGCTGCTGAAGAGGCTTCAAATGTTAAAAGTCTGGTTTCCAGGTCACACTCCAAACCGATGAAACCAAAGCCTTGGAACGTTCCCTGAAGCTCCCAGGTGGCTGCGGCCAGTGTGAGGAACGGCGCTCAGGGGAATTCCCACGCCTCTCCCTCGCCCTCTGTGAACGTCAGCTGGAGGCCGTTCTACCCTTTAATATCTCAGGTGGAAAACAGACAAGAAACAACACATTTCTTTAAATTAAATGATCTCTGTCTCATATATGCATCCATCTTTTGTTGAATACAAGATGCTTTTTATTATATACAGTCAGTATTTAACCTCTACATTTGTGTATTTAGTTAAACTCTATTTCGTAGTAAAAGATGCATTGTTTTAGTGAACAGGGATTTACTGGCAACGATCAGGTCGACGTTCACTGTGGTGCTGAAGGGGCTTGGCGTGCCCGGGGCCCACTGGCGAGAGCCCCACGTGCTGTCTCAGGGCTACAACCGGACTCTACTGTGAGAACGAACAATGGCTGTCTAATCTTATTCTTATCGCTTACATTTGTGTAATCTGCCTACTTAAGCTACCTGTCAGGGGAGGGGTGAAATATTCTGGAAAGCAAGGCTAAGTGTATGAAATGAAATCGGTATTAATCTGAGCTGCTCAATGAAAGTCTGCCTTTACGGCTGTCGCTGTTCAGTCGAGGGGGCGTGGACGCGAGTCCCAGATGCAGAATTCCTGAGTCCCCGCCTGCTGCTGCTGCGGCCCTGGCGCTTCCAGGCAGGGGTGGGGGGGGGGGGGTGACAGTGAGAGCACAGGGTGAGTGAGCGGAGGGGAGCCCAGAGCGGCCGCTGCCGGCGTCTGGTCTGAGAGCGGAGGCCACTCACGGGTCCCAGCTCCCGCGGTCGGCGCTCTCCAGGGAGAGGCTCTTGGTCTTCCGGGGCGACACCGGGCTGGGAGGGCTGCTCAGGTTGGAACTGTTGGAAGCCGGGGAATGCCTCGGAGAAGCAGAGTCCTGTGAGGCCCAGAGGAAGACGTCAGGGAGCGGCAGAGGGGCGGGAGGGGCTCAGGCCACCGCGGGTCCCCTCCAGCCACCCTGGCCAATGAAGTGACGTGACTTTTCTCCTGCCAGTAGAAAGCCCCGTTTCTGAGCTGAGTAAGAGGCACAGAATATAACAAACGCTCAGTCCCTTCTGCAGGTCTTTAGAAATGTAGGCCGTTTTCATACAAAAGCTATGAGAAGTCTGAACACCTCCAGGGAGAGTGCAGTTTGCAACCCAAGTGACTGGCTCCGCCACCCCCGCTGCGGTGAGTGGCTGATCCCTGCGGCAGCGGAGGCCAGGCTCAAGGCGGTGGGCCGGCTTTGGGAAACGCACTCGCCTGTCCTCGTTCAGGACTTCTCCAAACCCCTGTCCCCAGACAGAGGTGCTGCCCACGCGGTACTCACCTCTGCGTCGTAGTCCCCCGCCGGGGCGTCACTTCCCTGGTCCAGGCCTCCCGAGGACAGCGAGCCCTCTGACGGGGAGGGCATGGGCTGCCGCTTTGCACTGGAGCTTCCTCCGGAGAATTCTCTCTTTAATGCACTGCCGTTCTGTGCGGATGACCCTACAGCACATCGTTCAGGTGAAACTTTATACGTGCAGAAGGGGACGATCCTCTAGAAAGCGCACAGACTGCTGAGGTGACGAGCCATCCTTCCCGCTGCCCTGGGGTCACCCTCCCGCTTAGAGCCCTTCACTGATGGGCCGTGAGTCCAGCTGCGTTACCCTGACACCCAAGCCCACCTCGGAGCCCAGCCGCCAGGGCTGCTGGGTGAGCGGGCAGCACTCACCGGGCCGCTGGCCCCTGCTCGCACTGGCCGTGCCCAGGCTGCCCTGCTTGCGAGACGATTCCACAGAATCAATCCTCCAGTCTCCAGCCACGCGCTACTGCCTTAGTGAGGTTTCCTTCCCACTCCCTGGAGCTCCTACAGCACTTCTTAGCACCTCTTTCAGAGCATTTGGATCTTATGTTGTAATTATGTGCCTGCTATTCTCTGAACAGAAGGACGGTCTTTGCCTCTGCAGGACCCGGTGCAGGACCGGGTATGCAGCAGGTGCTCAAAACACACATGCTAAACGATGAAGCAGAACAGAACAGTTCCCAGAAATGAAGACCATGCCTCCTGATGATGCATAACTGTCACTTAACTTGTAGAGAATTTTCATAAAAAACACAAAGGAACAGAAGAGAAGCATTTTCATCCCACAGGGCAAAAAGCCTGAGATACAAAAATGAGGTGAGTTTCTTTAAAATCACACTCTATTTTGATCTTAGAGTTGGGGTACATCAAAGGAGGACGGGCACCATTCAGAGGAAGAAAAAGGATGACCAAAAAAATCTTAGAAATATTGGGGTATTGTGAGTACCTGTTTAAAACTCTTAGCATTCCCTACTATTCTTTAGTTTTTACTGAAAAATGTTTTAATCTTGCTGAGCTGCAATATTAAGATCACTGGTCAAAAAAGACTGCGAGACCGCGTTGAGGTTTTAGCACAACTACGAGGTACAGACTGTGAAGCCTGCCTGCTGAAGCCCTGTCCTTGGTGATCTCCCCCAGCTTCCTTCTAGTTTCGGTTTGTTTCCTGAGCCCCTCAGCTGTGTCACCATAATTTACTTATTGCAGACGTTACCAACACTGGTTGTATGCTGCATATTATATTATGGAGCTTTAAAAACACCAGTGCCTGGGCCCCATCCCAGACCAATAATAACAGAATTTCTGACTTAACTTTTAAAAGCCCTTCTGATGATTCTAGAATGCATCTCAGGCTGAGAACCACTGACTTAATCTTACTTCCAACACTCCATCCAGTTTCTAAGGCATCTGTCACCAGACATATACTGATTTTCATTTGTTGATGTGTTTCTTTGGCTATGTACTCTTTACTTTTTTGCTGTGGATCTTATGTCTCCTTAGATTACAACCTAATTGAAGGCATAAATCACTTTTTATGATTTCTCTTTCAATTCCATGCCTAGTTTAGTGCTCAATTTAACAAAAGCTGTAATGTAAGTTACTATTTTTAAAATTTTGTCGCTCTGAATAAAAAACCCAAACTGCCAGAGAGCTCTGCTGCTCTGCTTACTAACCTGTGTGACCTTAAGCAAGTTATTTTATCTAAGTCTCAGTTTTCTTCATTTGTAAATAAGAAAATAAATTCTACCTTCTGGGATTTTTGTGGGAACTGAGCACTCAATACACGGAGAATGAAATGTAAGACGGAAGGTGTGTGAGGGGGCTGCCCAGAGCTTAGTATGCACTTACTGGGCTCTTTTCCTCCGTCCTAGTGATCGTTTATAGAATAGAGAACTTAATCCACCTCTGTGATTTACACTTTTTCTTTTCTTTTCTTTTCTTTTTTTTTTTAACTTTGGGAATGTTCCTTTCAGAGAAAAATTACACTCAACCACCCTAATCTTAAAAAATTGAGATGGGCTGTTTTGATTGAACAGCAAAGGGGGACAATCTGAAAACTGTGGTTCCAACTCAGGCAGGGTCTCTTCCAAAGAGTTCTAGATGGTGATTCAGGGGGTTGGGCCCCAGATCTCTTGGGGTGATGGTGTGTAACTCTACATGACCTCTAGGAGAGTCTGCAGGCTCCCCAGTGAGCGTGTCACTGACAGGAGCGGGTAGAGTCACAGTGGAAAGCTCTGTGTTAATTTGACTTCAGTCAGGAAGCCATTGCAAGTCTGGCCCTGGAAGAGCCTGTGCTTCTGGTTCTGGAGGTTGACAACATGGAACCCCGTTTCTTCTTGTGTCTCTCTCGGCAGGCTGTCCTTCTGGAAATTCTTTACGTGAGCTGGGCTACTCTTGAAGCCAGCAAGAAGCACTCTAAATGGCAGATGCCCCTTGGAATTCCTGGGCTGGTCTTCCTCTTAATCTCTATACAAACAGCTTGGTACTAAGAATCTCAAGAAGGCCACGCCTGATTATTGCATTAAAGGCCTTGACAGGGATTTGGAGCTGGCTCCAGTCTGTAGCTTGCATATTGTCAGCAATGACAGTGGACCCTCACTTCAGCGCTCCTAAGGAGATGGCCACTCAGCCCTTTAAATCTCTGTATTACAGGTCCTATCCTCACCTGCAATTCCACAAATCCAAAAGCCCTGAAAACCAAAACTTTTTTCGTACGTTTGATGTAAATTCATGTGGTGGCAGACTTAATCTGAACTGACTGGAGGCTGATTACAGACTTCACTTAAAAAGAGTACATTTATTTATATATTCATAGTATGACTAGTCATAAATTTTGCTGTATAAATATTAATATGTTTGTAGGTGCTGTCTTAGATCTTGCTAGGAATGTAATATAATATATGGTAGATTCCCTTCTAAAATAAAAAAAAAAAAAAATCTGAATTCTGAAAACAGGTATCTGGCCCCAAGAGTTTTGGGTAAGGGATTATGAACTTAACTATTAATATTGTGATACTTTCTTTGCATCTCAAGTGTTGATAGCTTCTGGTTAGTTATATTAAATCTGTTATCTTATCGAGCTACCATTAGTAAAAAGATAATTCATAAAATGGTTGCCATTTTTCCAACTGGCTAGATATTTTCATTGTAATCTAGGCTACACACTGCTTAGAGATGACTTTGGGAGATGACAACAAGTAAGTCACAAGATGGACACTTCAACTTCTGCCTGTCGACTGAAAACTCCTTGCACGCGCTCTGTACGTCTGCAGCCAGTCTCTGCAGCAGGCGCCTGTCCTTGGTTTGCAGGCCCGGGGCGGGGTCCTCCCATGGTCCCAGGGGTGGTCTGTGTGATCACCAGCAGACTGCAGAAGCGATGGCATGTCCCTTCTGAGACCGCTGCTCGGTCTCTCTGTCTCAGGTCACTTGCTCTGTGGGAAGCCAGCGGCCATGTCACCAGGGCACTCAGGTCCACGGTGGTGAGGAACAGAGGCCTGCCAACAACCATGTGAGTGAGCTGGGAAGTGGCTTCTCTAGTCCCAGTTGAGCTCGGAGTTGATGGCAGCCCCGGCAGACAGCTTGACTGCAGCTTCCTGAGAGGCCCTGAGCCAGGACCATCCAGCTAAGCTCCCAGATCCCTGACCCTCAGAAACTGTGAGAGATAATAGACTTTTGCTCTTTTACGCTTCTAAATTTTGGGGTAATTTGTTCCACAGCAAGAGAACAAATGGTATTCCAGCACCCTTCACTTCTGTGTTGCCAGAGCCTAAAACCAAGAGCTGGGCACAAGGCGGGTGCTGACACTGGCGTCCTCAGCATGAACAGTGAGTGAAGGAGGACACTCAGTCTGCACCGGGAGGCCTGACTCGAATGTCTCCCATTCAAGAATACAAGGCAACGAATACGCTTCTGCCTGAAAAACTCTGAACTGTGAGCTGGAGTTACTACCGTCTGTTCTTCTCAGAGCTCAGCTGCAGGGAGGTGAGGGAGGCTACGTTAGCATTACCCCGGGTCCACCCTGGGCCTGCGTTTGCTCGGGCGCACTCGCCCCGCTCTCTCTGATCGAAGCCAATACCAGGTTACTTCGGAGAAAGTGACAGAAAAGCAGCTGTTGGCCAAGAACAGTCTTGCCCTAATGGTCCTTGCCTACTTAAAACTCTTCGGAGGTTTCCCACTGTGTTTTTTAAAAAATAAAAAATGTCTTGCGTTGGTCCCCAAGTCCCTGCTTGATCTGACCCTTGCCTACCTCTTGAGCTGTACTCTTTGTCACTCCCTGCCCACTACCAGGTAGCCACTGTGCCTTCCTTTCAGTTACTCAAACATGAGTCAATGTGACTTCACCCCCGGGGCGGGCACGTGACCTTGCTAATTATTCTAAGTGTGAATTCATCCTCAACAGCTACTGCCTGTTACTCTCTATTTCTGTCCCCTGTTTATTTCCTTCGGGGCATGTTATCATCACAATTTGTAGTGCTGTTTGTCTGTCTCCCACATGGACTGTACCTTCTAAAAGGATTCTATGACTGTTTTCGTAACAGCTGCACTTGTGCCTACTAGGCGTTACCCAGCCAGGCCTGAGACACTGGCCACCGATGACGCACGGCTGCTACCTTGCTATGGAAATGCTCCCTGCAGCCGGGGCCACTTACTTGCTGACAGGCCGCTGCTGGCACTCATGGAGCGACCAGGTTCAGGGCGGGATTTGGTGATAGATGGAATACTGACCGAGCCACTGAATGCTGTCCGACTTTCCTGAGGCCGAGGGTTCTAAAAGCAAAAGAGAAAGAAAAACTCTTCATCCAGAGTGAAACTGATTCTCTACAGAGATGTCTATTTTTCACCCTAATTTCAAGAAATAAAGTTGTCTTGACCAGAGTGATACAGAACAAGAAACATTATATAATCCCTCCCGCCCGCAAAAGTGCTAAAGCCCTAACAGAGGTAACCCTCACCCCAACCAAGGATAAGTGCTTATCTTTATACTTACTGAAATACTTACCAACAGATAACAATTTTGTTCTTGTTGTTGTGAGTGCAGTAAGTGAAAGTTACATGGTTAGAAGTGACAGTGAAATGTAGAATTACATGGACCTCTGCAGATAACTGAAACAAAGCTTTTGCTACATATGAGATTTTTATTTTCTTAGGATAATTCAAAAGCTGAACAAGCCCATTTAGAAGAAAGTCACTTAAAAGTACATTCTTCTCAAGTACACCTTCTATTGTCCTGATACTGAAGGTGCCATTTGCATGTTCCCATCCCAGTCACCAGGCAGCCTTCCTGCCTCACAGAAAGATGGCAGCACCACGAGTCATAAATATGACGCTTGTTAACAATCACAGCCTGGGTGAAGTCATTTAACTTGGGAGTGTTGGTGTGAGAAGTTTCCCTTCTAATATTGAATAATGTTGGTGTCCAAGGGAGGAAAATGAGCCATAGAGTACTCTGGAAGTCACACACACCTAGAGAGGTGGTGCGTAGGACCAGCTGTCTGAACACGGTCTCCTCGATGGCCCTAACCTTTTCAGACCAGAAGGGGTGTCAGGGCTGGTACCTGAGAGAAGGTTATGGCAACACAACTAATGCAGGGCCACAGCTAGCAAACATCCACTAACATCTCTTGGAAAACATGCACTAATATATCTTGAAAAACTCCAAATCATACATTTTAAAGAATCACACATATTGAGATTTGGCTGGCTGGCTGGCTCTAAATTCAACCATTGCCATTTTGGTTCATATATCAAATTTGCAAAGTCCATGTAATTCTTACTGTGTTATTTGTTTAAAGCAAACACTTTACCTTTTTTTCTCTAAGAAAATAAAAAAATTTAAAACAGAAAACAGTGCTAGCATTTCAACAGCCACTCATAGGAGCAACCCTGCGAGATGCCGATGACAGGCATACAATGCAGCAGAGTCAAGTTCAAGAGAGATGGGGATATCAGTTTAAACCTTTACATTTTTATGGTTTTTGCTATTAACCTTAAGGTACCTTTGTGTCGTCCTTTTCTATAAAACAAACCTACCCTAGAAAAAAATGGCAAAAATTAAGCCTACAAAAATACCAGTGGTTTAGTAACACTGAATGTTGAGGTAATAAACGAATGATACACAGAAGATATGTTCTGGGGGGGGAAAAAAAAAAAACCACACAAAACCCAAACCCAACAGTTTATCATTCATTCAGCTGAAGTTCAACTTCATTATGAAGTAATGTGAAACCTAAGCTGATGGTCCTTTTCCTGCACAAATATGCTTAAGATTAGGGTAAAACTTCCACCAATCGTAGTGTTTCTATTTATAGAAGACTAACTTAAGCAACATTCCCACAATCTTTTATATCAAAAATTCTTGACTGGTTAGTTTATACAACTTCCCCTAGAATCCACTACCTGAAATCTGTTACCAAGCAAATTGAAGCTTAGTTTATCATAAGTAATCTTATCTTGTGAAATAAGACACTTAAATGACATTATAGTTTAATGTCAATAACAATGACATTTAAAACATCACAATTTAGAATGCAAACAAAAATACAAAAATAAACTTCTCACCCTACAGGTAATTTTCTTATTGGAAAATTACTTTACTAAATACACAAATAAAAAAATGGATGCTATTATTTTCTAAGCCAGAGGAAATGCGTTTGCATGATACAATCTAAATATTTTATTATCTGCAAAACAAACTTGAGAAAATGCTCCCTTGAAGTCAGTACATATTTCTTGACAGATGTATGGATATTCAGCTTGAATGGCCACTTGCTCTCCATCCCACTGCAGAGACACTAGTTACAAAGATGCAAGGCTGCGTGGAAGGACCCAGTGGCAGGTACCACGGTCCTTCAGAATGCAGCGCACTCTGTGCTTTTTTCTCTTGTTGATTTACTTCTCTTATCTTGGATCCTGGCTGGAATTAAAGGTGCATCAGCAACTCAAAGATTAGAAAGACTACTTTCTTTTGGTAATTTTTCCTGTTATTCACTGGTACTATTATACTTTATAATTTTGAGAATTGTGAGCTTTTCAAGAAGGGGTTTATTGTAGATAAAAGGCCTTTGGACAGGCCCTCCTGTAGACTTTAACTTCACTAAATATAAAAAATTTCTCTGAACTGAACTGGTTTTAGGGTAACGAGCAATACAGAATTCAGAAATTCTAGATCCCTTTTTTGTTTGTTTTTAATAGAATAAAGACTTACTCAGGGGCTATTTCTTTCTTTTTTTTTTTTTTCAGGGGCTATTTCTTATGGTATCCGTAATGAAAAATATCATGATGGGGTGATGTTTTATTAGACATAGAAAAACCTCCAATACGGTTTTAGAAATAAAACTGAAATCTTCCCAAATCCTCATCTTTTTCCTCAAAAGAAGAAAAAAGTAGAACTCCAAGACAGAAGAGGAGGAAGAGGAAGAACAGAAGTTTGGCAACAGAGAAACAGGCCAAAGGGAAACGTTCACAGAATGTACCCCCTTGGCGGTGTTACATATGAAGCCAGGCAGAGATCCGCACATGGTTAGTACAAGTTAACACCTAACTCAGCTGTTCATACCCTCAGAGTCATAAAGCTTGGTGTACCGGGGACAGAGCGTAGAGACGGGGAATATTCAGGGTTTATGGAATCAGGAGAGAGAAATTTTTCAGCAGAATTAACAGTCATGTGATAGATGTGCTCAAAGTTGATCGGAGAGGAGATCAGACCGGAGTGATGATGAGGGGATGGATAAGGGAAACCCGGCTATCAAAAACAACAGAAAGAAGAAAAAGGTAATGAGGTAATGAAAATAGATTCACTGGATATATGTGACATTTCAGACAACATGCATGTAGAAAAAATGAAGTAAGTATCTCACATCAAGAATTGAATCCATAATGAAATACTTTTAGGCCTTAGAAAGTTAAATTTTGTAATTCTCTTGCCAGTTACCTAAAGAGCTGATTTGCAAAAAATCATTTGCCTCATAAACTTATTCTCTCTTATTACTATCAAGCTGAGTAGAAACTGGACTTTCAGAGATACAAGTAGATTTTCAAAATTTAGTTCAGTATTTTCCTATGTGATAGAATCAAAACATGGCAAAAATCTACCAAGAACATTAGGGATAGAAAAAGCGAGAAATAATTAAAGAAAAGAACAAGTGAACCTACAACCAGTCTCTCACCAAAAGCGTTATGAAACTGTTCCTTTAGAAACTAAAACCATTTCCTGGTATTTATAGACTTGACCTGTGTTTGCTTTTACTGATCTTATCTTCCTGTAACAGAAATAGTAACTGTGGAATATACCAATTATTGGTTTACCTTTAAGTAGCCCAAGCTTATCTCCACTTAGACACCCAAAGAACATGTTTGTTTTTAACAAGAGAACAACCTTCTCTTCAATGTTCAGGTGTATTTTTAAAAAATGAAATAATGTAATACTAAAGACATAGAAGAAAGTTTTTGAAAACAAGGGCTCTAGTTTTTCATGTTAAAATAACTTGTGAACATTTGGGAACTGTCACTCAGCACCCAGTCACCTTCTCTAATGGGAACTTTCTAAGTTCAGTTTCTGAGAACAACTGTGTTTCAGGAAAACATCCTACCATCTCTTCATTAGAGACAGGCTGAATGACTTCCCGGAGACATGCTGACTGATATTCTCATGAGTTGAGATGAGCTTTCTTTGTTAAAAAAAAAAAATCTGGTAAATTAGGGAAGCTTAAAAGAAAGGTAGAGATGTGAGTGAAACCAGTACTTTCTAAGGTTCTTTTCAAAAAGATAAAACTATTGATATAAATGTAACTTTAAGAAGTAAAATTACTTCATAAAAGTCTAAAAGGTCACCGAGCTTGAAATTTTATTTGTTAACAATTTTAGGAATGGGTAAAAGGCTAGGAGAAATTTTATGTGCTAAAAAAAATAAATCTTTTAGAGGTAAAATATTACTCTTGCATTCAACTAGAGACAAATCTATTCTTTATTACAAGTATCCACTTATGAAAAAAGGTAAATGACAAAAAGGATTCAAGGAAACTACTACAGTATGTATTTGTAAGACACATATGCTGTTTTATATTAATTGCTTATATTCTCTTGGCTCACTAAGACACATATGAAAGATTTCCTATATCACATCTGATATAGGAGATAAAAGAAAAAAATGACTCCTTACCCTTACTATCTTTTCCACATTCATGAGGCAAACAACCCTTTTCAGCATCATTTTGGTACAAAGGAAACAGAATAAGCTCCCAAAGACATTCAATAAACTCTCTAAGCTTGTAAGTATTTCAGAGAAAGGCAATACTGATTTGAATAAGTTAAACATAAAAATTTCTGGGGTACATGCTCTTTGCACGAATGACAACATCATGGCTTTGGTATTTGAAAGTGCTTCTTATACATGTTAACGTTAGATGAATTAAATCCATCTTTATTTTTGGAAATAGTTCATTAAATATAGAAAATTACAGTGGAAAGAACATACTAAAATCTGAGACTATATTAAAATATCACAAGCTTTTTAATACATGTATACACACACACACATATACACACACACACAGAGGTACAGACATGTGTATTATTTTCTTTTCAGACATGCATATTACTGTGTTGTTTACCAGTGTCTACTCCAAGGTAGGTACAGTTCTGGCATGACAATATATCAAAAAATATTTGTTAAGTGATTCAACGGATGCCTGTGACAAACCCCAGCTTTTATGTTCTTTGCTAGTGAAAGGAAGAAAGTCAGGTGAAAATAAAGAACAGGAGTTCAGACACATAACATCTTTGCTACAATACTACATGTACAGGTGAACAGGTTTCAAAAATTTACACCAACTTCTTGTCCTGGGCATTCAAAAGTGCTTATGTGATAACAAACCATGAAAGGAATGAAAGGAACATTAAAAACTGGATTGCACCTCTAGGGTAAAAAGTCACTTGTGTTAATTACAAAAAGAACCAGCAAGGCAGTCATGGGTTAACAAAATCAGTGACACTAATACTAAAAATCAAGAGGTCTAATGGGAATAAGTAGCCAGCACGGGAGGCCCTGTGTCATGGGGTCAGATCGATGTTGAATCTTTGGGAAATGCTATCTGAACTTGTTTTGCCCAGTAATTAAGAATGGACCTTATTCTGAACAACAACAACGACAAAATAGAGATTTCGTTTACTTTAAGTGGTGGGAGGGTGAAGGGAGAAAAAGGAGGGATGCTGGGATATGAAAGTTCTTACAATGCTTGAAATTTCACATTTTGCTTCAGTGTGCTTATTCAGGGTGTAGAAAGACCAAGTCTTACTGTGAATGAAGGTCTGAAAAACATTCTGGAACATTAGCAAACTGATTTTTCACCTGGTCAAGCAGAGGAACATTTTATTAAATCCTAAAACTATTTCTCCTTAAGGAACATACTGTGGGATATAACAGAATTTATAGAAAAATTTTCCATAATTCTTCTTGCTGTGTTATTGGAATATATGAGAGGGAAACCATACTGTTCTTTTTTTGTACACCAGAATGAAGCAAGTGTGAGAGAAAGTTTAATTTTAAAAGCATAATACCCATTAAAACCTTGTTCACTACTGAAATAATTTTGTATTTGCTGATATGTTGCTTTGCAACATATGGATGTGTTTGAAATTTGTATGCCTCTATCCCTCCATAATGCTACCTACATAGCAGATGTTGAAAAACTATTTGCTAACTAAATTTCAAAAATTTTCACATTGACCTATCAAATATAAGCTATACATATATTCACATTTCAACTGTTTATCACCATTAAAAAATTCTCTCTCCTAAGGTACTTTGTACTTGACCTTGTAGCTTCTGTAAGGAAACATGACAGAAGCTTTTGGACTGCGTGGCTCTGCTCCGTTTACTTCTGAGAATAAAGGAAAACCAGACTGAGGACTTAAGTAAATGTTCAGAACAGGAAAAGAATGGAGAAAAATCTGAACTCTCGTTCCCAGGCAAAAGCTGAAAAAGTAGTATATAGCTTTTAGATATGATAGATAAGTGTAACAGTTAACTATGTAAACTCAGCCTTTATTTACTCTCAATATTTTCAGCTTAATATTTATGCTCAGCCTTAAATTTCTTACTTCATTTTAATTACTATATCAAGATTGGCTGTAATCTTTTTGCATACTTTATTTATATCTACCTAGCACGGCTCATAAAAATCCCCATTTCAAAAGGTTAACTGACTATTGTGAATGATTTGAAAGGAAGTAATGGTACTATAATCGTATAATAATATCTTGATGATGACGAAAAAACAATGACAGTAAGAACATCACATCCATTCCTAAACAGGGCAACTGGTCAATTGAGACATTTATAATGCGGAACTCAGGCTCAAATTAGTGCAGATTTTTTTGTTCCTCCTATGAAAGAAATGCAAAAACTACCTTTAAGAGCTTAACATTTTTATTAAAAAAACTTGACTGTACAAACTGTATTACCTATTATTTTTTCTGTCAGTGATACATGTCTATATCTTCTATCACAGTAGAGTTAAGTAATGTGGGTAATTAACACAGACTGCCTCAGAAAGAGCTTTGGGTCGAGATTTACATATCACCTCCCAAACTGTCATAGCATTTAAATCATGCCTAAAATTCTGTGCAAAATCTAGATGCTATCACCACCTATCAAAAGAGTCATGTTAAAGTTTCAATAGTTTGTTGAGAGTACCATGATACTGAAATGTTACAGAACTTGGATAATTAGCTAATTCCACTAATGTTCTTAATCTCAATATATTAGGTCCAAGAATCCAATCTTCATGTTGTTAAAAAAAAAACAAACCACACAACAGTTTTCCTATGTTGTACTTTTTTTAAAATATAAGACTGACTAGGCAACACGTCTGTAATGGGCAGAGGAAAAAGATTTATTTCATAATCAGATGAGAGGTGTGACCGTTAATGATCAAGCTAATGTTCTTTGGGGGGCAAATATCTGTGTTGAATTGCTAAAACTTAGTGAAATTTTAGTAATTTGGTAACAAAGTTCTGAATCTTGGTATAGAATGTCTCCAAATCTGGTGGTTGATTTCTCCAACAATAGTAAATCTAGGTATGAGAGAAGTATATAGGGTATTCAACTAAATAAGAACTTGGTATGTTTGGTTTTTGATACACATCTATATTTTATGTTTTTCTCATCAGCTATGTCATTATGCATCTTACATATATTGTGATATACTGAGATAAACATTTCCTCATTATACTAATATGTCTTTTTAAGTCTTGTATGTATTTAAGTGCGCACACACATTCACATGTATCCACCCCCTCCCCCCTCCAACTTAGTCTTAACCCCATTTATATTCACATTCACTCTTCATTTCTCTTACCATGGGCAGGTCTTTTAGAATCTGTATTCCATCTCCCGGACCCATGTGTGCTATGTGGTTAAAATTAGTTGGGTTGGAAATTAATTTATTTCTCATTTCTGGATCTCGCAGCATCTCCCTGTAAGAGAAAACACCTGTTTAAACGCTTTTATTCCATGACCAATCTAGACAATTTTAGAGAAAAATTACGTTTCATAAAAATAAACGGTGAAATCATGTTAATAAGGATAGAATTAAAATAATAGAATATACTAAGTTAAACATTTACTTAGAAGATTTTGTTTTACATTTTAAAAAAGATCTTATGATTTTTGGTGGGAAAACAGAGAGGGTTATTTTAGTGTTTAAATATCAAAGAAGCTCTACTCTATTTTACAGATAATTCTGAACATTTTATGGACATCTTCTTAAATAATTGCTAATATATTAGAAATGTTTTTATATGTAACTGGAAATACTACAAGCCTACTTCTGTTTGGTCATGAGAATAGTTAATCTGCACAGGTATGTTCTATGTTTATAAAAGCCCACATTCTAAAAATTGTAACTATTCCATATACATAGAGAAATGAATCAAAATATGGTACTTTAATCTAGTACACACTCACAATTGGGAAAGTATTAGTTAAAATTACACTGAGAAATACATTCATTATTGCAGTTTTTAACACCATAGATGATGACGACAGACTTTCAGAGATCAAATTTTCCTTCCAAATCAAATACAGTATTATTACCAAATAGTCCTTCTGATGCTATAGGCATCTTTAGATGAGTATGAATTAAATATCTACCTCCTTTGTTGCATCCTTTCCTCTTCTGGAACTCTGAAGGAATAACGCCTCTTATTGTTAATATTTCTAACCATTTGTTTCCGACTATTATCTGATGTTTCAGGAACTACCAGTTCATCCCCTTCTGTTAAAAAAAAAACAAAAAAACAAAGAACAATGATGTTCTTTAAAGTGCTAAGATGCTTTTCATCCATTAATCTCTAAGACAGTACAAACATCAATCAATTATACAAGTATATGCAATTCTGATTTTTTAAAGTTGTGTTGATAACTCATAGTAAATAAGTAATAATTTTCAACAAAATATATGTAAACAAATATATGCTGAAATTAAATATAGCTTCCAGAGTATATTTTCACTTTTATTTGATTATAAACATAAAATGGTACAATTTTACTAGAAGAAAAAAAGGAAAATGTAGTTGCTTTGGTGTCCTATCACTTTGGCCACCCCACCCCCAATATCTCTACACCATCTTCTCCCTCCTTCCCAGTATTGGTTTCAATGGCTTAGGGTGTTAAAAAGCTCTTATTGTTGACCTGCACAGTCATCAGGCATAAATGGTAAATTATCCATGAAAATGATAAGTTAAAATTTTTTTTATATATTAAAACATGTCCTTTGTAGATCCAATTTGCAAGATGTGGAGTACAGGAAAGGAATTGTGTTTACTCTGGCTTCCTTTACTAAAAGTAAGAATCTTATTGCTATTTCTACTCTTCTAATCTTCAGGGGATACTTAATTATGTACACCTAGTCACCTAATGCCCACCTATCTCAATTTTAATACCTAGAAGTAAACAAAACTCTTAGTCATGGGCTCCCAAAACATGCTGGGATATGGTAAACATCCTCTAAAACAGACAACTGTATCCATACAACATGATGAATTCCATTCTCTAAATAAGGTAAGGAAAAAGAGAAAAGCCAATCTTTAGAAGTTTATAACACCCAAAAAGTTAAAGTGAGAAAAATGTAGTAGGAAGAAGCCAAAGGAGCCTGTAAGGCAAGCCAAAGCAAGATGATTAGTAAAAAAAAAAAGCAACATCCTCCTTGTATCATAATAATAGCTTTATCAGATTGCTTTCCTAACAGCAAATGTTAAAAGGATAAAATTTTAAAAGTAGATGAGAATTTGAGAGTTGGAATTTGAGAATTATGAGGGTGAAGCAGATCTTGGTGAGTTGCAGTGGCAACGGGAGATTCTGGACAGCCAGCGGACTGCAAGAGCACTTTGGGCTCCTGAGAGATGAAAGAGAAACAGACAAGACAGAGAAATAGGATTTCCTTTCCTTTTCAAAGGATAAAACAACTATGTTGAAATTTTGTCAGGTCTTCCTTCTCCAAGCTCCACCTTTACTCCTAGCCTAGAGTAGAAAGATGAGAGCATAAAAAAAGATGAGTTGGAATAGGTTTTATCCTATAGAGACAAATTGGGTTATGGACACATTCTACAATCCTTACATACAGTGAGAAGAGGGTGGATTTAATCTTGTCTAATCCCTGAATATCCTTTCTCAAGTCATACTGCAATATCCTCTTAGCATAGGACTTTTCCTACAGTCACCAGTCTGTATACCAAGAAGCCTCCAGTGCCAAGAGGATATACCAGAGCATCAAATCTGAAGCCAAGAAATTTGTGTGTATCTTAGTACTTAAAAACAAACAAAACAAAAATGACAAACTTTTGACGGTATTTTTTTTTGGATAGACTATACAAATTTATTGGAAGAATATGGGGGAAAAAAGAAAAGCATTAAGGAATATAATAATCCTACTACCCAGAGATAACTATTATAAACATTTTAATGTGTTTTCTTAATGCCAATGTTTTTACTTACATTTAAGCCAAATTATTATTCTAAATACATAATGTACCATAATTACATCTTCATTAACTAGATCCACCAGAAAAGATCATAAATTTATGAATACCTCTGTTACGGAGAAATTTGTTGCTAAGACATGAGAATAACTTATATCATTATAATAATATCTGTTAAAAGTGAGATTTTAACTGTTCAGAGGCACTCTCTGGCAATCAACCTAATTAGATGTGTGCAGTCTCCCTGGCCAGGACTCACTTCACTACTTTGGATGCTGCCCTTGTCCTGTCCATAGCACCCAGGTTCCCATTCCCTCTCCTGACTCTGGGCCCTCTGGTGACTTTCCTCTTGTCCCTGCTTCTGTTGCCCATGTTGTCATTAGCACTTCAAAAGTTCTAAGCTCTATGCATTGGCAGAAGATGTATTCCAATAGTCCCAAAACGGAACTCTGGATGAGTTTTCATAATTTTAGTGCTACAAATTTTGGCTGGGTTCTACAGTATTAAAAGTACAGAAGATATATTCAGTTATACTTTTTCTATTTACCTCAGTACTCCACAGAAAAATAACAAGGTAGGTCAGAATCAAATATTTTGCCTATACAGCTATGTGAGCCTGAACAGAACGACTTTTTGTCTAGTAGTTTATCTCAATATATTGATAGTATGTATTGAAGTTGTATTGAAGTTGATAGTGGTCAACTTCACAGACTTTGGAGTAAGATACACCTGAGTTTAAGTGGCTCTGCCACTTATTTTCTTCAGCAGTCAGATTAGTGAGAATACTTCTATGAAGCTCTCCTACTAATGTGTATTTTCTTACCTGCCATCTTATTTTTGAAATATATTAATCTAATCGTCTCCAACCCTAAAAGATTTAATGATCCTTCACTGTTTAAGGGTCGAACCTAAAATAATAAAAAATAAAATTAGTATTTCAACAAAATTCAAAAATTAAATCATAAAACTTTTGAGATATTTATAAAGCACACACGATTAAGACCTTTAATTTATCCTTCCTCTTCAGGAAGGAAATCAACAATTCTGACTAGAAAGGTATAAAATTATCTAACTTGAACAAACACAGTTATAATGATAACATTTTAAAGGAAGAATATTCTGGGCAAAAAAAGAAAAGCAGAAATACATTTAAACCTTAAATTTGACTTTTTAAAGCCATTAGTACCAGACGATGATACTAAGATATTCATACAGATACCTTATGAATCTTATTTGAACTAAATGTACACACATGACAGAGATGAAATTGTACATCACTGGGGAAAGGAGAGACTGTCAATAAATGGTGATGGAGCAACTGGGTATCTATATGGAACAAATGAAACTGAATCCCTACTTCACACCATACACAAAAAATCAATTCTAAATGGAATAGAGACATAAACACAGTAGGCAAAACTTTCAAACTTTTGAAAGAAAATAAAGATCCTATCTTTATGACCTTGAGGTAGGAAAGAGCTTCTTAAGAAAAGAAAGATAAACGTAAAAAGGATAAGAATGATATTACATTACAATTTATAACAATGAATTTTCAAGCAATAACAGCAAACGTTCACAAAATACACTATAAAAATTAACAGGTCACAAACAGGGAAAAGATTCACCACACCCATCACTAAACCAGTATCTACAATATATGAATAATTTCAATAAATCAAAAGATGACCAACCAAACAGGAAAATGAGCAAAAAACATGACCAGGCATTTCACAGAAGAGGAAATATGAATGATGAATAAACATACGAAAGATTATCAGCAACACTGTTAATTGGGGACATGCAAGTGAACACTTCAATGAGATATCACTTTATAACCATAAATAAATGGTTATAAAATTATGAATTCTGACAACGGCATGGGTCATTAAGAACTCTTATATACTGGTGATGGGAGTGTCAACTGGTACAATTACGTTGGAAAATAATTTGACACTACCTTGTAAAGTTGAACACATGCATTCTCCATGTCCCATCAATTTCGTTCCTAGCCATATGACTTAAAAGAAACTCCTGCACATACACACGTGAAGACATATATGACTTCTACAGCAACGTTCATAATAGCAGAAAGCTGGGAAATAATTCACATGTCTGCTAATCAGACAAATAAATTGTGATCTATTCACCCAACAGAATATTTTACAGTAGTGAAAAGCAATGAAATATATATATGTGTGTGTACATATATATATAGTACATGTAACATGGATGAATCTTAGAAACAGTAAATACATGAAGATAGCAAGGCAAAAGATGATATACAACATAAAATTTTATTATCTCAAACACAAGCAAAACTGAACAATATATTGTTTAGAAATATTTAAATATACAAAAAATTCTGTATTTTAAGAAAAGCAAGGGAATGATAAACACAATACTCAGGATAAGGGAAAAATACACAAGTAGATTCAGTAAAATTGGTAATGTTCTGGCTCTTAAGTTAGGAGGTGAGTTCATAAGTGATCAGTTTATTATTACGCTTCATAAAGATCATATATTCTTTTATGTATACTTCAAAATTCACATGATAAACATAAAAGGGAAAACTAATTGTAACCAGCCCGAATTTATAAACTCGAGGACCATATTTAGTTGTTTTATAAAATTTGGCAGTATTTACAAGAGCTTTTCCCACTGCTGTTATGGTTTAAAATTGGGTCAGATTTTGAAATAAGATCTCGGTTACTTTCTTTTACCTATTCCTCTAAACCCTGCCCTGCAACTAATGACACACGCTGCATATACTTACGTGAAACTATTATTCTTCATTTTTGCAAAACAGCCATTCTATTAATGGTAAAAATTCTCTTTATATATCATAGGGAAATGTTAAAGGAAAATATTATATTTTATTAGGAATGTGTGAAACCTTTATTTTTTAATCATGAGATGCTTATACAGAGCATTGGTTCTAATTTTAATCACTTTTCTAGCCCATGAAATTTGTCCTCACAGGATTAAAATTGCATACCATTATGTGAAAAACAGTAAAATTACAAATAATATACTCCTTCAGAGCTCCTTAAACTAAAGTGGAAGATAACACTGACCTTTCAAGTTGGAGAATATATTCTAGTTGTTCATTATTATAATAATCATACGTTATATAGTGAAACAAAATGTAATAAAAATAATATGGTGCTGAGCTACCTGTAAAATTAACCAGCTTGATTTTTCTTTTTTTCTACTCTTAGCTAAGTCCCAGATTACCAATTATGTTATTATATGTGACAGAAAATGCTAAACTAGTGAAAAATAGCTAAATATTCATATTAGTGTTTCACTTATAATCATCTGTTCACTTAGCCCATTTTTTAATGTTAAATTACCTTTTTGAGTGGGAGAGTCTGAATCCATTCCATGGAGTTCACATCAAAGATATCAACTGCATTTTCACTATACACTGAGAGATACGGTGCATTGTAACCTGGGAGATGGTAAGGAGAGAAGAGCTGGCTGGTTACTTTTAACTGCTAAACCCAAAACATTTTGAAAGATCTATGCTAAAGAACTGTAGAGTGGAATCCCACCAAAATCCTATTGTTAGCATATAGTAGCCACATCAATACCTTTTTGAAGTTAAAAACCCCATAAATCATAAATGAAGAGGTTTTAAGGCCATTATAACACAGAAGGAGCCTGTTAACACCAAGGGTATATTATTCCCTTGCCCCATACTAGTTCTATAAAGGAATTTCATTACACTTTAAATAACTGATTCCTAAAGTAGTTAAGCTCTTGACAGTGAAACAACTTGCGAAGTAGAGAAATCTTCAGGTAAGAGTTATGGTCACATTTATGAAAGTATGATAAAGCATCTGGCACAGGAGATACTCAATATATACTTACTGAAAGAATGAACATCAATAAATGGTGACACAAGCAAAGAAAGATTACATGATTTACCTAAGCTAAGGTCATGAATTAAATTTTTGGCAGAGCTATTCATAAAAGCCAGATATTCTAATTCTTATTCTAATTCCAATTAACACTGTACAATTCACATAATACTTTGAATTATTTTCTGACTAGTATTCATTCTAAATATGATGTCATAGATAAGAGTATAAATTTCAGAAGAAACAAAACATCAAGAATAGTTAAGTCTGGGTAGGTAGAAGTATTTTTCTTTTGTTCTTTTTATCTAGATTTTCTAATTTTTCTGTAATAAATATATATGGCTCTCCTAAAACTTTCTTATATTGAACTTTTAAACTTGACTATACTCATACCCACCATTCCTCCTATCTTGTTGCAGTGAAAGAGGTTTTACTCCTCCTGTTCCAAATCCTTTCCCCTATATTCTGACTTCCATCCTTTTTGGCCTCTTGGGGATCTTACTCTATTTCCTGTATTTATCATATAGTCATCAACCTTTCCCTGGCTCCCTAGTGACTATTTCCCTTCGGCATTTAAACATGCTCAAAGTATCTTCCACTAAAAACAAAATGTGTTGGATTAGATATTCCTCCTACATGCCTGTACTTCTGCTATCAGAGCACTTATATTCTACTGCAACTTGTTTTGTCAGGAATCCATTCTACTGCATTCATGCTCTGTGAGGGTAAGGCTGTCTATTTTGCTCAATGTTATATCTCTTACAGTAAAATGACACATAATAAGTATTCAATAATTTATTAATATCTTAATGTTTCTTGAAAGTATCTACCTACCTAGATAAAAATGTAAAAGTGAATAACACTTTTCAAATGCTACATTATACCTTCACATAACTGATTAAATAATTCACTAGGTAACCACTTCTCTAGAATAAGTCCTATGAGCTATTAGTGCTCACAAGCACTGTATGTGGGGGGACCATGAAGATACCTCCTTAGGGTTATTTCAAAATACAATAATATGTGTTAAAAATCTATCTAAGTAAAATATTGCATAGGAAGATTAGCTTTAATTATGTTCCTGTTAATGTTGACCCTGTTGGCCTAGGTCTTAACGACATATGGTTAGTTACTTTACATAAAACATACTTGATGCTTAGGAAAAACCTCAAAGATGACTTAAAAAACAACCTGTTATTAACAATGAATACCCTTAAGGAGATGAAGTAGCAGGAAAAAGAAAGAAACAGCAAGATAAGACAGCGAAAAGTAAGAGAATCTTACAACAAGAGGAAGGATTTGCTGGCCACATCAATTCCTGTTGTCTAGATCTTCGGCCCTGACAGTCAGTATATATCCCAATGCTGTTAAAACACAGCAGATATTCTTTACTGGAGATTTCAACTGCACAGATGGCATCCATTGGTTGATGTGCAATAAATGAGAGTGTATGGTCATTTGAATGGAGCATACTGTATGGACTTCCTTCTCCATTCAGGGGGTATCTTAGAAATCCAGACTGGAATCCCACACAGAGTTGTTCACTGAAGATTGCCATCCACTGGACATTACATGGGACTTGAATTTCCTTAAATTTTCTGTGACGGGTCTTGCTCTGAAATAGTTCATAACAGAGGATCTGCCTTTTCATAGCCACACACAGGCATGTAAGAGCTCCATGACGTACTTTTCCAGAAGTTATGGTTTGACACCCTTTAGTTTCTGCCAATTTATAAAAATCAGTCTCTCGCCCATCCAAAGCTGACATAGGAAAAAGTCGTACATGACGATTTCGTCCTGAGATCACAGCAACAAGTTGATCATTTGGAATGAGTTCAATCTGATGAATCTTCTTATTGTCACCAACTCTAATAATTTCTATGCAAAGAAACAATAATAAATCAACTGCAAAATGTTTTGTTTACCTATTAATTATATCCCAACTATACTCAAAAGAATATGTCAACTTATAATAAAGACATAGATACACACACAGAAAAAATGAGAGATCAGAAATCATATGGAGAAAGGTGAAGATAATTACACCCATTATAAGATAATTTAACCTATCTATAGTAAGGTATTAAATTTAGCACTGAGATTTCTGGCAGCCAAGGCAAAGAGTTCCTATGTGATAAAGCATGCCAGATCTTTAAGAAAAACCTCTTTACTCTCACCAAATCCTAGGGAAGTTTACCACGGGGTTACTATTTTTAAAAACTGAGTAACTCATGTTTCACTAAAGGTATTTCTTTGGGTAACAAATTAATGAAGTTTAAATGCGTTGTTTTCCCATGATCTAACTTGATATAAAGACAGAACTTAGAACACTGTATTCAAGAATGCTAAGTTAAATGGGTTCCTTTTTATTTCACCCAGTATTTAATCTCTCCCTAAAAAGAAATCTGTTGTGTTAAACTGTGGGATAAAAGACCCCAACAGCAAACACATTTTAATGACTGTTACCGCTTCTAGTACTGTTAGAACTATGAAAAAAATCAAGTTGCATTTTTCTTTCATGTACCATCTTTAGAAATGCAATCTGAGTTCATACAGCAGAACTGTAAATAAAATGACACAAGAAAGATAATGCACATGGAAGTTTTAGAACTCAGATGGATTATAAAAATTAAAAAATTATCTTTTGACTTATAAACGTATCCAATTAGGCCTGGAAAATTTCAATTACAGAATAAATAAGAGCAAATCCTGCTCTTTTTAGAATTCAGAATCTGTAGGTTAGAATACTCTATCAATAATATTTTCTCCAAAATAATTTTCTCTTACCATCTTTGGTGACATGCACAACAAATAACCCTTCTTCATTCCCCAAAGCTATTCTTTCATGATCTATATAAGACATAAATATGAAGTATTTTTATTAGGTAGAAACTATGTAAATTCATAGAATAAAACAGATAACAAAAGAAATTTGGTACAAAAAACCAAATAAATAAAATAAGTAATTAAAAAATAGCAATAACAATTTGCACTATTAAATTTCCTTTCGGATTACTGTGGTAAATATTACCTCGTGTCTTTTTTTAATAGAACAATCATTAGAAAATAATTTATATCAATGCTTATAAAAAGATATAAATGTTTATTCAATAAAAGGTGAAAGAAAAAACCCCTTAGTTCGTTAGCACCCTGTGTCCAGTTCCATTTCTTGTTTGGGGAGGGAAAAATTGTGAAAGGCATTTGAACCCTACTCATCAAACTTTTCATTATTTACTAGAAAGTAACAAAAGAGTGGGCAGTGTACGTAAGAATATGGTGAAAATTGAAACCTCCAGACAGAAAAGCTGCCATTTTTGAGGGCATATTATATATGGAGCACTCTGTGTTACACATTCCATCTTATTTAAACTTCACAGTAACCCTCTGCAAGGTAATTAGTACCTACATTTTACATAGGAAACTGATGCTTTATGAAACAGCTTATGTTTTAAACAACTTTTCCTAAGTCACACAAGCGGAAAATCGATTCGTTAATAGGTTAATCTTTAGCATTGTTGCTTTTTCAGAAGAAAACACATTTGAAAAGTGTATTTATTCTTGTTTACTGAAAAATAAAGTTCTAATATGGTCTCATTTATTCAATAAACATTTACTGAGCATCTGTGATATAACAAATACCATGTTAGACACCGGGATTCCTAGATGAAAACCAGTCCCTGCTGACAGGGTATATTAGTAAACAATTATAACAAGATAAATGTTATGAATTCATACCTATGATTGCAGCTGCCTGGGTCGTTTTAATGAGGGGAAGAGTGCTGTCATAAGCCTCTTTGGGAACATACACTGAGCGGTCTCTGAATTTGTTTTTCTTCAAAATCTTGTGCAATTCACTCAGCACTCCCACCCATTTACTCTTCTCATTCTCACTATCTGCTAGCATCAGGATTGAACATTTGTTATTAGACGCTGAGAGCTGGGAAGCTGTGACCTAGAACAATTTAATCAAAATTCATGATATCAGCAAACAGATACCTTTTAAGCCAGTTTTATACGGATGCTAGTTTGCTTAGCACTAGCCAACAAAATGAGCATTCATTAAGTGATAACTTTAACAGAGTTTAGCTATTCATAATCAGAAGAATAGTTTTAGCATTATAATTCATGACAAAGGTAGAAGATACCATTCTAAATGTTAGTGTCATTTGTATTTTCTTTGCTGCAAAGTGCCAGAATACTATCACTAAAAAATCCATTACCCACAGTCATATAACAACAGCAACTGACATTTATTGAGTAATTACTGGGCACTGGGCACAGATCAAAGCACTTTGTAAGTATTAACTCATTTAACTCTATCAACATCTTTACAAGGTAGGTATTGTTATTATATTGATTTTATATATGAAAAAAACTGTGATGCAGAGAAATTAATTTCTCCAAGGACACACAACTAGACTGGAATCCTGTGTCCACGCTTGTGAGCACTACACTATACTGATTTTCAACTTGTTTTAAAAAAGTCAAAAATACTCAGAAGTACTTAAGATTCTCTGTTACTTCATAACAATAACTCATCTCAGGGAAGACCAGATCACTTGAGCTAGTATTTAAATGAAGGTTTATAATTATACAATGACACTATAATCAGAACAGAATTAAATTATGTATATATGGATCCTTTATTAAAAGTAATTTGGGACTTCCCTGGTGGTCCAGTGGCTGGGACTCCACACGCCCAGTGCAGGGGGCCTGGGTTCGATCCCTGATCAGGGAACTAGATCCCACATGCTGCAGCTAAAAGCCCCCCGTGCTGCAACTAACACACGGCGCAGCTAAATAAATAAATTAATATTTAAAAAAAAAAAAAAAAAGTAATTTAAGCAGCAGTGACAATAAAATCCCACAATTAGAATCAGTTAAGATAAGTGGGCCTCTGTAGGCTCCCTTGGTACTGGTGAGAGAATAGTTGTTGGTCTAGGAACTGAAAGACTAAGTATGGTCTTTGTCTGACCTTCCTCATATACAAGATTCATAGACAAATACAAAGCATATAGGCATACCATTAAGGCAACAGTCCTTTTTATTAACCTCTATTACCTTAATTCACCAACTCGAGATGGCCCTGTATTAGACAGCCTCCAAAGATGGCTACCAACAATTCTTCTATGGAATCCCACTCTTCTTATCAAGAAATGCAGTCTATTTCCCCTTCTCTTAAATCCGGGCTGACCTCATGACTTGCTTTGGCCAACAGAATGGAGAGGGGTTATTAT
This sequence comes from Balaenoptera borealis, assembly GCF_965194805.1. NCBI lineage: Eukaryota > Metazoa > Chordata > Mammalia > Artiodactyla > Balaenopteridae > Balaenoptera > Balaenoptera borealis. The sequence continues at coordinate 24,727,762 of NC_138860.1, forward strand.
GCCTGTTTTGAGCCTAGTCCTTAAAAGGCCTGGCAGCTTCCTCTGCTCTCTTGGAAGTCGGTCACGGAGAGCTCAGCCAGACTAGTGGATGATTAGAGACCACGTGGGGAGAGTTCATACAGAGAACTGAGGTGGCCCAGTGAACAGCCAAGTACCAAGGCGAACAGCCAGCACCAAGGCCCCAGATGTGAGAGTAAGGTCATTTTGGATATTCCTGCTCCAAACGAGCTGAATGCAGTCACATGAGAGACCCCAGTTGACACCAGAACTTTATACCTGAAGAACTGACCCACAGAATGGTGAAAAATAAATCACTGTTGGCTTAAGCCACTAAGTTTTGGAGTGGTTATTACAAAGCAATAGAACTGAAACATACTAACTTTTTAAATGAGATCTTAAAGAAACTTCTATTTTTTAAAAAATTGAGAAATCTCATGCTTATTCATTTTTTTCATGTTGTAGTGCTTATCTGAAAATTGAATTGTGACTCAAAAATATTATCCAAGAGGAAATCTATTTTAAAAGCCATATATTCATGCTTTCTTTCTTTTTTTTAAAATTTATTTTATTTTTGGCTGTGTTGGGTCTTCATTGCTGCGCGCAGGCTTTCTCTAGTTGCAGCGAGCCGGGGTTACGCTTCATTGCGGTGCACGGGGTTACGCTTCATTGCGGTGCACAGGCTTCTCATCGCGGTGGCTTCTCTTGTTGTGAAGCACAGGCTCTAGGCGCGCGGACTTCAGTAGTTGTGGCACATGGGCTCAGTAGTTGTGGCTCACGGGCTCTAGAGTGCAGGCTCAGTAGTTGTGGCACACAGGCTATGTTGCTACGTGGCATGTAGGATCTTCCTGGACCAGGGCTCGAACCCGTGTCCCCTGCACTGGCAGGAGGATTCTTAACTGCTGCGCCACCAGGGAAGCCCTATTCATGCTTTCTATTGGTCTTTTACTAATTAAATATTTACTTAGCACAAATTGTCTATAAGATTTGGTTCTATTCCAAATAAGTTTGTGATCTATATAGAAAGGCAAAACGTATACTCATGAAAAGCGAATAATTCAGTGATCAAATTACAGCACACATACTTACTCTAAATATACAGGGTATGTCTTTTCGACTTGCATGAATAACATCAGAAGCCAAGACTGAACTCACAGAAAATTCTTCATCCCTGAAGGAAAAGTTAAAAGTCAATGGAAACAGTACAAGTCAGTGTATGTGGGTATGTGTGTGTGGTTTTAGGCGTGTATCCAAATAACACATATGAAGCAATCCTTAAAATTTAATTGCACAAAATATCCAAATTAAATTTTTAAAATTTTTTAATTTTCTCCCTTTGTAATTGATAGTGCCAAAAGTAATTTATCAAGTGTAATTTAACAGTGCCACATTATACAAGAGTTAGAAATCATTTCTGGCTTACTCGGAGTCAAAAGGCCAGTAAGTACATATGGATTCGAACCCTGGTAGGTCTGCAGCATCTCCAGCAGACTGCGCCCTCTTTCCTCTCATAATACATCTCAAGTGCCTTCAACACAGCTCATCTGACATTTTACTGTTCCTTCAACACCTAAAACAGATTTCCTCCACAATAATTTATTCCTTGTGACTTCCTTTATTTGGTTATTGGTACCATCATTCTCTTGGTCTTGAAGACTTGACATCTTAGTTTTATCTTTGATTCTTCTCCCTACCTTTCTGTAATTGGTCCCTTAGGAGGTTCTGTCAAATTTTCCTTACTGATATGCTAGTATTTCTTGCATCTGTTCCTTTATATTCCATATTTGTGGGGAAGATAATGTGTTTGAAATGCTGGTATGAAATGCCAATGTGAGCCAGAGCTAGAAATTCTAGTTTTGAGCACTGGAGAAAGACCTGGACTGGAGACATATGTCCGGGAGTCGTCAACACAGAGATGGCTGAAGCTATGGCAGTCAATAAGATCACTGAGGAAGAGCATTAAGAGAGTCACAAGAAGAGGGTAAGCAGAGCACCCCAAGGGGCAGGGGAAGATTCTGAAAAATGAAACTAGAAACATTCAAGAGATATACTTATTTAAATGTTCACTGATTCATTTTATATTCCAAGAGCCTGTCCGATTTTGAGATTTTTATTTCCTTTCCTCACATTGGAATTGTACCTAAGCCTTTACTTTAGGTGATGATATGAACATTACACACATGAGACTCCAGAACCCCAGCAACCTTTAAACTGGTCTTTTGGTTTCAAACATTAGCTTCTTCTCCCTGACCCAACACACATCAACCTGTTCTATAACTACACCTTATTTCATATTTTTAATTATGTTACGATTGCAATATTAGTAAATGAGAACATTAACATGAAATTAGATTTAAATAAAAACATGGCAATGCAATTAGAAGAAAAATCACATGCTTTTCATTCCTATGTTGCAAAGATACAAATATTTTCACCTTCGCAAACTTACCTCATGTCAATCACCTGGCTGACTACAACCCTGGGCTGAGAGGCTTTTCCTTCAGCAATATCGTACAGAAAGAGTTTGAAATCACAAACTACAGCCAGTGCTCTTTGCCATCCTTTCTTCACTCCAGCTGGCTTAGGGATCTTAGACATGCAAACAAACAGACAAAACAACCTAAACTGAAATGTCAGTTAGAGCCCCTTTAATTACATATGTAACTGCATGATGAAAACCTAACGACAGTGTACACGTGTTGTAAGTCTGCCACTGTGTTTGGTAAAGTAGCAGATGGTACACATATATCATTAATAACATGGGAAAGTGTGATAACACATTCTTCAAACACTGATTGACATTATATTCTGAAAAAAACTTTAATGGTACCATTTTAATTTTCTCTAGCAATTCATTACAATAACATTCATGGATTTCTAAGTAGCATAAAAGCCAAATTTGGTAGTAGCATGAAAAGCAGCTTACACTTTAAATATTATTCAAGATTACAAGTAAGATTATGTCTTGACAATATCTCCTGCTTCATAAGCATATGCCAACCCTCCAGCAAGATGAAGAGCCAAAGACCCCTTTATGGAGATTGCAACATCTGTTCATTACAATACAGGGACAGTACAGAAAATTATGAGACATTTTGGAATTTATTCTGAGCGAAAGCTAGGTTTTTGTTTTCAGATCATGACTGTGAATGAAGTAAAACTGTTAGATGAATTTTATTCACCTAATTTTCTGTCAAGGACTGTGTTTGTAAGGTGATTTTCTTTCATTCATTAATTAGCCTTAAAAGATTAATCTAAACCCAACCTAATCATACTTACCCTGACGTGCCCTTCATATGCTCTTCCTATTCCTTTCTGTGGATCTATACCCAGGGGACCTTTTGTCTGTTCAGGAGGAACTGGACAAGCAGCTGGAGCTTTGTTTACACAAGTTATGTGACATGAAAATCCACACACTTTTGGAGGGGAAAAAAGAAACAGTGTTCAATAAAAATTCGTTTTTACAAAGAGAAAATTCACTGAGCACTCATTACATGCAAAGTGCCATGTTAAATGAATGCTTACCTCTGATTTAATTTTAAACAACTTGACAGTATTTTTGTCATTTGGGGAGCTGATTCATTTGCTCACCAATAAGAATTTCAATGAGAAATAGTAAATACTTTTTTATTACTGTAATATGTAATATTACTGTTCTGTGTTAACACTAGTGATCAAAATGAGAAGCAAATAGTTGGAAAAAAAATCTAACCTTGCAAATAAAACAAATGTTTTAAACTGAATTCTTAAAAGAGTAGCTTCTGGAGTTTTCTTTAACTCTTCATCTCACTGCAATTTGGTATCTGACCTGAAGTCTCTCTTGCAAGAGTCACTGATGGATGTTAAATTACCTGACATCTTTTCAATATCTGGCAAATTTTACCAATCCCTCTTTTTGAAATTTAAATTGTTCAATGGTTAAGAAGGTATAATTTAAATTTTAGGAGTTACTGATATTATTGTATATACTTAAATTACTACTAAGATAATAATAGTAGTTAACTTTATTGAGTGTTTTTAATTTTTTCTGTAATAATCTAAGAGAGGTAAGATTATCCCCATTTACATATGACTGGCCCTGGGTCACAGAACTCGTAAGTGGCATTGCTGGAATTCAAACCCAGGCAGTCTTGCTCAGAGCCTGCATACGTAACTACCAAGAGTATTGCCATGATACCTCTTGATACTTAAATGATGAACTTGAGATTCTAAGACAAAATGATAAATAAAAATAAACTCTCTTCCACTGAGACTTGGTTGGTTGAGAATTAAAGGTTACAATATTTAAAACCAACAAGCTTGTTGGGAGGGGTTACAGACTAAGAATATCTATTTAGACAATTCCTACTCTCAGGGGGATCCTGGAGAATATCTGGGAAGGAATAAAAGAGGAACTGAAGGGATACCATCATGGGAACACATACACGTGGGAAAATGGATTGTATATCACAAATGGATACAAAACCAGCAGAGAGGCAAGAGGGACTAGTACTGACTGTCAAAAACGATTCATCTTCTGTAAGACAACTCATTCACTTCTAAGTAGAGTGTCTAACAAGTTACAATTTGCTTTAATAAGCAAAAATCTCTCTTCCAACGGGCAATGGAAACAATAAGATAATTGTCCTATACTGGATCTAATTTCAACCAAGAAGAATTAAAATGACAGGACTCTTTAGAGGTTATAACCACATTATACAACACTTATGAAAGCCTGAGCATAGTCCAATGTGTCCCCACAGCTTTATAGGGTAGGCTGGTAGGCTGCAAAGAGTCAGTCTGAAGAAAAGGCCCAATTTCATGGCAGGAGATCCTTAGAAGGGAAGAGAATTGGGAAGATCTCAAAAATTCCTACTATGGAACTGCAAATGATTCTGGTTCATAAAAAATGACAAGAGACCTAAAGCCAAGTAGCTGCCAGGATTCTTTCTGATAAACAGATTAAAAAAATCACATTTATAAGTACTGGCTAAGTTTCACAATGAGACAAAGCAAATTCTCTCCATTGGGTTCAGACACACCTCCCTAGTCAATGACAGAGGCTATTCCTTCTCAGATTACTTTGTTATCTTTACCTTTAACCTCCCCTTAACTATGTTTCCCAAGGCTCTGTCCTCATACTTGTTCTCTTTTTACTCTACATGTGTTTCCTGGAAAACATCATTCATATTCATCACTTCACACATTCAGAACTCTCAAATCTCTACTTTTAAAGCCTGCCCATTTCCTTTGGCTCTAAACCCATGCATCTAAGAGACTAGTTAAGATAATGCAATCAGGATCTTCCACTTGGGTTGTGAGAACTAGCCAAACAGTAGAACACTGATCCCCAGCGCCTAGAAGCACAGAGCAGGCATTCTGCGAGCATGTGATGGATGGATCAATGAATGGTAGGGAAAAACCTCTGCTACTAACACTAGGAATAAAATATCTTTTGAGGCATAGTAGCCGACATTTAATATTTGTGAAAAGATACTTCATTGTCTACTTATTAATAATAATTTCTCTAATAAATTAAACAAGAGTAAAATTAAATGAATAGATTCAAGAATAACTTTCATATATTTTGTCATACAGGTTAATGGGTTTTGGGGACCACAAATTCTCCTGAATGATGAAACAAAGATGAATGAAACATATTTAAATATAGCTCCCCTGGAAAATGTTTCTAGGGACCATCTGTCTAGTTTTCAATATTCAACAGACTTTAGCAAGGTGTTCAGTTTATTATCCAAAGAAAAGCAAATGATTAAGTTAAATAAATAAACATTTATATACTTTTTAAAGAGAATAAAGCTATTTGATTACAATTCAGGGAGTAAATGTCAGGACTCTAAATTAGTCACATTTTCTTACCATTTAATTCTTACCTTCACAGGAACAGCCTTGTCTTATCAAGCCCACCATCAAGGAGGTACACTGATGACATTTGGTAGGAGTAGTAAAAGATTTGACAAAAAACTGATGAGTCTTGCGCTGCAAAACAAATTGATAAAAACATACACATTGTTGATTTAAAGGACTTCCATAATATGAATCTCTGTGAACCACACCAGCTGCTAGAATGTTTTCTAATTAGGTGTAGAATGAATTCTTTTCATTTCTCACCACATCTTTCTATAATTAATGCTCTTTAAATATTTTTATTAGGCAATATTGAGCTGGATTATGCTAAAAATAATATAAGAAGTTAAATGATAATCAATTGCTCTTGAATGCTGTTTGAAAAGTTATAAAATAAACTAGCATTTTTTTGCTCATGAATTTTGAATTCAGGATTTTTGTAAATTCTTTGGCAATGCATTAGGTGAAATTTTGCATATTTATACCTATACAAATAAAGAAATTTAATATGCTTTTATACCTTCTTACGAAGAACAAACAGTAATTTAAAATTCTTGTCCCTACTAAAAATCATGTATTTGATTTTCTGGGACCACGAACAAGTAACATGCTTAACAAACATGTTTCCTCCCTTGGAAGCAGGCAGTATTACACTTGAGCAGATATAAATACACATATATTATTCCAGAGACAGACTGAAAACCCAGCAGTTAAAGTTCTTCTCTAAGTCTTTGCTGATCTGTATGGTGGTACGCCAATGTAGATTTCAGCTCTCTAGAACACTTCTTTCCTCTCCAAATGAACTCTTAGCATGTTTTAATAATAAATGAATTGTAGCCACTGTTCTATCACTCTGCTGTGTGAATTTAGGAACAAATTACTTAACTCCTCTGTGTCTCACTTTCTTTATTCTATAAAATAGAATCAGTAATAATATCTACTTCATGGGGTGGTTAAATGAGCATTAATATAAACAAAGCCTTTTGAACAGCGCTGGCACAGAGTAAGCATTCAAAACATATTTACATATGTATGTTATAAATATAAACATATTTATAAAACATATTCTGAAAACAAATTTGGCTAATTATTTCTTTTTTATATGTGTGATTGATTTAAACTAGTAAAAACTTTATCCTGTATTCTGGTAATGTGTGAATACTGATGGAAAACAGTTTTAAAGTAGTATTATTTCAGTTGAAGTTTACCATATTAACAAAAAACTAAAGAGAATATTCAAAGCTTTAAAATTTAAGTTAAAAATAAATTTTGCTCTTCTCAACTGGGATATATTTACATATAACAAAAGAAATTAAAAAAAAATCAAGCGTAGAAAAGTACATCATCTTTTTATATTAGGGTCCTGGAATGGAATGAGATTCTCAAATTTAGAGCAGTCATGAGCTCTGGTCCAACCTCAAACCATTCTATTCTAGAAGTTCCTCAGAACCTTTGGTCAGTTTCAAAGCCGCACTGGGCTGACTTTATTCTAAGTAGGGTACAGACTATCTTTCTACTGGCTCTATAATTGCTGTATGTGGACTGAGCAACAACCAAGGTGCAGACGTTGTGCCAGTAATTCTCAATCATCTCATTTAATGGAGACAATGCCTCTGGGAAGACAGGTATTATTTCTTTATATAGATGAAGAAACTGAAACTCAGAGAGATTAAATAAATTAGTCATGAATAGACAGTTATTGGTAGAGTTAAAATTCAAGCCTGGATCTGATTCTGCCATCTTTCAGAGTTTGATAACTTAAAAACATGTAACTGAAAAATATGATCCAAAAAAAACCTCAAAACACCAGACTGCATAAGACACAGTTAGGTCAAGACTAGAGGCCTCCATGCCTGTGATAAAAATACCTGATTTGTTAACATCACATAAAATTTTGCTCAACATTTCTCCTGTATACTAATTTTTACTCTTAGTTTTTTTAACTTTCAGGAACTATGAGAGTAAATTTTCTAGTGCTAACTTTTTCAATTGTTCAAAATACATTAATGCAATAATGCAAAATTTGTTACTGATTGGTTCTAAAGGCTTCTATTACAATGAAAGAATTAGTCAATGGCCTGAGGTAAGTAACTGTTCTTTTTTTCTTCTTCTAAAAGATAAGAAGACATGTCTGAAATGACAGTAATAAAATAACCATGCCCATGACAAACTTAATAGTATTACATCACAATATCTAAAAATTGCTTACAAAACATATTTATTATATACTTTTTCCCCAGAGATCTGCTCAGGATGTCATAATTTTAACTAAGTATGCAATAGTAGGAAAGATAAACAATGTTTTACCAAAGCATTGATTTTAAATGACCAACTGGCAGGTGCCGGTTAAATTCTAGGAGGTGGGCGTGATTCACTACTGAAGATTAATGGTCCATGTTTTACTAATCCCAACTAAGAACAGTATAATATATAACATAAATAACATGATTCTGAGAGCATCAAACTTTAGGCAACACACAATAGGCTTCTGGTTTTCTTTCTTTCTGGTGCGGGGTGGGGGAAGATGAATAGTAACAAAAAGATAGGTAAATTCAGCCCTAGGATCTAGACCACTTGGCTTCTGGATCTTTCTAAGATCCCCCTTCTTGTCTCCTGGTCAATACCTGATTTCTAATACTTCCACAAAAGGTAGTTGGAGGAGGAGAAAAAAATGATTAGTAAAAGAGGCATTAAACCTAAAGCATGAACTCAAATTAATTTTAGATTATGTGATAATTTGGAATAAAATGAGAATTAACTATAACCTCGAAATTTAAAGAAGTTGATAGAAAGAAGGGTTCTTTTCTATTCCAATTTTGTCAGTGTTGCAGACTTCAAGCTACTCAGTGGAGAAGGTAAAATACTTTTAATAAAAGATGTGAGAACAAGGTAGAACCAACCCTTTTTGAGAACTTACAAATTAGTAGTTGTACATAATTAGGATTCTACACTATAAATGACAAGTAAAGGAGTCTTTATCTCAAGCAAACCTTTATTAAAAGTTTTTTTTTAAATAACCTGTTTCCCTTTTAAACACTTTTACTTTGAGATAATTATAGATTCAATCCTTCATCTTTTAAAAAACATGAAGTAAATTTTATTTTATTTTTTGGGGAGGAACAATAGGTGTACAAAATTGAGTTAATATTCAGTCCATGAAATATTATCACCAGAGCTTCGTGGAGGCCCCTCTAATTTTGTTTGACCTTATTTATTTATTTATTTATTTATTTATTTATTAAACTGGACCCCTATCTTAAACCACTCATAAAAATCAACTCAAAAGTAAGGATGGAGTAAGGATTGAACATGGACCTGAGTCCATAAAACTCCTAGAAAAGAGCATAAGGACTAAGATCTTTGACATTGGTCTTGTATTTAGCCTTATTTTATTTTTAATTCATCCTTGATGATCTACTCCCCATCCTTCCCCATGAAATCTGTCACCCAATCTAATGTGATCTACACAGGTCCTTGGATATGTACACAGCCTTATGAGTTAGATATTTTTGAGTGTTGCTAATTTATATAAATGTGATTTTGTTACACATCAACCATATTTTACCTATCTTTCTTCTATTTCCAACTCCCTGTTACCATATGCAGCAGTAAGCATCTCTGTCATGTTGCCTAATGGATCTGCATAAAAATTTTTCTGAAGGAATGAGATTGTTGGGTTATGTGGTATATGTCTACTCTAGTAGCCAGGTTGTTCTCCAGAATGGTTGTGCCTGTTTAAAATTCCACTAGCTGTGTGTGAAGCTGCGTGTTTCTTCACATTCTTGATGCTACCTTACTTATTTTTTGACAATCTGGTGAGTATAAAGTAGTATTAATTTTAAAATTATTAAATTATTTTAATTTTTAATTTCACCAATTATAAATAAGGTTGGACATTTCTTCACATGCTTGCTGACCATCAGGATTTCCTTTTATGGGAATTACTTATATTATTTGCCAGATTTTCAACTGGATTTCTCATCTTTTTCACATGCAGTTACAGGAGTTTCTTATATACTGTGTTCTAGAAATGAATCCCTTACTGGTGTTAAACACTGCAAATATCCTCTACTAGTCTGTCATCACTTATTAACCACCTATTAACAATGTTTTCAATGTACAAAGATCTTTAATTTTAATGTAGTAAAGTCCATCAATATTTTCACCTTATGATTGTGATTTGAGATCTTATTTTCATTACCTAGTCACAAAGCAATTCTACACTTTCTCCTATGTATGTATGTTTAATTTTTAAAATCAAATTAATACATGTATATAGTTTTAAGAGTAAACAGTATCACAATCCTTATAACAAAAACAGAAGTACCCGTTTGCCCCAAGTCGTCCTTCCTAGGGGCAATTTCCTTTAACCCTGTTAGCTATTTACTTCTATCAGCAGAACGAATTTTAGGGTTCAGAGTTCTTTTTTTTTCAACACTTTGAACATACTTCTTGTCTTCTTGCATCTCGTTGCTGTTGAGAAGACCAATATCAATTTGACTTTTGTTTAGATAATCTGCTTTCTCTTTGAAAGTTTTTAGAATTTTCTCTTGATCTATGATATCCTTAAATTTTGCTATAATGTGTCCAAGTGTGAATGTTTTCTTACCTACTCTTTTTAGCACATAATAATGTATTTCAGTATAAGGATTTCCATCTTTATTGCTGGGAAATATTAGGTCATTATTTCTTTAAGTATTTCCATCTCTCTATTTTTTCTTTTCTTTTGAAAGTCCTACTATATAGATAGACACTATTTCTGTCTTATAGCTTAACTTTCATATTTTCCACCTCATCTTCCATCTCACAACTTGTTTTTCTGCTACATCCAGTTTGCTCATTCTGCTATTAAAGCCAGTTACTTGAGTTCTTTATTTTAGCAGTTATATTTTCATGTCAAGCACCTGGAAATTATTTTTCTTTATAAGTACCTTATCCTGACCCATGTTGCCAACTTACTTCCTTTCTTACCTCTTTGAACATATTTATTATGCTTATTTTAAATTCATGCTCTGTCTAGCCTCAAAATTTATCTAGCATAGATTATTCAGTTTGTTGCTTTTTTTTATACCAGTTATACTTTGGTATATTTTATTAGTTTTTCAGATCCATCAATCTGTCTCTCATTCTGGGGTTTACCCGAAGTTTACGTTCAGTGGATGGAGAGTTCCAATTTCTAGAATTCCTTTGTAGGAGTTTGAGATAAGCAACTAAATCTTCATGTTCTACCGTATACAATACTTTGGACATGGTCATGTTGAATGGAATGAAAAAAAAAAATGACCTGAATTTTTCTCTAAACATTTCTCTAAGTGGTTTATTAAGCTCAATTTTAGATTCTTCCCCAAGTGGCCTCAACTTAATGCCTTCCTTACAGTACATACTCCAAGCACTACTCCTTGCTGTAACAGACTTCAAAACACTGAATTTAAGAAGATGGAAGTAAAACAAAACAAACTTTGCATGTTTGTCCTACCTTTCTTAGTGGTGATTATTTCCATTCATACAGAATTTATTCTCTTTCCCAGCTTTTATGTTTATAATTTTGAGGAATCTAATAGTAAAAATCATGGCACATAAAAAAGCAGAAGAAATCCATTCTCTTTCTTTCTTTTTTTTTTTTTTTCACAACATACAATGCTTATAACTAGATTGAATACCTTAGGTGGAAAGCCAGTTGAACCAGGGCATCCCTTTTTCCTTAAGGTTGGTGTGTGAACTGGAAGTGGAGTATAGTCTACAGTCTGAATCCAGGGGAAAAGAGGAAATAAATGTCATAAAACACTCCATATATATCAAACATCACTAAAAATAAAAGTAAATACAGCCAAACAAAACAGCAATAAGGAAAAATTATCTCAATGAAGCTAAAATTCTTAGTGTTGATAATTTAAATTTCTGCCTGCAATATCTACAAATAAACTATTTGTTCAATTTATAAAAATTATTTCAGTCTGGAAATTTAAAAATAAATAACTTGTAAAAGAGAATCTGCAGAAGAACACAAGAAAGTCATAGCATGTAGCCTACATAAAAATGAGGATATTAATTTTCAAGTTCAACTGAAAATGCCATATTAATTGTATAAAGTATCTGAAAGTTTTTAAGCAAGATTTATAATCAAAATATTTAGAAGATTCTTTTAACTCCTTTGACTTCTATATACAGAATGCATATTACATATATGGAATACAATTCTGTGGATTTGTGTGTATGTGTGTAGAGAGAAAGAGCGAGAGAGCGCATGCGAGATATAGAGATTGATTGATTGATGGATTGATTGATTAGTGGGATTTTTGTGAAGAAAATCATTTCTAAGAAGGGAGTTAGATTATTTAATATTACTGGAATTCAGAACTGACAGAAATTTAATTACTTGCCATATCTTTATTTTATGGCATATTACTGTAAGATATTTCTTTGAATGAAAGGAACCAGTGATTTTACTGGATGTTATTGTGGAAAAAAAGAGACATCACTTATTAGCAAAGTGTAAAAAAAATACACGAAGAATGACTTCCTTTTAGGATGCTAAGCAAGCAAGCAAGCAAGAGGAAAAAGCTAGCTTTGTGTAAAGTTACAGAATATTCTAAAATATTAAGAGAAAAATGGATGGTCCCTCTTTGCCTTTGTTACTATATAACCTCCAAAAGCCAAATATCTGATACACATGATAGCCTTAAAATGGAATTTAGATGGGCTTCTCAGAGTTTTCAACTTAACTGTGAGTTTAGTTCTAATTTAAATTTAATTTACTTTTAAATAGCTTGAAAAAAGTATTAAACCCAATTTATAATTTAACATTAAAAAAAATAAATATGAAATAAAAGAGATGAATACAAAACCTTTATGAAAGTTAATAAAGAACAATTCATAGGAAACAAAATTGTCACTAGAATTTACATAGAAAGTCCAAGAGAAGTTTTTAGAATTAAAAGGGGTGAAGTAGGGGTGCTGAATCCAAGATCATCACAATTCATAAAGACCAGCAATGCCTAATTTAGGAAACATATTTTAAAGAGACCCCATTCACCATAGCAATAAAAATTTAAGGTTCCTAGGAACAAATCTAACAAGCAATTTGGTGTACATTCGGGAAGAAAATAATGAAACTTTATTGAAGGATATAAAAAAAATCTAAATAATGTTCATAGACGGAAAGGCCCAATATCACAAAGAGATCAGTTCTCCTCAGATAATCTATAAATTCAAATCCAATCAAAAGCTTTACATGGAACCTACAAGCTGAACCTAAAAATCATATGTAAAAACTAAAGGGTCAAGAAGTAAAGGAAGAAGAACAAGGTATGTGGGAGTGGCTGATCATACCAGGTATCAGGAATTATTTGAAGGCTACAATAATTAAGACAATGTGATGCTGGCACAGGAATAGACAAAAAGAACAATGAAAGAGAATAGAGAATCCCAGACAAAAAGAACAATGAAAGAGAATAGAGAATCCCCAAACAGACCCATTTATATAAAGCAGAGATAGATTTACACATCAATGGGGGAAATATAGGAGAGTTGGTGGTTCATACAAGAAAAACATTAGATTAGAACTCCATTTCTCATAATACATAACAACAAATTTTAGTTGGATTAAAGTCCTAAACATGTAAAAGCAAAATTTAAAAACTTTTAGAAGAAAATATGGAAGAAAATCTTTATAACTGCTGCATAGAGAAGAACTGTTTTAGAAAGACATAAAAAGCAGAAGTCACAAAAGACTGACAAATATGACTACTTTAAAATAAAAACTGTTGCAAGACAAAAAGATACGACAAATAAAATTTTAAAATAAGCCACAGACTGGAAGAAAATATTTGCAATGCATATAGCCAGCTAGGAATTAGTATCCAGAATATATAAAGAACAATTACAAAACAAGCGGAAAAATAATTCAGTAGAACAACAGACAAAAAGACATGAACAGGCAAATCATCGATGGTCAATAAACATATAAAAAGATGTTGAATAACACTTGAGATCAGAGAACTGCAAATTAAAACAAAAATGCCACTCTATACCCATCAAATAGACAAAAGTTAATGTCTGACAGTACCAAGGGTTGGAAGGATGTGGGGAAATAGGGAATTCACTCACACACACACTGCTGGTGGGAGTGAAAACGGGTCCAACCACTGTGGAAAATAATTTGACAAGATCTAGTTAAAGCTGAAAATGCATATTCCACACAACCCAATAATTCCACTTCTAGGTATATATGCTGAACAAACTCTGCACATTTGCAAAAGCAGATAGCTATTAGGATGTTCACTTCAGCAATGACTGTAATAACAAAAAACTGGAAACAACCTAAATATCCAACAACAGGAGAATGGATAAATAGTTGTGGTATATTCATACAATGAAATATTATGCAACAGTTATAATGAATGAACTAAGTAGACATGTATCTGTATAAGATGCAGATAACCTTTGTGTAAAATTTAAATATACAACAAACACTATTATGTATTGTTTATGGCTACAAATGAAATAAACATGTAAAAGTAAGGAAGAAAGGGAGTATGTCAATTTCAGGGTATTTAGATATGTCTGGGAAGGGAGAGGGGGAATGGTATAGGGAAGGTTATTTCAACTGTCTGGAATATTTTCTTTCTTTTTAATACAAATTTTGGGGCAAAATGTTCACATATGTTAAATCTGTGGATGGTGGTTATGTGGGTGTTTATAATATTATTTTCTGTATGCTTTAAATATTTTAACATTAAAATAAAAATGCATACACTCAAAATATTAAAACAATGAAAATCTAAAATCAGAGGGTATCATCAACTTAACCAAGTAGTCTATCACAGGGTTGGAAAAAACCAAGTCAGAATCTGACTACAACTCAAACTTCACTTCAGACAGCTTTCAAAATGGGACTATCTGCTTCTATCAGAAAACTAGACACAGCTCTGTCTGATGACCAAATGGGAAACAAGGGAGCCATGTCAGAATTGTAAAGCTTGAGTAAATAACCAGAACTGCATCTGAGGCAGGATAGCATTAACTGAGGAATAATACATCCTTCTGACTTGTTGAGAAAGTTGATCAGTTGGCTGTTTAAAACCATTTACTTACATAAGGTGCAAACACAACACTGTTTTTGCACTATTAAAAGGCATGATTTAAATATTAAAAGGTTGGATGCCTATTGCTGATTAACAGTTAGAATAAACTATTCAGTTGCCAGCAGTGGCAATTTTAAGCTCTACTTATGAAGTAACAGTTATGTCATACCTTATTAGATTGACTAGAAGAATTAAAATATGAGAATGGCACCTGACACTGCCATGTGTCCACAGAGTTTTTATCTGATAATTCCAAAATTCACACAACTCTGTCCTCTTTTCTATATAGCGCTCTACTTAAGATAAAGACTACTTTAAAATTAAATAAAATTTCTGTCTATTTTGGGTTGAATTTGGGGGGACCAGTTTTTACTTCAGTTTTATAATCCTATCTATATTATCAGTCAAATGTAATGGTCTTCAATATACTGTGACTTATTACACAATACATTCGATTAAAAGAAGAGAGTCAGATTTCACTTGTTTTTGCAAGTCCCTCTTTCCTGACACAAGTGAAAAGTTGGGGAGCAAGACTGCTCCAGTGAGGCACCTTAACTGGCTCAGCTTCACTAGATGTGGAAGATGTGGAACTTGACTGGATGTAAAACTTGACGTTCGGATTCCGTACATATGTGTTCTCAACGGGATCAGTCTAGGAAAATAAGTCAGGAAAAACAAAAACCCAAGAAATCACTTTTAAACAGTGTGCAGCTCTTAGTAAATTTCTGTAAGGCATGATCACGATAACATACTGGAGAAAGGAGAATAACAAACTGTAGTTTGAATATTCACATGAGGGATGTGTCATTATACAAAAGCATAACCACTAGCTTTAAACAAAGGTCAAGATAACAATAGTTAACAAAATGCTCCAATCTTCACCACTGATCTCTTACTTCAAGCTACTGTATGTTCTTTATTTGTATTCCACAAAATAAATCATACATGTGAAATAAATGCAGAGTGCTTAATAGAAATATGCACTGCAGATTACAAATAAGTTTGTCCTTGATTAGAATGAAATTTGGTCCTCTACAATGCATTAGTTGAAAGTAAAAGAAACAAACCTATCAGCTTTGTCACTAAATTAAATTCTCTTTTTATTTTGCAGCAGTAGAAATACTGGCACTTATACTCAGTCGCACCCTTCTAACCAAGTCAAGTATCTTTAGAAACTGAAGATGCTTTGGGTTAAAATTTAGCATAAAAGATCCTATGGAACACACCGATCAATGATATATATTCAGTTCAGCAGTTTTCAAAATTACCAGGATTGGGTTTTTTAAATGAAAGGCAATGAAGACAACTTGGGAAGGTTAGGGAATTTGTTTCAAATACGTTGTGCAGCAAGAACAATGCTTAGGTCAGCATTTATTGTAAACCAGCACTTACTGATTTACAAATCAATAAAAAGAGTAATCAGCTTAAGGATTTTAAACATGTACTAAAAAGGTTTTTAAAAAAATTCTTTCTCTATTATTATTATGGTTACTATTTTAGGGACTGGCTAGTGGGCTGGCAAATACTGGAGTAGCCCTCTGCTGGTGCCCACCTGTGGCCTCCCTTGGTGGTGGGCATGGGCAGGTATTCTGGCACTGCAAGGCAGGACTTTGGTGTGACCGACTAAGATGGCCGGCAGCCGGGCCTTAAACCTTTAGCTACTGGGTTCAGGAGAAACGGGGACAGTAAGGATCTCAGTAAGGGCATCTGGGGGACCTGGAGTAGCAGCTACGTACTAACAGCTAGGAGAGTATTTCAGATTTTAAAAACTGAACCATTGAACCGATGCATCCCAGCTGTATGTCAGCTCTGTGTGTGTGATGTGGATAATTTCATAAAACTAGTATGCCTTATGAGGTGGGAGAGCCAGGCCTGAATCTCATCTCTTGACTCCAAATTCAGTACTCCTTTGGTTGTACCAAGGCAACTCCACAGTAGAGATAGTCAAAGCAATTTAGTGACCATGGAGACTGACAATGAACTTTGCTCAGGAACAGGAGAGTAAAAGAAAGAAGAAAATGGGATTCCAGACAAATTTTACCGAGTTCACAATTTTACTGAGGGACAGCCATGGAGAAGGTTATCAGTTCAAATTGTTAACCTGAAATATGACCCTAGGTTGGGAATAAGGCAAAATGTCTTTTATTTTCTAAAAATCTACTTCTGGTTTCCCTAAGTTTATATTAATTGCAAGCTGAATTAAAAAGTCCATGGGGGAGTAGGTTCTATTAAAATGGAACTGATAAGCAATACTGATAAATTTTACACTAATAAGAATTTTAAAACTGACTCAAATAATCAAGAGTTAATGATCTCATAAAGTTTTAAAGAAGTGTCCAAATAGAGGATTTGCTACTTGTAAAAAAATTGGATTATTTTAAGAAAATTTAACGTCTGACCTGTCACACAAAAGCCTTTAGCCCATAGATTAATTAAAAGACATAAAATCAGAAGTTCCTGTGTGAAGGATAGTGCAGTGTTTAAAAAAGGTGATAAAGAGAATTCAGAAACAATTTGGTTCCATTTTACTTGAAGCAGATTTTAAAATAAGACAGTGATTCTCAATTTTCTGAGAGGAGCAAATTTAATATAACTAATATAGTGGCTTTGTAGCCCTGGGTCCAATTACTTTAAAAATTCTTCAAAAATGAGAAAGGCAAGACATTGCTGTTCCCAATAGTACTGGCTGAAATTTTAAAGCAGGCTTGCTCTTTGTGCCATATGGACACATACTGACAGAAGTTGAACACACTGTTTTATATACTTTCCTGTGCTGAAATTAGAATATACGACTTTAAGCCATTTTGCCAATATGTGCTCGAAAGCAGGGGTTCACGTCATGAAAATTGTCAAACCTAAAAATCAAGTTGATCATTAAAACATTTACTAGCATGTTTCATGACCCTATGAAAATGTGACATTATGGCAGTTTGATATTGGCCAAGAAAAAAAACACTATCACAGTTTAATCTGTGATTACACAAATCAGTGACTCTTAAGGAATGACTGAGGCTTTTAGCACATACCTCTTGGCCCTTCTGAAGAATTACTAGCATTATAAACCTTTTTCTCCTAAAATATTTTAACTCATCAATAAAATGAAAGAAAACAATAGAAATGAGAGCAGATTTTAAAATGATTTTCTTAGCTGAAGGAGGTTAAAACTGGCTTTTCAGAAGTGGAAAACCCTTAAATTTTAAAAATAACCCATCCTAATTATAGTACAATAGAATAATGAAAATTTCCACACTAGCTTTTTGGAGCTTTATGCTCTTAAAGTAAAAATAAATTCCAGAGATTCAACAAAATCAAGACAATTTTGTTTAACAAAATTCAAAGTAAGAAATATTGAAATAATATTTTGAGATGGCATTAACTGACCTTATTAAAGAGTTGAACTATGCCATTTACAATGATGCTGTGATTTAAAAAAAACCATGCATGTATAAATGAAGTTTAAAAATTACCACTTTATTTTCCAAGTGTGTTTCTCATAAAGACAAGGACACAGAAGTTTGGTAAAGATGAATAAACTCATGGCAAAAAAGTCTTGAGTATCAAACTTTAAAAAAACTTCCCAGGTCTTTTAAAAGACTCTAGTAGAAGCTAATAGCTGATTAGATTAATAGATTTTAATATTTCATTTCCTTTCTGGACTACTACCAGTGTAAACAATATCTCAAAAGAGGTTACCAGTAACAAGAAAAATACAATATCACTTACATATTCTCTTCATCAAAGTGTTAACCCCAACACGACTATGGTTTTCAAGATGTTATTAATTTTATCTGTAATTACATGCTTACCAATGCGTTTATAATTAATTTGTAATTCTAGTTACTAAAAAGCAATTAATTTTACTAAACTTTCAGAATACTCAATGACTATATGCCAGGATATACAGATAGCCTAAAATTAATTTTGATAATTGGCAATGATTCAGATATAAAAATGACAGCAAAGCAACTGATTAATAGCATATTAGCTACTTTTACCTTTGAAACAAATATAATCACTAATATTATATTAAAGCCAAGGAAGTTAAAAATTCTTTGTATTATAAAAAAAATTACAGCATTAAATGTAAGCAATGACTTGAATTAATAATGCAAGAAAAGCTAATAAATATGATATACATCAATAGCAGTGATATCTTAATTCATAACTGGGTTTATGATTATAGAAAGAATAATAAAATAGGGAAAATAATAAGGAACAATAGCTAATATTAATTGGACAGTATATTTTGATATAATCCAAAGGAAGAGCTTGGAAACAAATCTTAACTGAACAGTATAAGCAATTCACTCAATATTTATAAGCTGCCATCTACTGAGAAAAATAAGAAACCTCTTCATGTAAATGTGATTTTTTTTCTGTTTTTTGATTAACTGAGTCTTTTTCTAAGTAAACATACTTTAAGGAGTTATTCCGATGAATAGGTATTAGAAACATCTACTCTAATGTCAGTTTTACTTACTGCTCTACTGCTTGGGAAAATAAAAGCAGAAAAACTGAATCTCAGTGTATTGTCCATAATGCATAACACTGTCATGTAAAAAGTCCATAATGTTTCCTGAATCTATTAGGACTTCTCTAATGAATAAACCACAAAATGTATTTTTAGAGCAGTATGGTATTATAAAATAGAAAAGTTGTTTTCCACCTTGGCTCACATCTGATTTTTAGATGACCCACTAATCAAGAATTTCTCAAATTATGCACTATGGCCTTCTTATAAATAACAAAAGGATCAAAAACTACTTATCTTGAACATGTATCAACAGGTCTTTTCTACTCCAAAAATAATTATAGATTTGAACAAGTACAAATAGCAAAACATTCATATAAGAAACCTGGTTTTCAAATAAAAAGATACCAACACTTGATACGAATTTGATATAGATTAAAAAATAGCTTACATCTAACATGTTGTTTTGTACTGGTAAATAAAAAACTCGAAGTTAACAGAAAAAATCCAGTTTTCATCAATTTTCTTTATCCTGTAGCTGGGAGTATTTTAGAAACAAAGTGGCAGGTAATCCAATTTTTTAATATTCAGATACACTTTATAACTCAAGCTTTTAGTGATATCGTTATCTCTGTTAATTGTTCTTATGATTAAAAACAGTATTGGACATTGTCTATGTCATTTGGACAACAGTAAATATATTTTATCATTCTAAAACAAATAATAAATTACTGAAGGTTAGTTATGACTAGTAAATGTAATCTTACTAGTTACAAATAATAGAACTTGTTTCTCTTTATGAAAATTTCTCCTTAAGTTATTTTCAATTTATTGATTTGAATATCTACTCTGGAGAATTTACACATGTTCTAAGAAAACACAAAAGAAAGTCCAGCCACATGTTGGCGATTTACAATTTCTGCTTTAAATTCTGAATAATCTAACAGATAATCTAATCTATTAGAATAATCTAATAGATACTCAGTGTTTCTCACTATTAATGAAAACACTATTAACCTTTCCATAACCATCTGTATTCAGACATTAATAATGACATTAATAACAAAGCTTTCTTACACTATGATTAATTAAATAACGCCACTTAAAAAGAGCATTATTTAAATTGTAAATGAGGCTTTAGAGCACATGGGAAATACAAATATATACCTCATTTATACGATATTTCATTCAGAGAATTTTAAATTTATGGAAGTATTGTACAGTTCTTGTCTAAAAACACAGTATGTAACATAAAATTGTATGCCACTGTTAGATTCAAGGTCACTGTTAGGAATGGTAACTATTTGTGCCCTACTGTTTTCATGGATGTTCCCAGGGACTATTAAGGTTCCTCACTATTCTATGTTTCTATTTAGCTGTTGAATAATTGGTAATTCTTCAGTTATCTCCCTCACAGACATTACCACTTTTAAGTGGCTGACTTCTTATCTGTCAAATACTCAATAAAGGAAAAATTAAAGGAAGCCTGGAAAGCAAATTACCAAGCCTATCACATCTGCATTTAAAAAAATCATATGTAATTATAAGTCATTAGGCTCTGGTTAAGTGTGACTTATTTATATCCTATAGAATAAAAATGTAGACTAAATAGCAGGGGTCTTATAACAGCTATTTCCCTCAAAATTTTTTTCCTATTTAAAGACTCACAGAAATGTTCTGGGTGGTCAAAGCCCCCAGAAGTCTACAAGGTAAGAGACATAACTAATCTATGATAAATTTAACCAGAAAAACAAAATCTCTCTGAATGATAAATTTGTTGAAAAGCAAACAGATAAAAATGTCGTCAATCCACAGGCTAATGATTTGAACCTAATATAACGGGGCACACAACATCTTGGTCTTCCCTTTTAGAGGTTATATGATACCAATGAACATATATTCAGATTGGATAAATCCAAATACCCAATGGTTTTAACTCTGTACAAATGTCAAAATAATCAAGAAGTCAGTTGACCAGCAATCTTTTCATAAACTTCATTAATTAATGAGATGTCAGTTGAAGTTGAAGTTCTACTGGCCATACCACTGGTATCTGAAACTGCTTATTCATTGTTAAACAGTAGTTTGAAAACATGGGCTATAGTAGGGTTAATCGCGTTCATTTTACAATCAACCCTCCATCACACCAGAAAGATAAGAGTACAGGAAGCAGTGGGTCACTCTATTGCTTACCATGCCTTCCATAAACCAGATAATTCCCTGATTTAGAACTTTCCCAGTCTGAAATTCTGGATTTAAGGTGTTGATCAATACCAATGATCATGAAGCCAACAAGTAGAAATTTTAAATTTGTATCTATCACAGATTTTCCTTTTTAATGTTGTTATGTACATTGTATATGAAAACCAGAGCAAACAGTGTCAGCTAGCTTCTCAACTAGTGAGTTTGAATGTGTGTATATTGGTGTTTGGGTGGAGGCTGCTTTCGAAAAATTTGAGACCTTTTCACAAACAGATTCCCCACTCTGGGCACATCAGAATCTTGCAGGATAGAGGTAGAGAGGTAGTGTCTGGCCCATTTCAGATTGAGAAACACTGAACTAGCCTTAGCATAGGAAGATGTTTATAGCTTGTTATCAATACATGTATAAGGAATGCTAAAATTTTTTTTAAATCTTGGAAATATCTTAGAATATAAATGATTTATTACCAACATCATTGCCTCGAAACTCTAAATACAAGATATTTAGGAATATAACTTAGAACTACCTTAAAAAATCTATCAAAGGTTTCTCCAGAACTGATTTACATAAAATTATCATCAGTAAGATCTATACCTTATCCCAAATCTTTTTTGAATTTTGCATAATATGAATTATCAAGCTTTCTTTCTACGTAATTAAAATTTCTAAGAATCTCCACATAATTGCTTACATCAGATTATTTAGAAACTCATTTACTTTGTATGTGACCAACTTAGAAAGCATACTTTAGGATCACTCTTTTACCCAATCAAAATTAAAAAGATACCTTATAATTTTAGTAGCTTGGTTACAGAAATTTATATGAACATTCCTAAAGCTTTGCGGCCAAAGCCAAAAAAGAAAAAAAAAAAAAAAAGAAAGTACAGAAAAGCAGAGTAGCAATAGCAGGAGCAGCAGCACAAAGCATGCAATAAATGTAATAATACATCACGAAAACAGTAGCATGTACTGCAACCACAGGCAAAAAGGATAAGAGATAGGGGTAGAGGGCATCGGACGGGCACACAAGTGCAATAGTCTCTTACACGTCTGCCTTTGCTAGCTGGAGTACAGGATGGAGAGCGCTTCAACAAAGAAAGGAGAATACTACGTTACAAATATTTACACACGTGACTCTCAATGACTAATACTGTATTAACAGACAAAGTATATAAACATACATATAAAGACACATTTTTGATAGGTTGAAAGTACATGTATTTTCAGGAAAAACTGGAAGACAGGAAAGTAAAGAAACAGTTCCTCAGGCTAGGTCTAAGAGTGGTAATAAAGTTTTTCACTAGACCTTGCACAAACAGTCACCCACCAAATAATGCTCCATCAAGCTATGGCCAATTTCCTTTCTGGAAAGGTCGGTAGTGGCAACTTGAAATGGGAGCACAAAAAGGTCTAAATAACTCTGATTTAGTGCTAGTAAGCATTTAACAAAATATTTAATTAACTAGTCTTGCTTCGGACGTTTATCTACCAAATTCTTGCTCTTTTCAAAGATGACTCTTTTCAATGATAAGAGGTAAATTAGGCCTTCAGAACTACTGATGTTGAATTGAAACAAAAAGTTACTTCAACAATATTGTCCATCCTGACTAGACATTAGGCTTAATCAAAAGAGGGATCTTCACCTTTCTGACATTAAAGAATTAAGTAATTCAGAAAAAGTAACAATAAGTAGATAATTATATAGAAATATTTTTCAAGTTTTTGAAATTTGGGATGCTCAAGTAATAGAGTTTCACAAATATATACCATCTCTACTCAGGCAATTTCCTATATTCAATTCAACCTGACATTTACTAAGTGTTTACAATATGTCAGGTACTTAAAAGATAAAGCGGGTATGGCAGTTCACAGACTGGTGGGGGAGACATCATGCCATCAACAATGTGACAAATGCTATACTAAGGGCATGTACGAAGTTTGTATGGGAACCTGGAAAAGGGATGTACAAGATTTTTATGGGGACCTAGAGGAGGGAATTTATAAACTGAGTCTATAGGAGTTACAGAAGATTTCAGAGAAAACCTCAAGGATAAGAAACATCACTGAAGATGATCAGTTTTACTTGTACAACAGCTCTGACAGATTGGTACACAGGAACTATTATTTCTTCCTGTAGGAAATTGGGATGGAAGGTGACTTAAACACTGTGTCCCAAAGAGTTAATAGCAAACCAGGATTAGAAAGTCTGCAGATTTCTCAACAGGTTCTTCTTAGTCCAGTCAGTCTTCCATTACGGTGGAGGCTAAAGTCTCAGGTTCAAACCTGGTTATATTCCTTCAGTGATTAACAGGAAGTATCTGTCTCCCTCCACACTCCCCCAAACCAAACCACCAAACATTAAGTAACTCAACCCTCAACCCTTCCTCTAACATTTAACTCTCCCTTCTCTTCCTTAATAATGATAATAGCTAACTTTTATCATATGTAAAATATATACACGTACTTTTCAAAGTACTTTACATATATTAACTTTTTAAATCCTCATAGAAGGATTAATATAAGGTCGGTATTATGATCCCAATTTTAAACATGAAGAAAACAGATTAACTTGCAACAGGTCACAAAACTGGTTAAGTGGTAGAGTTAGGATTCAAACCTTCTCAGTCAGATTTCTCAAAATGGTATACTATCACTGTCTCTACTTCCTAGCCTCTCAATTCACTTCTCAATACTGTACAACTTGGCTTCGGCTTTGATCGCCCTAATGAAATGCTGATAAGATCAGTATCTCCTGTTTGTCCTACGGTACCAGGTATCTCCGGCTGTACCTGAGGCTGCTGACCACTCCCTCTTAAAACTCTGTACTCCCTTAGTTTTCGTGACACGACACTTTCCTGAGTCATCCCCTGTGACCAGGGCTCCTCCTTCTCTTACGTGGAGTCCTATTCCTCCACACCCTTCTCAGTGTGAGAGATCCCAGGTTTCTGTTCTGACTTACTGCTTTTCTCTTGCTACGATCTCTCCCTGGGAGATCTCAATCTATTTTCAACTACGTTGATCATTCCCAAATTTCTACTGCTAGTTCACTCCTTTTCCTTAACCTTCTGACTCATCTAGAAAACTATCTGCTGGACATTTCCACATGGATGTCCCTCAGGCACCTCAAACTTAACTTGTCCAAAAGGAAACTGGTCACCTTTCTCCTCTGTTAAGCCTTTTCATAGCTATTACATATAGGACTGATTAAATCTAAGCTCCATAATACCTCCTTTATATTCCCATGATATGCAGTCCATATCTTTTATTATTGTACTGCTCCCATTGGTGTTATAATTATTTAGATGTTTGTCTTTTCCATCAGACTCAGCTCCTTAAGGGCCGGAAATACTGTATTATGCTTAGCATAAAGCTTGTACATTTTAAAATTCTGCGTAAATATTGAATGAATCCTTCTGAAATTCTACAGTATTTAACCTAAATATTTCTTATGGCACTTATCATTTTCTACTTCACATAATACATTAACTGTGTATTTTTTTCTAATAAGAAGATAAGCATTTTGAGGTCTACTTCTAAGTCTGATTTATCTTAGCATCTACCACTGTGCACAGCAGAGTACCACACATGTAAAAAGTGGTAAAATATTTAACATAGAGAAGCCCTTAGTTTTTGGCTATCCATCCTCCTAAAGCCTAGAGTATGTTAAAACCATGAGAAAGAGCAGGAATAGCTCAAAATAAACTATATTACCACTATACCCAAAACAAGTCAGAATGTCTCTCAAAACTATCTTTACATATGAAGGACAATAAGTTTTCTAAGCTGGCATTTAGTATCACTAAGCTAACAGTGATACTAAATCACCATTGTAATAATGTTCTTCTCCAGGTGGCTACCTAGAAATCAGACCATGTTTATATTTTCAATAGAAAAGAGCAAATTACACTTTCCTGATGGTGTCATTAGAGGAAAACACACACACTCTTATACATACCCACACATACCACGGTTTTCTATAAACACTGAAACTGATTTCATAGCAAGCACTGGAAACCAGTACATTTTCTTAATATGCAATCATATACCTTTTTATATCTAGGTCTATAAATTGCCACCAGAACTTTAAGGCTGATTATGGAAGGTAAGCACGGTAAGCAGAAACCAAAAGAAGTAATTTATCTTGTGGACGCAGAATTTGGCTAATAGATTTTAAGGTTCAGTTAATGAATGCCAGAGGTCTTATTTAATAAAATACCGAAGAGGTAAAAGACTATGTAGTCATGGTTCTTTCCTCTAGTTACCCAAATATATTATTGATATAATATATGATATATAATATACAATATAACATACTACCTAAACTAGAGAAGAATTGTATATGCCAATCTTCTGAAATGTGAGAGTTTCAAGTCAGGTTGTGCTTAACATGTGGAAGTTTTAAAAAACAAGTATTAAAGGAGGAAATTATAGAAATATCATAATTTCTCAGAAGGATCTAGGCCTAGCTTTGGTCATAGGATTAAAAACTCTTTACAACGCATGTTTTAGAAATTTGTCTTCCATTGATTCTCACGTGTGATCGACTTTTCCCAGATACAGCTAAACCTATGCTGCCAAGCCCAGATTTCTATGATTGGTTATGACAGAATATGAAAGAACCTAGGAGGGAGAACAATGTTAAAGGCAAGACATAAATGAAGGAATCTAGGAGCCAGGACTGAAATTAAATATTTTGGGACATCTTAGTAAGCTTCTATATGAGGCCAAAAGCAAGAGTAGAACTCAGCTTGCCAATGCTCCCAGGCTACTCTTCTCTTAATATGCCAGAATGCAAGAAAAGAACACGATACTAGGAGTACTGGACAGTTGGACTAAAGGTACTATCTCTATTCCTTTATGTCTGACCTTTATATTCTAGAGCTTTCATTCCTTGATTTACTCTTTTCCTCAGTACACTAGAGTAAGACAACCTCCAAAAAGCAAGCTGATACATTCGCATTTGCCAGATGAATGGGCAAATTCCATTTTTGTGAACTTAGGCTAAATGAACAGAGTACAGAACTGTAATTTAATAAAACTCAAAACTTACCTAGCATGTGTTTCATATATATGACAATACGTTTATCAAATATAAACAGCAACTCATTCATTTATATAACTATAACTAGTATTCCTTGAATATAGTCAAGTCAAGCATTTTGGGGGTTCACTTGAGAAGGAGAAAATGAACTGAACAGAATGGGAGGTTCCTGTAAGCTTAGTCTGATGATCCCTGGATCTGCTATCATGGGAATGAAGGGAGCAGATGGGGGAAAACCTAAGCTGCTGAGCTCCATTTCCTCCCCCCACCTGCAACCTGCAGGACGACGCTGGGCCTAATATGCAGTATCACAGGCAGTCTAGGATTGGGCACGTGGGGTTGAGAAGAAAGATGAGGGTAAAAGAGGAAATAATTTCCACAGCAGAAGGGATCCTGGTATCTGTTCGACTGCTATCTCAATAACTCACATGGGAGTGCCTTACCCAAGGGACCACTAATCAAAATGGTCTCAGTTTCTTTCAAAATTAACTCACCCCCCCCCTTTTATCTGCCCTAAAGAATGCCATGTAACCCTTTTGTCAACACTTCCCTATTACTCCAAAGACTGAGAATTCTAAAAAGTCACTCTCACTAATGGGAGAGTAACCTATCTACTAGTGGGAGTGCTGTGGTAAATAATTACTGAAACCACTGGACTAAAGATATTCTACGGTTCTCTTCTCCTTGAAAAGTCTATTATTCTACAGGTAGAAAACTCCAAACGCTGAGTTACAGAAACAGAATGTTGAGAATGTATTCTGCTGTGCCTGAGTCAGAGGGAAGGAGGGACTGGTGTTACATATACTCTTTCTCTTCTGTCAAGAGCTGTCTAAACAGTGTAACTTAAAAGGAAAGCATCTTGTTCCAAATGTCTTCCCATATTGCCCCAAATCCTAGCATTCATCCGAATTTTGAATAACAGGCAAAACATACTGAGGAAAAATTAGAGGTAGGAGAGTGATTAGGTGTACTGTTTAAGTAAAAGAATTATAGTTTTAATAGGCCTGTGTGGGAGGGTTAAGGAAAAAACTAGAAGGTAATTTTGGGGGAGGGGCGGCACTGGTGATAAAGCTCTGAAGAATTGGAGGGCAGTATGAGGGCACTAGGTTACTGGGGGCAGATGGAGAAGGTCAATGATGTGTGGACACAAAAGAAAACTTCATTTGTGCAATTTGGCTTAAAACTAACCTTATTCCCTCCTACACCTACAAATTCCACTGCAATTCAATTCCACTGCAATTCAATTCCCTCCTATACCTACAAATTCCACTGCAATTCAACATAATCTTTTTCTTTTCTATACCAATGAGATAGAAAACAGAAAAGAATGAGCAGAGGATGTGTCCTATGGATTAATTAAGAGACAGAGTCTACTTAGTATAGAGCGCAGTCGCATATTTTAAACCTCATGCACAACAACGTAACTAGTTTGGGCACAAAGAACAATCAAGATTTATTTTAATCCTTAAGAATCCACATGCCTAAGAGAAAGGAAGCTACAGAACTTGAGTTTTATACAAAACATCTTGGATGCTGAACCCAAGCATGCCAAAGATTGAATACCATGATTCAAAACAACATTCTATTATGACTTTGAAGGTGAAACGGATGATAATGCTGGGAAGGGTGGTCACAGTTACAAAGTAGGAAGAGAAATAAGAGGTCTATGCCATAAAATATGAATTAAGAATACAAAATAGTTTTTTAAATGGGAGGAGGTTACTGCTGGCCTTTGCCCTGACACGTAAAAATCATTTCCAGTGGTAATGTGATTCAACAGGAGGAAAGTATAGTGATGCACATTGGTGGTAAGTGGAAGGCTGAGTGGTGAAGAGCTAAGAAAGTACTTAAGTGAAATTGAACTTGTGGACAAGAAAGGAAGCTAAAGAGAACACAGCAATGGAGGGGAACTGGTCTATTAAGAGTAAGGAAATAATAACCAATATTATTGAGGGTATTACATATGCTGTTTCTTTAAATTCTCAAACAACCTTATGAGATTAATACTATTATTATCCTTGTTTGTCTGATGAGCAAACCAGTGCATAGAAAGGTTAGATAACTTGCTCCTAATTATATACCTAGAAAGTGGCAGAGGCAGGATTTGAATCAACTTAAGTGCTTAAGCAATAAATTGAGAGGAAAGTGCTTAGGAAGCAAATGAGAGAAAAACCACGCCCTTGAAGAGCGTGGAGCCTGAATCATAAAGATTCAGCAGCCTTTGTGAACTTAGTTTCGGTTTACTTTATAATAGGAGTTCCTCTGTGCTACTTTACAATTTACATGTATGTCTGAACTGTATCTATGCTGGGTAATAGTGGGTGAAGGGTAAGAAAGGGTACTTCTGGAGGAAAAGTAAAAGTGGGAAAAAGACACTACAGCTGGATGGTGGCAGAAGACAGCATATGAGAGCAGAGATGAGATAGGAGTGGGCTGAGATGTGCTTCTGCTGAGAAGAACTAACCTATTTACCAAAATACATACTACTCCTGTGTTGTACATTCAAAGATTTTTGTGGGAGAAAAAGGGATGTAGAGAAGAGTTTATTAGAAAGAAAAATGAAAATGGTCTTCTAGGAGAAAGGACAATTAAAATATTTGTTCAAACTTCCTTCCCATTCTTTTTAAGGTGAATGTTATCTGTATGGAAATACCATACTGAGTATTTTAGAATAGTAAAATATACATCAGATTATAACATCAAATATTATTGTACATCAAGAGTTCTCTTTTTATCACACTGCAGAATTACCTAGTTTAATTATTTGTCTCAAGAATAATAAAATAGTTTCCATTTAGAATGGAAAGGTGCACACTTTGGTATAAATATTTCAAAGAAATAAAAAATCACTTAAAAATATAGATCAGGAGTTTTCTTTAGTAGAAAATTATGCTTAATACTCTCCTCAATATAAGAATTATATTTAACAATACACAAAAAATAAAACATTTAAAGAATTTCCCCTGGTTTAAAAATAGTTATATGCACAATATTTGCATTTGAACCCATTTTATTTCCAAATTTCTGTAAAGATAGAATGTTCAACAGGATAATACAATGCTTTACAACAAGAATTATTGTGCCATTTAATGTGGATTAGCGAGAACGTATATGTCAGGTATTTCTGTAAAGAGAGGAACACTATACATTAGGAACTTCTAAATTATTAAATCTATACAATTAATTTAAGAGAGAAAATGATAATGCAGTCAATTTATAGTGAATATAGTGCATCTATTAACTAAAATCATTTTTTACATTAGAAGAGAAATTCTGTCAGCATTAAAAATTGATCTGTACTCAATTATTGTGTTATGATAAAATCTACTGGAAGAGTTAATAAAACGTGTCACTTGTTCTGATTATACCACCAGAGGTTTACTTTTAACTAACATATAAACTAAATAGTAAAGTGCTGAAAAGAAAAGGGGAATGTGAAATAGAAATTGCCATGAAAAACAAAAAGGAGCAATTATTTATATCTATGTATCTATAGTGACAATAATCAAATAAGCATTCCAGTCTTCAGAATTGTTGCAAAGAATGGAACTATAGAGATTCTCTGATGGACAACACATTTTTAAAAGTACATTTTTACGTTATTATATTTAATAATGATAACTCTTCATTGTATTTAAAGTAAGAAAGAAGCACGTTTTGGCTCGCAAATTATCAAGTGTGATATTTCTAAAACTGACTGCATTACTAGGTAAATTCTTCATATCAATTCACTGATCTCTTTTACTGAAGGATGCATTGGTTTGAAAATCAAAGACTTACGTCATCCAAAAAATCAATCAGTGAAGATGAGGAAGAAGAAAAGGAATCCTATTTAACGAATACAGCAATAAAAAAATAGAAAATATGGATGAAGCAATTTAATAAGAACAAATAATAAATCAAAAATTTTGTAAAACAGTTGAAAGGCAAATGACATTAATTCAAATAAATAAATGAGAAAAGCAGTCACTGTCATTGTTTCTCAAGAAACGTAGAATTTCATTAATTACTTTTTAAAGTGTGATTCTTTTTTCCTTTCCCAAAAGAATGAAATACAATTCATATACTGTGCTCAAAATGTATTAAGCTGAAGCTCATTAATAATCAAATTAAATGGAAGCACTCCAGAAGGTAACAACTAAAAGTAAGCAACAGAATCTCTGCCTCTAATTGTTCCTGCTAGAATGTAAGCTTCTTGAGGGGCAGGACTTCGTCAATTTGGTCACTACTGTATCTCCAGCACCTAGAACAGTGCCTTGCACAGAGACATACGATTATTTGTTGATTAAGATATAATCACTAACTTAAATTTTCTGACATAAAAATATACTTCATATCTTAATTTTTTTTTCTAGCAAAGAATTTAAGTACCAAAGAACGACAGAGTCACATAATCACTATTTCATTATAATGGAGTGTGCCAAATAAACTCTATGTAATACTTTTAACAGAAAGCATTCTTTTGGTATACTTCTAAAAAACTGAATTGATTTGGAACTAGAACCAGCATTGCCCTATTGTGAGCTCTGATATTTTCACTTGTTTTTTTACTGTGGCTCTATGCTTTGGAGAAAAAAGAAAAGTGTCAAAATTATTTAAAGTTAGGATTTGTTCTGCACTTACTGTTCCTCAGGGAAAGAGATGAAATTTCTTTTAAATCTTATCAACGACCCTCTTATTTAGCTCTTTCTTAGATTTTTCTTAAACACAAGAAGAGTTTATGATTAAAGTTTCCATAACATTGCAGAACATATTCCTTTCCTAATACGTTTTTGTGTATATAAGATTCTAGGTCCTCTTATATGGGATGCAGTAAAAGTTTTATTGCAAATAAATTTTAAATCACAAAGTAAATTTTAAATTGACTGCAGAGGATATATGAAAAGTTTAATACTTACTTCAAATTGATCCAGAGCATCGGTAGGCGTATTCAAAAATGCCAAGAAAGAATGCTGTGAGTCTTGGTGCTCTATACCTAGAAGACAGCAGCAACTTTTTTTAAAACTAGAACAATTAAGACTAATTTTCATGGATAACCTTTCCTGTCTGAATCTATTAAAAAGCTGCTCGCAAACTACTGTATTTTAAAACCAATTAATATCACTAACTCCACATACTTAAAAAACTAAAATACATTAGTGTTTCTTGGAATATCACTCAATAGTTAAATTACATCAGACTCCATGAAATACTTGTTTCTTGACTTACTTGAGTTCCTGAATTTCTTTTCCTATACAGTACACTGTAAGAAGCACATTAAATGTTTTGGTACTCTTGAGAAAATTTTTAAAATAGAACCCTCGTTATGCCTGATTTTTCTAAGGTAATTTATCACCAAACAAGGTTTCCTTTCTGAAATACTCTCATCAAGCATATAGTATATATTAATATAAATAATCTTTTATTAAAAAATGCAGTGATACCACAAACTTATTTAATTATGAAAAAACTTTTGCTAAGGCCTCAATCTGATTTCATTTACTGTTTTATTGACAAAAATTGCATGAAATTAAAAAATTTTGTCTGGGAAAAACTAGGGTTGGAGAATGAGGACTCCAAACCCTAGCTTTTCTCAGACAAATTAAAAAAATTTCACGCATACCTCTTGGCTATGGCATTAACTTTAAATACATGATTTCCAAATTAATTCTTAAAATACACATAATGATAAATACTAGGGAGGAAAAGGAGAAACAACCAAAACACATTTTTGATCTCCATATCTTTTAAGGAACTGATATCAACTGATAACAAATTATGTGCTTTTTGAATGACTCTCTAATAGTATACCATAGTTGCCAGATAAGGCAGTATGTTCAGAAATTCATTCCATCAATGAATATTTATTGAAAGCCTTTTATTTGCCAAACCCTGTCTAGATACTGGATATATAATAATAAATAAAGCAGGAAAACAAAATCCTTGTCCTCATTATATAAACATTACATTGTATTATTTAAGTAGACTATTATCTTACAACATATAGTGAAATTTTATTATTCTGCAACGTTCAAATTCCAAATAAAAAGCCATACCCATAGGTTAGTCTGCAATGGGATAAACGATTTCTTCTTTTGCAAGTTTAAATCTACTTTAAAATGATGCAATCAATGCCAACTGGTGTGTTACAGTAAGTCATACTCTTCACTGGTCTCTTTTCTATATAAATTGCCTTTAGGGCCACAGGTCCTCCATGTCTTATATATTCTTTTTGCTCTGCTCACTAAATCATGCAGCTCCTTCCACTCTTCATACATGAAAATTAAGCTTGATTCTCATTTTAGCATGATGCTTTGTACTCCTAATCTGAGTTCCTAATTCACTTTTTCTGGGTTCCTTCCTTCCTTCTTGTTCACTAGGAAATTCAATCAACAAAAATTTATTGAACATCTACTACTTTTAATGGCTTTTTCATGTTAACTCCTTTGTGTGATTACCCTCTTTCCTCCACAATTTTAAAAGCAGATGCGGAGACCCAACCAGCTTTACGTCGCTGTGTGTCACAGGACAGGGAAATGATAAGGCGGCACATAAGTACAACATAGAGCCAATTAACTAGTTCAGTATTCAGTCAGGAATACTGTCAGGAAAATGAATTTCTAACAGCTATATATAAGAGATCCTTTCATTAAGATAATAACATCCTGAATTTTAAAAAATTAAATCTTCACATTCTTAATGCCCATGTTATGGAAAGAACGTTGAAGTTCACGTCATAAAGCTACCAAGCACTCTGAGTTACTTTTTACATTAATGAAAAAATGCTCAAGTAATGTTTTCAAGAAAATGGGAATAAATCCTGGAAAATCCCACAGGGCAAACAATTTGAGTATCAAACATGGAAGAAGACACCGAAATGCCCAAATAATTCTTTGTCATTGAATTGCCTTTCTAATACTGGATTAGGTTAATCTTTAGTTATTTCATACATTATTTCGTCAACTACCCTGAGAGTGAATCCCCTATAACATTTGAGAATAGTATAAAGTATATGATAAAAACAAGTTTTTCCAATCACAAAAATATTGTTCATGATATAGTCCATGGTCCTGAAAAAACAGTCAAATTTATGGCAAAGTGAGTTTTCTGTTAAGAAATCTTTAAACAACGTGTATCAAGTAAAACAAAATGACTCAGGAGACTTGTCTACCAAATATGTGCGTGTGTGTGTGTGTGTGTGTGCGCCATATACACATACATCTATAAATGAGTGCCAGAATTGTGTATGTGAACAATTCTCCTGCCTACACAATAGGCTGATTCTTATATAATAAAATGCATTCATGACAGAACATTAAGTCCTCGTTGATGCAAAACACATTCCCATACCCTTTTCAGATCTAAGCTCTTCAGTGTCCTTTATCAGTTGTTCAATTTCTGATAGTAGTTCCAAGTTCTTCTTCTCTGAATCTTTTAGTTTACTTAAGGGAAAAAAAGGAAAAATGTCATTATTTATATTGTTGGTTAGTGAGCCATCATGTATGTAGTTGAACTTAATTGGTTTAAATGTCAGTCATGATAATGTAGGGAACTGAAAACTACTGCAGGAAGGACAAACCTAGCCTGTCATCTACTCTTGCGTAAATAAAGATTTACTGGAACACAGTCAGGCTCATTCATTTATATGCTGTCTGTGGCTGCTTTTGTACTCAACAGCAGAGTTGAGCAGACAGAAACTATATGGTTTACAAGCCCTAAAGTATTTATTATCTTTCCTTTTATAGAAAAGTTGCTGGCTCTGAGCTACATTATTAAATTAAAAAATGTCATAAAATCAAAGGTTAATTTTAGAATTCTGTTAGACTTCTTTCATAGAGAACCATGAAAGTGACTAAATATATAATTTTCAGTTTGACTCACATTCCTGATTTATGAACAAATGTGTAAATTTATATGTCCTAAGCATAAGCAGAAAGATCACATTTATTCCAAATTACGATACAGAGAATGACATTTAGCAGTTCTTTACGTTGGGATCAATTCATATTATCCAAAAACAATTTTTTTCCATTTTCAATGTTACACTAGCACATTTCAGTAAAGCATAATTAATTTATGATTGGATAATTCATAGCAAGAATTTATAATTCAACTGGGGTGCTTCATACCATTAAAAACCGCATTTATGGGACTGTATTTCTTTTCATGACTGAATGCCTTTGCAACATTTAGTATTCTGAGCACCAAATGGATTTTTCTATTTATATTTTGATTTGTAACATGAACTTTCTACTGTCCCTCTGTATCACCTTATTCCTCTATAACTTATTCTTGAACCAATCTAATTACGAGTTTCCTTTTATCATTTATTTATTCTGAGTATGATTTATTCTACTGTTGTGGTAAGAATGGAGGGAATGTATCCATTAGCTAACTGTCCTGGACCTGTGGGCGATACACTTTTTTTAATACATAACATGAAAGAAAGGATAATTTAAGTATATTCTACCTTTATGAAATTTACCATCACTCGAAACTTCATGTGTAAAAAGATCTATGGTAGAGGCCAGAATTTTCAGATGACTATATTTTGTTCTGACTCTATGCTGCAATTTTAGACTAATGTGCTATTCTTGAACAAAAGATTATTTTGGATTTAATGGAATAAAATTTGAGAGTGAATTTTACAAATAAGGGGATAAGTAAATAACAGAATATTAATTAGTACTATTAATTCCACTTTAAGGACAAGTCAGATAGAAACAAAGCTGTATTAAAATTGCATCACTGCACACAAGGCCTAAAATCATCAATTCATTTTCAAATATTCATAGTTTTTTTCTGGTCATCACTTAAAAAAAAAAGGGGGTAGGTAGGAAACTAAACGTGTAACTTCTCTCCAGATACTTTTGGACCAAATTAGAAATCACTCTAGTGGGACTATATTATTCAGTCTTACCGTTCTGTTATGATGTTAGACGCTTTAACTTTATTCAGCTCTTCTTGGATGGCCTGCTTAGCTCTTATTTCTGCATCCAGAGCTGACTGCAACTCCAGTCTAGCCGACATATCCAGTTTTGCAAAACGACGCATTTTCCAGGGCATATCCTATGAAATAATATGACTGAGGTTTTAGCTCCATTCGATTTTATTTTTAACATTTAAATTTAGTAATATAAGTGAATTTGGAAACTACTTAAAAGAACTATCTTTCCCTAATTAAAGAATTAAAGAGAACTATTACTTGTGAAAATATATTATTTTTCATTAAATTCAGAAATAACTGTAGACTCACATTATAAATGCATTTATTTTTTATGGTTATTACCATTAATGGCTAGCCACACAAATTATAGTTAAGCAGCTATGTATTATAATTTCCTAAACTGGAAAAACATTGAATGATTTCTCATGAAAATCTTTACAGTAGGCAAAGCCTAGACAAACTGATGTAAGCACTCAGATTTATTACAGTGTTTTCTGAGCCTTCCCACCGACTAATATAATAAGCCTGCTTGCTAAATGGCAGAGCTTACTGTTGCTCGGGTACCCAAGCTGGAGTTTCTTAAAGCTTCCAATTCTTCAGTCATTTTAGAAGCTAAGGCCTGAAGATATCCTCGTGCATCCTTTTCATCACTGACCCTAGAATATATGCAAATAAAGACAGAGATCAAGTACCAAAGTAAAATAGAAAACTTCAGTGAGATATATATTATTTTAAAGCATCATAAAGAAATAAGTGAAAAGTGACAGAAATTTGAAGATGTTCTTAATATCTTCTTTTAAAAGTCTACCACAGTACTACTATCTGTCAAAAAGTGGGAAATGGTTTACTGAACTGTTCAGTTATTTACAGATAAAGGTGGCCACGTTTAGGAAGGTCCAAATTATACATATCTGATAAATCAGTAAAACTCACCCTTGAGCCACGGAATTAATACTCTTTTAATCTAACATTAAACATACACACACACACACACACACACACACATACACTCACATGACTTCTAAAGAATAAGATTTCTTATTAATTAGATTCCATTTTTTATCTAATGAAAACACAATACACCCTTCTTAAAACTGAAGTACACTAAATTTAGAAAGTTTAAAGTATAATATTCTGTAAAAAAAAAATTCTGTGTTGTAATAAAGCTCTCTTGTTTTCTAAAGTGGTCAATGATATAACAAAGAGAAAAGATTAAAGTCTACTGAAACTCAGTTTCTACACCCCCCCCCCGCCCCCGCCCCCGCCCTGCCCCGCCCCAGCAGCGCCCCAAGGCACGTGGGATCTTAGTTCCCGGACCAGGGATCAAACCAGGGCCCCCAGCAGTGGAAGCAGGGGAAGCGTGGAGTCCTAAACACTGGCCAGCCAGGGAATTCCCGAAACTCAGTTTCTATTTACTA
The DNA here is from genome assembly GCF_965194805.1 of Balaenoptera borealis. Taxonomy (NCBI): domain Eukaryota; kingdom Metazoa; phylum Chordata; class Mammalia; order Artiodactyla; family Balaenopteridae; genus Balaenoptera; species Balaenoptera borealis. The sequence goes on from NC_138860.1 coordinate 24,764,745, forward strand.
TTTTAAGGCTATCTTGCTGATGTAATTATATGATTTTAGAGAGAAATGTTTTCAAATTCTATTCAATAAAATTCAGGTCATTGAATAGCCATGAGGAAAGTATATTTCAGGTAAATCAATATGTATCTGTGATGCATACAGCAGACAAGTTTAAATCTTGAGGCTTGATTCAGCATCTGTTACAATTTAAACTCCTGAGGAGTTAAATTCATTTGTCTACCTACATATCACTCCATATCTACATCTTAAAGAGGCCCTTTAAAAGGGGTTTGATCCCTTCTTCTCTCAGATGGGAAAGTGCTTTGGAGGACAATCAAAAGAATAAAGGAGCAAATAAAATCACTGTTAAGAAGTTGCCCACTCTAGTGATAGTAACATATTTGTAGGCTCTACATACATGTATATATGTTCATAGCCTTTTAAAGTGGCTTAAGAAAATATTAAGAAAGTTTGTGTACTTGGATGCTGTTTCCTTCTAAAATTCTTTAACTTTCGACACCACAAGTGACCACAATCTTTTAATTTAATCACCTAATCTATAACAAAAAGAATAAATATAGATGGGGGAAGATTGTTTTTCCTCCAAAGACATTTTTTATTTTCCTCTAAAGACACTCACAGAGTAGCAATTAAGAAAACTATACTACCATTTAACCAGGCTAATAGGCCTCAGCCAGTGCTGGTTTAGTATCTATCATAGCTCAGAGATCTTGGCTTATGCACATTTCCAGGAACCTATGAAATCCAGTGTGTTTTATTCACTTTGGAAATCAAATAACTTCATGTAAATTGCTATAATGTTGTTTGAAATATTATATAAAAAACAATACCTTCTAACTTTGCTGTTTATTTACATCTTGAATACACTCATATTCCCTTACCACAGTGGTCTTCCACTAATTCTCAACTTTTGATTAAACCTATGTCTATTTTTCCTGGCTACAAAAAATTACTGATGGGAAGGGTGATGAAAAAAGAAAAAAAAAAAGACTCGGTCAACTACACCCTAATGCCATTTAAGTTCCACTAGGCCCTAGGTCTTGCACAACAATTCCTTTTCATAATCATTGTCTACTTCCAACCTAAATCTTAAAAACATTGCACTTTCCCCAGCCCCAACACCATCTCTTGCCGCTTCCTTCTAGGCCATCTGGTTAAGCTTACACTACTCATTCTCTTAACTTTTTTTCTTTTAAACAGTTTTAGGAGGAGCTTCAAGATGGCAGAAGAGTAAGACGTGGAGATCACCTTCCTCCCCACAGATACATCTGAAATACATCTACATGTGAAACAACTCCTACAGAACACCTACCGAACGCTAGCAGAAGACCTCAGACCTCCCAAAAGGCAAGAAACTCCCCACGTACCTGGGTAGGGCAAAAGAAAAAAGAAAACACAGAGACAAAAGAATAGGGATGGGACCTGCACCAGTGGGAGGGAGCTGTGAAGGAGGAAAGGTTTCCACACACTAGGCAGCCCCTTCGCGGGCTGAGACTGCGGGGGGCGGAGGGGGGAAGCTTCGGAGCCGCGGAGGAGAGCACGGCCACAGGGGTGCGGAGGGCAAAGCAGAGAAATTCCCGCACAGAGGATCGGCGCCGAGCAGCACTCACCAGCCCGAGGCTTGTCTGCTCACCCGCTGGGACGTGCGGTGGCTGGGAGCTGAGGCTCGGGCTCCGGAGGTCAGATCCCAGGGAGGGGACTGGGGTTGGCTGCGTGAACACAGCCTGAAGGGGCTAGTGCGCCATGGCTAGCTGGGAGGGAGTCCGGGAAAAGGTCGGGAGCTGCCGAACAGGCAAGAGACTTTTTCTTGCCTCTTTGTTTCCTGGTGTGTGAGGAGAGGGGATTAAGAGCACCGCTTAAAGGAGCTCCAGAGACGGGAGCGAGCCACGGCTGTCAGCGCGGACCCCAGAGACGGGCATGAGACGCTAAGCCTGCTGCTGCCGCCACCAAAAAGCCTGTGTGCAAGCACAGGGCACTGTCCACACCGCCCCTCCCAGGAGCCTGTGCAGCCCGCCACTGCCAGGGTCCCGTGATCCAGGGACAACTTCCCTGGGAGAACGCACGGCACGCCTCAGGCTGGTGCAACGTCATGCCAGCCTCTGCCACCGCAGGCTCGCCGCACATCCGTACCCCTCCCTCCCCGCGGCCTGAGTGAGCCAGAGCCACCGAATCAGCTGCTCCTTTAACCCCGTCCTGTCTGAGCAAAGAACAGACGCCCTCATGTGACCTACACGCAGATGTGGGTCCAATCCAAAGCTGAACCCCAGGAGCTGTGTGAACAAAGAAGAGAAAGGGAAATCTCTCCCAGCAGCCTCAGGAGCAGCGGATTATATCTCCACAATCAACTTGATGTACCCTGCATCTGTGGAATACCTGCATAGACAATGAATCATCCCAAATTGAAGAGGTGGACTTCGGGAGCAACGATATATATATATTTTTTCCCTTTTTCTCTTTTTGTGAATGTGTATGTGTATGCTTCTGTGTGTGATTTTGTCTGTATAGCTTTGCTTTTACCATTTGTCCTAGGGTTCTGTCTTTTTTTTTTTTTTTTAGCATAGGGTTTAGCACTTGTTATCATTGGTGGATTTGTTTTTTGGTTTGGTTGCTCTCTTCTTTCTTTCTTTTTTTTACTACCTTAAAACATTTTTTTTAATAATTATTTTTATTTTTTACTTTAATAACTTTATTTTATTTTATTTTATCTTCTTTCTTTCTTTCTTTTTTTTCTCCCTTTTACTCTGAGCCATGTGGAAGACAGGCTCTTGGTGCTCCAGCCAGGCGTCAGGGCTGTGCCTTTGAGGTGGGAGAGCCAAGTTCAGGACACTGGTCCACAAGAGACCTCCCTGCTCCACGTAATATCAAACGGCGAAAATCTCCCAGAGATCTCCATCTCAACGCCAAGACCCAGCTCCACTCAACGACCAGCAAGCTACAGTGCTGGACACCCTATGACAAACAACTAGCAAGACAGGAACACAACCCCATCCATTAGCAGAGAGGCTGCCTAAAATCATAATAAGGCCACAGACACCCCAAAACACACCACCAGATGTGGACCTGCCCACCAGAAAGACAAGATCCAGCCTCATCCACCAGAACACAAGCACTAGTCCCCTCCATCAGGAAGCCTACACAACCCACAGAACCAACCTTAGCCACTGGGGACAGACACCAAAAACAAGGGGAACTACGAACCTGCAGCCTGCGAAAAGGAGACCCCAAACACAGTAAGTTAAGCAAAATGAGAAGACAGAGAAACACACCGCAGATGAAGGAGCAAGGCAAAAACCCACCAGACCTAACAAATGAAGAGGAAATAGGCAGTCTACCTGTAAAAGAATTCAGAATAATGATAGTAAAGATGATCCAAAATCTTGGAAATAGAATGGAGAAAATACAAGAAACGGTTAACAAGGACTTAGAAGAACTAAAGAACAAAAAAACAGTGATGAACAACACAATAAATGAAATTAAAAATTCTCTAGAAGGGATCAATAGCAGAATAACTGAGGCAGAAGAACGGTAAGTGACCTGGAAGATAAAATAGTGGAAATAACTACTGCAGAGCAGAATAAAGAAAAAAGAATGAAAAGAATTGAGGACAGTCTCAGAGACCTCTGGGACAACATTAAATGCACCAACATTCGAATTATAGGGGTCCCAGAAGAAGAAGAGAAAAAAAAGGGACTGAGAAAATATTTGAAGAGATTATAGTTGAAAACGTCCCTAATCTGGGAAAGGAAATAGTTAATCAAGTCGAGGAAGCACAGAGAGTCCCATACAGGATAAATGCAAGGAGAAACACACCAAGACACATATTAATCAAACTATCAAAAATTAAATACACAGAAAAAATATTAAAAGCAGCAAGGGAAAAATAACACACAAGGAAATCCCCATAAGGTTAACAGCTGATCTTTCAGCAGAAACTCTGCAAGCCAGAAGGGAGTGGCAGGACATATTTAAAGTGATGAAGGAGAAAAACCTACAACCAAGATTACTCTACACAGCAAGGATCTCATTCAGATTTGACAGAGAAATTAAAAGCTTTACAGACAAGCAAAAGCTAAGAGAATTCAGCACCACCAAACCAGCTTTCCAGCAAACGCTAAAGGATCTTCTCTAGGCAGGAAACAGAAGAGAAGGAAAAGACCTACAATAACAAACCCAGAACAATTAAGAAAATGGTAATAGGAAGATACATATCGATAATTACCTTAAATGTAAATGGATTAAATGCTCCAACCGAAAGACACAGACTGGCTAAATGGATACAAAAACAAGACCCATATATATGCTGTCTACAACAGACCCACTTCAGACCTAGGGACACATACAGACTGAAAGTGAAGGGATGGAAAAAGATATTCCATGCAAATGGAAATCAAAAGAAAGCTGGAGTAGCAATTCTCATATCAGGCAAAATAGACTTTAAAATGAAGACTATTCCAACATAGCAGCACCTCAATACATAATGCAAATACTAACAGCCATAAAAGGGGAAATCAACAGTAACACAATCATAGTAGGGGACTTTAACACCCCACTTTCACCCATGGACAGATCATCCAAAATGAAAATAAATAAGGAAACACAAGCTTTAAATGATACACTAAAGAAGATGGACTTAATTGATATTTATAGGACATTCCATCCAAAACCAACAAGTGCTCATGGAACATTCTCCAGGATAGATCATATCTTGGGTCAGAAACCAAGCCTTGGTAAATTTAAGAAAATTGAAATCATATCAAGTATCTTTTCCAACCACAATGCTATGAGACTAGATATCAATTACAGGAAAAAATCTGTAAAAAATACAAACACATGGAGGCTAAACAATACACTACTTACTAACCAAGAGATCACTGAAGAAATCAAAGAAGAAATCAAAAAATACCTAAAAACAAATGACAATGAAAACACGATGACACAAAACCTATGGGATGCAGCAAAAGCAGTTCTAAGAGGGAAGTTTATAGAAATACAATCCTATCTTAAGAAACAAGAAACACCTCAAACAAACATCCTAACCTTACACCTAAAGCATTAGAGAAAGAAGAACAAAAAAACCCCCAAAGTTAGCAGAAGGAAAGAAATCATAAATATCAGATCTGAAATAAATGAAAAAGAAATGAAGGAAATGATAGCAAAGATCAGTAAAACTACAAGCTGGTTCTTCGAGAAGATAAACAAAATTGATAAACCATTAGCCAGACTCATCAAGAAAAAAAGGGAGACGACTCAAATGAATAGAATTCAAAATGAAAAAGGAGAAGTAACAACTGACACTGCAGAAATACAAAGGATCATGAGAGATTACTACAAGTGACTATATGTCAATAAAATGGAGAACCTGGAAGAAATGGACATATTCTTAGAAATGCACAACCTTCGGAGACTGAACCAGGAAGAAATATAAAATATAAACAGACTAATCACAAGCACTGAAATTGAAACTGTGATTAAAAACCTTCCAACGAACAAAAGCCCAGGACCAGATGGCTTCACAGGCGAATTCTATCAAACACTGATCCTTCTCAAACTCTTCCAAAATATAGCAGAGGGAGGAACACTCCCAAACTCATTCTATGAGGCCACCATCACCCTGATACCAAAACCAGACAAAGATGTCACAAAGAAAGAAAACTACAGGCCAATATCACTGATGAACATAGATGCAAAAATCCTCAACAAAATACTCGCAAACAGAATCCAACAGCACATTAAAAGGATCATACACCATGATCAAGTGGGGTTTATCCCAGGAATGCAAGGATTCTTCAATATACGCAAATCAATCAATGTGCTACACCATATTAACAAACTGAAGGAGAAAAACAATATGATCATCTCAATAGATGCAGAGAAAGCTTTTGGCAAAATTCAACAAACATTTATGATAAAAACCCTCCAGAAAGTAGGCATAGAGGGAACTTTCCTCAACATAATAAAGGCCATATATGACAAACCCACAGCCAACATCATCCTCAATGGTGAAAAACTGAAACCATTTCCTCTAAGATCAGGAACAAGACAAGGTTGCCCACTCTCACCATTATTATTCAACAGAATTTTGCAAGTTTTAGCCACAGCAATCAGAGAAGAAAAAGAAATAAAAGGAATCCAAATCGGAAAAGAAGTAAAGCTGTCACTGTTTGCAGATGACATGATAGTATACATTGAGAATCCTAAAGATGCTACCAGAAAACTACTAGAGCTAATCAATGAATTTGGTAAAGTAGCAGGATACAAAATTAATGCACAGAAATCTGTTGCATTCCTATACACTAATGATGAAAAATCTGAAAGAGAAATTAAGGAAACACTCCCATGTACGATTGCAACAAAAAGAATAAAATACCTAGGAATAAACTTACCTAAGGAGACAAAAGACCTGTATGCAGAAAATTATAGGACACTGATGAAAGAAATTAAAGATGATACAAATAGATGGAGAGATATACCATGTTGTTGGGTTGGAAGAATCAACATTATGAAAATGACTATACTACCCAAAGCAATCTACAGATTCAATGCAATCCCTATCACACTACCACTGGCATTTTTCACAGAACTAGAACAAAAAATTTCACAATTTGTATGGAAACACAAAAGACCCCAAATAGCCAAAGCAATCTTGAGAAAGAAAAACGGAGCTGGAGGAATCAGGCTCCCTGACTCCAGACTATACTACAAAGCTACAGTAATCAAGACAGTTTGGTACTGGCACAAAAAGAGAAATATAGATCAATGGAACAGGATAGAAAGCCCAGAGATAAACCCACACACATATGGTCACCTTATCTTTGATAAAGGAGGCAAGAGTATACAATGGAGAAAAGACAGCCTCTTCAGTAAGTGGTGCTGGGAAAACTGGACAGCTACATGTAATAGAATGAAATTAGAACACTCCCTAACACCATACATAAAAATACACTCAAAATGGATTAAAGACCTAAATGTAAGGCCAGACAGTATCAAACTCTTAGAGGAAAACATAGGCAGAACACTCTATGCTATAAATCACAGCAAGATCCTTTTGGACCCAGCTCCTAGAGAAATGGAAATAAAAACAAAAATAAACAAATGGGACCTAATGAAACTTAAAAGCTTTTGCACAGCAAAGGAAACCATAAACAAGACAAAAAGACAACCCTCAGAATGGGAGAAAATATTTGCAAATGAAGCCACTGACAAAGGATTAATCTCCAACATTTACAAGCAGCTCATGCAGCTCAATATCAAAAAAACCACCCAATCCAAAAATGGGCAGAAGACTTAAATAGACATTTCTCCAAAGAAGATATACAGATTGCCAAAAAACACATGAAAGAATGCTCAACATCATTAATCATTAGAGAAATGCAAATCAAAACTACAATGCGATATCATCTCACACCGGTCAGAATGGCCATCATCAAAAAATCTACAAACAATAAATGCTGGAGAGGGTGCGGAGAAAAGGGAACTCTCTTGCACTGTTGGTGGGAATGTAAATTGATACAGCCACTATGGAGAACAGTATGGAGGTTCCTTATAAAACTAAAAATAGAACTACCATACGACCCAGCAATCCCACTACTGGGCATATACCTTGAGAAAACCATAATTCAAAAAGAGCCATGTACCAAAATGTTCATCGCAGCTCTATTTACAATAGCCAGGACATGGAAGCAACCTAAGTGTCCATCAACAGATGAATGGATAAAGAAGATGTGGTACATATACACAATGGAATATTACTCAGCCATAAAAAGAAACGAAATTGAGTTATTTGTAGTGAGGTGGATGGACCTAGAGTTTGTCATATGGAGTGAAGTAAGTCAGACAGAGAAAAACAAATACTGTATGCTAACACATATATATGGAATCTAAAAAAAAAAAAAATGGTCATGAAGAACCTAGGGGCAAGATGGGAATAAAGACACAGACCTACTAGAGAATGGAGTTGAGGATACGGGGAGGGCGAAGGGTAAGCTGGGACAAAGTGAGAGAGTGGCATGGACATACCACTACCAAACGTTAAATAGATAGCTAGTGGGAAGCAGCCGCATAGCACAGGGAGATCAGCTCGGTGCTTTGTGTCCACCTAGAGGGGTAGGATAGGGAGGGTGGGAGGGAGGGAGACGCAAGAGGGAAGAGATATGGGGACATATGTAAATGTATAACTGATTCACTTTGTTATAAAGCAGAAACTAACACACCATTGTAAAGCAATTATACTCCAATAAAGACGTTTAAAAAAAAAAAAAACGGTTTTAGAGGCAAGTCTCTCATCTTTTCTTTGGCTAAGTCAAAATAATCAAGAAATATTTACTAAATACTGATTATTATGTAGGCATATTAGGAAGATTGATGAAGACATATAAGACATGGTCCTTAAAAAGTGTAGGAGTCAGCACAGACTTAGCGAACTTATGGTTACCACGGGAGAAGGGTCGGGGGAGGGATAGATTGGGAGTTTGGGACACTGCTATAATTAAAATAGATAACCAACAAGGACCTACTGTATAGCACAGGGAACTCTGCTAAATATTCTGTAATAACCTAAATGGGAAAAGAATTTGAAAAAGAATAGATACATATATATGTATAACTGAATCACTTTGCTGTACACTTGAGACTAACACAACATTGTTAATCAACTATACTCCAACATAAAATGAAAACTAAAAAAAAAGTTTGGGAGTCAGGACACATGCAGTAGAGTGATTAAGAACTTGATTCTTGGGCTTCCCTGGTGGCGCAGTGGTTGAGAATCTGCCTGCCAATGCAGGGGACATGGGTTCGAGCCCTGATCTGGGAAGATCCCACATGCCATGGAGCGACTAGGCCCGTGAGCCACAATTGCTGAGCCTGCGCGTCTGGAGCCTGTGCTCCGCAACAAGAGAGGCCGCGACAGTGAGAGGCCTGCGCACCGCGATGAAGAGTGGCCCCCGCTTGCCGCAACTAGAGAAAGCCCTCGCACAGAAACGAAGACCCAACACAGCCATAAATAAATAAATAAATAAATAAATAAATAAATAAATAAATAAATAAAAAGAACTTGATTCTTCAGTCATATAGAACTAGGTTCAAATCCTAGCTCACTGTTTAGCAGTTGTGTGTCTTTGGATAAGTCATTTACCCCCTCTAACTCTCTGTTATCTCAGTTATAAGATGGGAATAATAATAATACCTACCTCATAGGACTGTTGTGATAACTAAATGAGAAAACATGTGAATTTTCAGCCTAATGCCTACAACATACTATTTTTTAATCACTGTAAACTATTACTACACAGGAATGAAAATTAATGAATGAGGAGTGTTTCAAATAATGTGAATGAATTTAAACAAAGGAAAATAAAAGTTTCACTATTGAAACCCTTTCCTGATTATTAAAACATTTTCCTCATTGTCTTACACAGCTGTTTCCTCTGTCTTCTACTATTATCACCCTCATCATTATCCTTCTTTCTATTATAAAACCCAACAACTTCAATGGCCTTATTTACTAGAGATTAAATTCCCAAATTTATATTTCTAATCCTAACCTTTAAGTCATCTTTTCTAAAGCATATTGGAAATCTCCACTCAGATATCTCAGAATGATCTCAGACTCACCAACAAACAAAAGAACAACTAAAATTGATTATATCATCCTCCCCAAAGCTGGTTCCTTCTCCTGACTTTTCTTACTTCAATGATATCACCATTTTCTTCATCTCTCCAACACAGAGTTTCAGAAATACTAATTCCTCCTCATCTCTTGCCCTTCATTTATAATTAATGAAGTCCTATAGATCCTTCTTCCATAATGTCTTCTCCATTTGTTCAGCTTCCCCCAAATTTCCTTCTATTTCATGCTGAACACCACTATGAAGAGTTACCTTCCTAATGCATCACCTCAGTCAATTCCATAACCCTTTGCACAAAAGCCTTCTCCTTCTTCTTATAAATAAATGAAGTTCTGATTCTTACCCAGTATTCATGTTAATTGTGCTGCAATAACTTTATTGGTCTTATTTCCTACTATTCTTTTATAGGAATAGTAGCACTCTTTATTGAACTCAGTGTTTTCAGAAAATGCATTCTAGTTCCACTGATGACCCCCAACTTTCTCTAGCACCCAGTCTGAAGTAATTCTCCTCTATACTCATATAGAAAAATCAGTATTTGTACAGTACATAAGACAATTTACATTTAAGTCTTGTTACTTATATCCAGCTCTGATCACATTAGTTTTTAAACTTTTAAATGTTACACTATAAGCTAGTACTTGAAGGCAAAGTACTCTATTTTACAGAGTTTTCTATCTCCTATTATACCAGAAGAATGCATTATATGTGAGGAGATACATCTAAAAAATGAACCTTATGGACCAGCCTATTACTTCAACCTCTTTTTGTAGTACCATTTCAAAGAGAAAGAGTGAAGTCTTCTGATGAGTCAATGGTGAGAAGAAAGGTCCCTGTTCCAATACAGTGTGAGCAACAAGGTCTCCTTGACCTAAAAGGTTTTCTTTCACATGAAAGAGGTATTTCATAGGAAAAGGCAGAGGGAGCAGAGTAACAGGGCCATTAGAAATGCATTCAAATGAAGTCTTATACACAGCAGTGTTTGTTTTATTTTAAAACTGTTAATTTGGCCAATGGAAACATTTAAAACACTGCATAGCACAAGCTTCCAAAACCTTGTTTTGGCATTACTTCATTTTTTAATATACCAGATTAAAAAACCAGGAATAGCCTGAGACTTCTGACCTTTATAAGCTTGCACAGAATATCTCAGAGATATAACTTTCAAATAGGTGAGAACTCTGAGAACAGTGAGTATATCTTTTACTTTTAGCCTATTAGGTATTTAATAATTCATTATCTAATATATTAGTCCATTTCTAAATAATAGCTTTAATGCAAAGTGAATTCATTGTATTCCTGATTTCTTCTGCATATTTCACTTGAATGTGAAATGTGTAAAAAGAGTGCTTTGTAGTATCACACAAAAATTTTCATCTTCATCCTTTCTACTAAGCCTTTCCAGATAGTCCATATTTAAAGCTTCTTTACTAGAACCACTTCCCATTCCATCTGAACCCATCATGCAATCACTTGAAAAGATCAGTGGTCTAGGATCTCAGGCTTTGGCCAAATCAGTTTTGTCTTCTTTAAAGTCATTTTCTTTAACATCTTATTACAAATTTGATTACATAATAATGGAGTTACAAAGGAAAACTCATAATGTTTGATATTATAAGCACGGCTAAAGATTAAAATGATTTTGCTTCGGAAATGTAGAGTTTATGACAAGGATCTCAATTAAATATTAATGAACCATTAACTGTACTATTTGGAACACAACCCTATTTCCACAATTTGGGCATTTTCCTTCAGATATGCACTCAACAGTCACATTCATAAGCTAAAGCTGAGTTAACATAAGAGCTCTATAGTTAAGTCAATATCAAAATACTTGAGTCATTTGGGTAAGATTACTTAAAAAGGCAGTGTTTATTCACTTATGATTTCATTTAAGAAGGAGGGTATTAAGCTGGTCTAAGTAGGAAAAAATGCTTAGAGAACAAAAATAAGAGCATGATAAACTAACATTCTCACCAAATTATTGGTCTATAGGTATCTGAAGAAACCAGTAGTTGTTTATATAAATAAAACCTCAATAACGTGCTAAAAAAGAGTCAGAAAGTTAAAAAAGTAAATATAAAAAGTTAGGCTATTTGCATTAGAAAATAAAGTCCCTGTTGGATTCTACTTTCTTCAAGTATTATAAAAATATACAGATTTTTACAAATACCAGAACAATCATTTGAGTTAATTAATATGAAAGTTACTAAGGCAGTTATCCCAAATTAAATCCTAGGGGCTTAAAGAACAGTTGATAAAACTAAACTGTAACCATTTAATGTTTTCAAAATGCCGTGTGTAAATTAGTCTGTTATAATTACGAAAAAGGTGAAAGCACATCTTCAGCTTGTAAAATATTCTCCAGGCTTTCTGTTTCTTAAAGTCATCACAAATACAGCAATTTTGATCTTAGAAAGGAACATCCATAGCTAGTGAATGAGTTTCTTCAGTTCTTTAAGGACCAACTATCTTAGGAGACAATAACATTTTCTTTTCTTAGAAAGAAATATCAGCTTCTAATGAAACTGTGTAAAAGCTGATATGGAATATTTGATGGAGTTAGAGAAAAGAGGAAAATAACAGACAACATAGAAGCACAGACCAGTAATAAATATTCCTCCTGGAATTCATACCAACTTGACTATATGGCCAAAAACTACCCACAAAAACAGATTTAAGAGAGTACTCACCACTGAATTATTTCTGTGATTTGAGCTTCCCAGTGTGCAACTGACTCCTTCTTGTCTGCTAGATCTTTTACCTCTTCTTCTAACTGCTGGTTGCATGTACTTAAGTTCTCATACAAAGTGGTAAGCTGAAAGGCAGTTTTAAGGTACTTAAAGACGTGTGACTTTTAGGAACAGGAATTCAAGGTGCTCAGATGCCTCTTGTTCAATCTGATAACTCAAAAATGCTTGTCTTTCTGATTTCCTATTATTATGCACCCTCTGGTCACTGAATTTGGAAACATCAAGTACTCTGAATTCTCCTTCTGCCTTTGCTTTTCCCATACTCCCCATGTTGAATTGGTTCCATCTGTGAACATTCTCCATTTGCCTGAAGAACTCCCCAGTTCTGTTGGTAACAACGTCTCTCATTTTTTTGTCTGAAAATATCTCTATGTCATCCTCTTTTTAAAAAAACTTATAATTTCAAGCATATACAAAAATGAACAGAAGAGTATAAGTGAATTCCCATGAGCCCATCATCACTAACTTCAACAATTATCACCTCAATGTCAATCTTATTTCATTTGTACTCCTGTCTTCTTACCCTTTCCTCCGGTATTATTCTGCAGCAAATACCAGACATCATATAATTTTATCCATATATATTTCTGTGTATATCTCTAGAAAATAAGGCTCTCTTTTTACATATAACCACAATATCATTATCATATTTAAACAAATGTAACAAGTTTCCTTACTTTATCACATAGCTAGTAATTGTTCAAATTTCCAGTTGTCTCAAAACATCAAAAGACTTAACAGTCTGTTAAATTGAATCATACCAACAAATAAACGTTAACTTAATGGTTGCTCTATCTGTTAAGTCTTTTTTACTTATAGGCTCCAGATTACTCCATTTGGGCTGCTGTAGTGGAATATCACAGTCTGAGTGGCTTAAACAAGAAACATTTATTTCTGACAGTTCTGGATGCTGGGAAGTCCAAGATCAAGGCGCCAGCAGATTCAGTGTCTGGCAAGGGCCCACTTCCTGGTTTCTAGATGGTCGTGGGAGGAGGGAGCTCTCTGGGGTCTCTTTTATAAGAGCACTAATCCTATTCATGAAGGCTCTACCTTCATGACCTAATCATCTCCCAAAGGCTATACCTCCAAATAGTACTAGGTGTCAACATCTGAACTTTGGAGGGACACAAACATCTAGTACATAGCAGTTCCCCTCCAACACTTTAATTTTTCTTGTAATTTATTTGTTGAAGAACGTATGTTGTTTGTCCTGCAGAGTTCTCTACAGTCTGAATTTTTGCCTTCATTTTTGAAAGACACTTTTTGCTGTATATAATTTTTTAGATTGGCAGTTATTTTCCTTCAGCACTTTAAAAGATGTCATTCCTTTTTATTCTGGGTTCCATTTTTTCTGTTGGAAAGACAGCTTTAAGTTTAGCTTTTGCTCCTTTGAATACAATGTGTCTTTCTTCTCTGGCTGCTTCTAGGATTTTCTTTTGTTGTTGGTTTTTAGCAATTTTTCTATAATGTGCCTAAGGGATTGAATTTCTATTTATCACCTTTAGGGTTTGTGGCACATCTTGAATTTGTGGCTAAATATTTCTCATAGGTTTTGGAAAATTATGGGCCATTAACTCTGCAAATATTGCTTCTACCACAGTCTTTCTCCTCTTCTTCTGGGAAAGCAAACATTTGTATGTCAGATCTTTTCATCATGTCCCCTATGTCTCACAGCCTCTTTTTATGTACTTCTGTCCTTTTTTCTTAATATATCTTTTAAAATGTATTATTTATTTATTTATTTAATTTATTTTTGGTTGTGTCTGGTCTTAGTCGCGGTACGCGGGATCTCTGTTGTGGTGCACAGGCTCTCTAGTTGTGGCGTGAGGGTTTTGTCTTCTCTAGTTGTGGCACGCAGGCTCCAGGGCACATGGGCTGTGTAGTTGTGGTGCGTGGGTTCCAGAGCACACGGGCTCTGTAGTTTGCAGCACATGGGCTCTAGTTGAGGTATGCAAGCTCAGTAGTTGTGGCATGCAGGCTTAGTTGCCCCACGGCACATGGGATCTTAGTTCCCTGACCAGGGATCGAACCAGCATCCCCTGCATTGTAAGGCAGATTCTCTACCACTGGACCACCAGGGAAGTCCCTGTATTTCTGTCCTTTTAGATCTATATCCAGACTTTAGTATGGAAAGTTTTTTATTTACCCCTTCCTTTCTTTGGTTCTTTCCAATCTACTGTTAAAATTTTCTGTTGGATTTTTCATTTATTTTATTTTTCACTTCTAAAGATTTCTTTGACTGTTTTGTATAGATTCCAGTTGTCTGCTGAAATTCTTCATCATGTTTATTTTCTTGAATATATCATACAGTTATTTTAAAGTTCAATTAAGAAAATTCCAACACTCAGAATTGTGTGGGTCTGTTTATACTGACTGCCTGGTTTTCTTCTCATTTATTATTTTCTTACTTTGTTTTTGCTGTTATACTTTTATGTCTTGGTTTCCTTTGGTTGTATCTCTTGGTATGCACTGTAATTTCTTACTGCATGCCACATATAGCATATGAAAATTTTAGAGATAATTTGAGGCTCTATATAATATCTTCCTCCAGAGACTGTTTACTTTTACTTCTGGTAGGCAATTAGATCAGGGATTCAATTACTTAGAGGCTGGGTTTCAGTCACTGAGAAGGCTCATCTCTCTCTGGTTCACCCTTATTTCTAAAATGTAGCCTTTTCGATGAGTTCAGTTGAAAGCTTGAATTGATTACCAAGGATCCTGCACCTTGTGGGCATTGATATTCAGTTTTTCTCTCTAAACTTGTGATACTGTGAAATATTGCGCTCAACTTCCTGGATTCTCTGCTACAGCTTTCATATCAGCAAATGCCTCAAGAGGAAAACTGGCACTGAATGCTGGGCTCATCTCTCTGTACTACTCCTTTCTAAAGGATTTGGGTCAGTAAAGTCTCGGCTGCCTTCTTATCCCTCCAGTGCCTTCCTGCAGATGAATACTTCCAGGCAGTACTGCTACAGTATTAAAAACATTTTTTTAAAGTCCAGCTTTATAGCTCCTCTTGGTGAGGTGGTAGGTATGATGTAACCTAATCTGTCACAGAAGCAAAAATTCTTGTTTATTTAGTTTTTAAAAGTTCATGATAAAATATTTGCATATAATTTTTATTTCATGGCTACATTTTTCTGATAAATGGTCTCAATCTGCTATTAGTTATTACTATTCCTTTCTTCCTTTCTGATATATTTGTAGAGATATTGTGTTAGTTTTCTTTTTGATTACTCAGCTTGAAGGAGATGAATTTTTCCTACAAGAATTATTTATAGGTTTGTGAAGATGAGGGGCCATGTGATGGTTAAATTTATGAGTCAACTTGATGGGGTCACAGGGTGCCTAGACATTTGGTCAAACATTCTGGTTGTGTCTTTGAAGGTGTCTCTGGGTGAGATTAACATTTGAATTGATTGACTAAATAAAGCAGATTACCTTCCTAATGTGGATGGTTCCCATTCAATCAGTTGAACGCCTGAATAGAAAAAAAGGCTGACCTTAGTAAGAGGGAACGCCTCCTGCCTGACTTGCTTTCAAGCTGGGACATTGGATTCTGTCCTTGGTCTCTTACTGAAACAGTGGCTCTTCCTGGGTCTGACATAAGAAACTAGTGCTATGATTTACATCAGAGAATGTTTTGCCTATGTTCTCTTCTAGGAGATTTATGGTATCATGTCTTAATATTTAAGTCTTCAAGCCATTCTGAGTTTATTTTTGTGTATGGTGTGAGGGAGTGTTTTAACTTCATTGTTTGATATGCAGCTGTCCAGCTCTCCCAACACTACTTGCTGAAGAGACTGTCTTTTCTCCATTGTATATTCTTGCCTCCCTTGTCGAAGATTAATTGACCATAGGTGTGTGTCGGTTTATCTCTGGGCTCTCTATTCTGTTCCACTGATCCATAGGTCTGTTTTTGTCAGCCAATACCAAGCTGTTTTGATTACTGTACTTTGTAGTATTGTCTGAAGTCTGAGAGGATTATGTCTCCAGCTTTGTTCTTTTTCCTCAGGATTGCTTTGGCAATTCTGTTTTTTGGTTTTTGTTGTGGTTCCATATAAATTTTAGGAATATTTGTTCTAGTTCTGTAAAAAATGACATGGGTAATTTGACAGAGATCACATTAAATCTGTAGACTATTTTGGGTAGTATGGCCATTTTAACAATATTAATTCTTCCAATCTAAGAGCATGGGATATCTTTCCATTTCTTTGAATCATTTTCAATTTCCTTTATCAATGTTTTATAGTTCTTGGCATATAAGTCTCTCACCTCCTTGGTCAGGTTTATTCCTAAGTGTGTTTGTTTGATTTTTTATTGATGCGATTTTAAAAGGGATTGTCTTTTCACTTTCCCTTTCTGAGATTTCATTGTTAGTGTAAAGAAATGTAACTGATTTCTGTATGTTAATCTTGTATCCTGCTACCTTGCTGAATTCGTTTACCAGTTCTAGTAGTTTCTGTGTGGAGTCTTTAGGGTTTCTTATATATGGTATCATGTCATCTGCATACAATGACAACTTTACCTCTTCCCTTCCAATTTGGATACCTTTTCTTTCTTTTTCTTGTCTGACTGCTGTGGCTAGGATTTCTAATACTATGTTGAACAGAAGTGGTAAGAGTGGGCATCCTTGTCTTGTTCCAGATTTTAGCAGAAAGGCTTTCAGCTTTTCACCTTTGAGTATTATGTTGGCTATGGGTTTGCCATAAATAGCTTTTATATGCTGAGATATGTTCCCTCTATACCCACTTTGGAAAGAGTTTTTATCATGAATGGATGTTGAGTTTTATCAAATGCTTTTTCTGCATCTATTGAGATGATCATGTAGTTTTTGTCTTTTCTTATGTTGATGTGGTTTATCACACAGACTGATTTGCATATGTTGAACCATCCATGTAACCCTGGGATGAATCCAGCTTGATCATGGTGTATGATCCTTTTTATGGTTGTTGGATTCGGTTTCCTAATATTTTGTTGAGGATTTTTGCATCTATATTTATCAAAGATATTGGCCTGTAATTTCCTCTGCCAATAAATTGGACAAACTAGAAGAAATGTACAAGTTTTGCCAACTCCCTAATCTAAGTTCATCTGGAATTCTCCTAATGACCCAGGGTTTTTCTGGTGTGTGTTTTTAACCTGTACTTCCATGGGAGATAGGCAGTTTTTGCAAAAGTCACAATGCAAAGTTTCATTTCTTCCCCTCTGCCGAAAGACAAATGACTTTATGCATTCCCCATTTAATCCTATCCTCAATCTCATGGTCTTCTGAGAAAGAAAAAGGGTCAGAGAACCTGTCACTACCAATGCACATCGCTATCTGCCTATTGAGAACAAGGAATTTACATTTTGTACTCCAGGGTGTGCTATTTACCTCTAAAAATGTATTTTACCAGCTATGTTCTTTTTATAGGTTTATTAAGGTATAATTTACATACTATAAAATTCACTCATTATAACACTTATGGTTTGATGATTTTTAGTAAATTTAAACATTTGTGCAATAATCACCACTATCTGGTTTGGGAATACTTCCAATACCTGAGAAATTTCCCTCAAGCTGGTTTGCAGTCAATCCTGGCTTCCACCATGAGTTCTAGGCATCACTGATCTATTTTCTGTGTCTATAGTTTTGCCTTTTCTAGAAACGTAATATCAGTGAAATCATACAATATATAGTTTTTTGTATCAGGCTTTTTTCACTTATCGTATTATTGAGGTTCAACCACAGTGTTGCACATATCAGGAACTAACTCCTTTTTATAGCAGGGTAGTATTCTATTACATGGATATTAGTACACTTTATTTATCTGTTCACTACTTGATGAACATTTGTATTATTTCCAGTTATTTGCTATTATGAATAATGATGCTATGAACATTCATATACAAGTTTCTAAAGGGACTATGTTTTTAATTCTTCTGAATTTCCAAGTTATAGGGTAAGTGTATGCTTAACTTTTTGAGAAATTTCAAAACTGTTTTCTGAAGTAGTTATACCATCTTCCACTTCTACAAGCAGTGTAGGAGTTTCAGTTCCTCCATATCCTTGCCAACAGCTGGTATGGTCACTGATTGATTAATTAACTCTTGAGCCTGTACAACAGTATGTTACCATGGTTTAACTTGCATTGTTCCTAATGACTAATGATAGTGAACATCTTTTCACGTGCTTAGTTGTTATTCATATATCTTCTTTCATGAAATGTCTTTTCAATTTTTCCCCCGTTTTTTTCCATTGGGTTGTTTGTATTATTTCTTATTACTGAGCTTTAAGAGTTCTTTAGACATTGCAAATATAAGTCTTTTATCAGATAAATTACTTGAAAATCTTTTCATCTATATATGTCTTTTCATTTTCTTAATGTTGTCTTTAAATTTAGACGAGGTCCAATTTATAATTATTTTTCTATCAAGGGTTGTGCTCTGTGTCATATCTACAAAATCTCTGACTAACCCCAAATCACAAAGATTTTCTCCTATGCTTACCTCTTATATTTCAGTTTATGATCCACTTTGAATTAATTGTATATGCTATGAGGTAAGGATCTAAGTTAATTTTTTACACATAGATATCCAATGATTCCAGCACCATTTGTTGAAAAGATTGTCTTTTTCCCACTGAATTGCCTTGGCACTTTTGCTGAAAATCAATCAACCATAAATATGATGTCTTATTTTTGGACTCTCTACTCTTTTCCATTATGCCAATGTTACCATCTTTTGATTACTAAAGATTTACAGTAAGTTTCAAAATTCTGTAGTGTAAATCCTCCAACTTTTGTACACCTTGCCTCCCCACCCCCGCCAAATATTTTTGCTATTGTAGATCGTCTGTATTCCCATATAAATTTAAGGATAGGCTTGCCAATTCTAACAAAAAAGCCTACCAAAATTTTGATAGTGATTTCCCCAAATCCATAGATAGATCTATTAGGAGAGAACTGCAGTCCTAACAATATGCAGTATATCTCTCCATTTGTTTAGATATTCCTTAGTTTATCTCAGTAATGTTTTGTAGTTGTCTTCCTTTGGTTAACTCTGGGAGCTCTGAAATGACTGTTTTCAAAAACTGTGTCCACTTTGAAACTTTTTTTTTCTTGAGCGGATTCATCAATCTCTTCATGTTAGCATAGCCAGAAGTCTACAAGCTATTTTGGAGAATGTTTTTTGCAGATGCAGTGTCTTCACTAATTCCTACAACACATCCTTTTCTGATCACCACTGCTTTTGACTTCCAATTAATCTGTGATTGGGGTTTCAGCTGGAGATTTGCAAGAAGAGGAGGAAATACAGATTTTTGCACTGTCATGTTACAGTGGTTAAAAGGAGTCTTAAATAGATGTGTTTAGTATTTGTCAGGAAAAGTTAATCTTTTCATTCTTACTGAATAAAAGCACCGGGCTCTGGAGCCAGACTACCTGTGTTCCAATCCCATCCTGCCACTCCCTAGTTTTGAGATTACGAGAGTAGCTTAATCTCCCTTTGCCTCAATTTCCTCATCTGTAAAATGGTAGGAACAATAGGGTATACCTCACAGAGTTATTGTGAGAATTATATGGTTTATATAAAGTAACTCAGGAGAGGGCCTGCACAAAGTAAATTCTACCTAAGTATTACTTCATTTTGCATGTTTGGGAATGAGAAGGTTTTACTATTTGTAAATTGACATATCTGGCTTATGATAATTATAAGACTACATAGGAATATGGAAAAATGCTCATGTTTTAAATGAAACAGCAGATTAGAAAATAAAATGTATATATGACTGAAATTATGTAGTAATACATATACAACCAAACCTGAAAAGGAACATATAAAAGTAAGATAGTTGTTTCGTGTTGATGAAATCATAGGTAACTTTTATGTTGAATATTTTCCATATTTTGTGTCATTTTGCTTTTATGTAAAATAATTATTTAAAAACAAGACACAAATGATAATATTTTCTTACTGGAAACCATTTACTTCTACTCCTTGGCATATATGGCTAATTTTACTTGCAATAAGTTACCTTTAATAGAAACTTTGAATACAGACTTCTGAAAATATCAACAAACTTTTTTCTACTTCCTTTTTAATTGTTATTTTTGAAGTTAAAAAATCTGACTATGAGAATCTATTAGTTATATAAGTTTCAAAATTAACATACTAATTGCTTTTTGGTTTCTATATCTGAAGTTCTGTTGAGAAGGAATTCGGTTCTCTTCAAGCAGGTTCCCAATGGAACAGTTGTTGTAGCAATGGCAAAGGTATTCTTTGGTTATCCCTCTTGGGGAAAATACCCAATTCAACCAAACCAAAAAATGAGTAAATGGAAAGAAACAGTGAAGATGTGCAGTTAGGTGGACTGACAGAGAAGTAAAGCTGAATACAAGGAGCAAAAATAGAGAAGAGGTTCAAATGGAAGAAGACCCAGACCCTCCCCTATTTCTCCAGAAATAAACATTTCCTTGTTATCATTTGTCACTGAATACTTGCCAACCATATGATTTGCTCTCAAAGTTCTGTTCACATCCTTTACCACATCTTCAATTTAGCAAGACAAGGTAATATTCTATTTTTTATAAAATTAGGAGATAGGCTTTTATTTTTATCCTTCAGATCTCATCAAAATCAAAAGAGTATTATTTAAAAATTATTTCTAAAGATGTATTTCTGGTAAACTTGCCAGAACTTTATGGTTAATAATGAAATGAAACCAAGGTGTGAATACAAGATTTGATCTACATTCGATTTGATTATATCACAATTCAATTTTTCTTAAACTATAATACCATCTTTTACTAGGTAATTTGCTTATAAACTCTACCTGAAGTGGCCTTCTAGAGTTTAATTATATTTCTTACCTCAAGGTAACTCTTAACAGAATCTTAAAATTCTGTCTGGTAGACAGAAATGATGTTTAATTTCATAGTCATATTTTTTAAGCCCGTTAAATAACAATTATGTGACCTATTTGGATAAAGTTTAAATACTGTTAGTTTTATTTTAGTGGAAATAACTAAGAGTTATACAATAATGTTCATACAGTATTCATAGTTTAAAAAATAATTTATACTACTTACTATTTGGCCACTTTCCACAGTGTTTGTGTGCATCCGCTTTGTAATTACAAAATAAACTAACAGAGTTCTTTCTCAAGTAGTTTGCAACCAAACAAGCAAAATCATTTTTAAATGCTTAGAAAACTGAATAATCATTGGGAAAATAGTGACAGAAATAAAAAGAAATATAGAACACAATGGAAAATTGAGATAGAATGAATGAAAAGTCTCTCTTTTATGACTATTTAGCCATTGTCTTTCAATGTGTTACTGAAATGACTATTAATTGAACATAATACTTTTACTGCAGGAAAATCCTTGAACTCATTACAAAGCACAATTACCCAAACCTTACTACTTAAAAGTAAGTAAAACTATTAAAACTGCTGATTAATATTAGGATTTTTACAGCTGTTAACAACTGGGACAAGAAATGCAGAATGATGTCAGTTCAAGAAATCTGAGATACTAAATGGAAAAAGATTCCTTTAAGTATTTACAATTTTGTTCATAAATCTAGCTGTTTTAATCTAGGTTTAACCTATGGTTCAGCTCTTTATTCAAGCTGTAGAGTTTATAGGCAGAGTTGGTTTCTTTGGCTTCTTAACTACCAATGGTATTACTTCTAGCTATTATCAGTTCTCTATCATGAATATGACATCAGAACTGTCAAAATTTCTCTAGTTTGGCTTAATTGTTCCTGTTCTTGCCAAAGACGGGCCTTAACTTAGCCATGACAAAGTAAGTGATTAATAGTAAAAGAGAGATGGAAAGTGAAATAAAGAACAGGGGCTCAAAAAATAAATGGGACAAAGAATAAGACGAGGTAAGCCAAGTCCTCTCTCCAAGAAGACTCCTGTACAGATTGGTAAAATGAAAAATTGCCTGTACACAGAAGCAATCCTTGTGTTTAGGAGGAATATTAAATTTAAAAAGGTACACCAAATATAAAATTATATCTATAATTTCTATGATAGTGCTGAACATCTAGCATGTATCAATGAATATCAATGAGATTAAATCACTCACCTTATCAAGCTCACTTGTCAGTTTTTTATTTTCTTCCATTAATAACACTTTTTCTCGTTCATACTGTTGTGTGAACTCATTTTCAAATTCTTCCCTTTCACTTTGACTAATACAATGCAAAATATAAAAGGAAAGAAAGGAATTGAATTAAAGGTAAAATAATGGTATCCCAGATTGGCTATTGTATCATATGCCTTATTCTGAAAAGCCACTTATATCTCAATTGCTCCAAATCCCAAACATTTCCCTTAAAATTAGGAAGTCACAATCATTTCCTTTTAATTAATAAATAGATCTGTCTGCTTAATAATATCTATTTTGTTCTTCATTTGAAAACCTGAGGAAGACATCCTGATTACGCTCACCTTATTCAGTTGTATATATGGTAGAAAGCATGGAAAAAGAGGAAGCTAGGGGAAAAGGAGGGTATAGGGACCGCAATACAATTGCTTACACTCAGCTCTAGATTGCATAGAAAATTCAACTTACGCTTCCAACAGTTCTCTCAACACACTCAGCCCGTCCTTCCGTTACTCCTGCCTTCCTTCTTCCCTTCTTCCCTACGTACCTACCTATCTACACATACAAACATACATACAATATTATAAAACTTATTTAAAACTATAGTTCTAACGGACAGAACTGATTCACCCTTAGGGGTAAACACAGTTCTAACGAACTTTTCAAAAACCTCCAAAGGGAGGAGTCTGGGAGGCGGCGCCGCAGGGGACAGAGGGACGGACGGGCTCAAAAGGCCAGCGCGGAGGCCGCGATACTGGCGCTGCCCCGCCCGCTGCTTTTGGCCGCCGGCTGCCTGGCCGAGCTCTTTGTGACGGGCGCGGCTCAGAACACTACGCTGGCCCCGAACGTGACGCCACCCTCGGCTTTACCGGCTACCACCAGGACAAACCCCGGTGCCGCCGCCGCTCCGCCGGGCACCACTCCAGCACCAGAAATCTGTGAAAGCTGCAACAACGGGGTTTCCTGTTTTGATGCTAATGCTGCTAACACTACCTGCTTTTGGATAAAATGCAAAGGTAAAGGCTACTGTTCAGATAATTCAACAGTTCGTGATTGCAAGGTGGTGAACAGCACAGAATTCTGTCCTGCGTCCACTGCCACACCATTGCCAACCAATTCTACAGCTAAAACCACAACTCTGCCTTCCTCTTCTACAGCTTCCACCACAGCTACTACATCAGGTACAACTGATACCACTTTAACTCCGACTTCACAACCTGCGCGGAAGTCTACCTTTGATGCAGCCGGTTTCATTGGAGGAATTGTCCTTGTCTTGGGTGTGCAGGCTGTAATTTTCTTTCTCTATAAACTCTGCAAATCTAAAGAATGAAACCACCACACTGTGAACAGACTCGCTAAATTAACAAGACCTGCTGTGTAACTCACTGAAACCAAAATATTATCTTTCAAGATGTCCCACATGGAAGACGCTGTTCTAGGATCTTTAATTTTTCAGAGGATGCATACAGGAGCATTGGCCTTGAAGAAAAATCAGTTAAATCATTTTGCTCAACGGGAATATTTAAAATATTCTGCACGAATCCTGGTGGCTGTCTTCTTTTATTTTAAATGTCTGCAGCTGTGGGATTATGTCCTCTCTTCTTGACATGCCAAATGTAACTCTGTAAGTGATGGAAAACATTGTCCTGCGCAGACAACCTCATGACCCTTTTGGCAATATCAATGTAGTCGTTTCAAAGCCTGAAAGCTGCATTCTTTTCATCCTAACTCAGGATGTAGTTTAGCGACCAGAATTGAGAAGAACGTGCCAAATGAGCATCTATCAGGTGGATTTTGGGCTATCATTTCAAAAGTGGAATAAATTGATAAATTTAGTATCCTTAGAGTAGAATTTAGTGCTTGATAAGTTATTTTTTCTACATTAGAAAACAGATGCCACACAGGGAATTACATTCCAGATTTAAAGAAATCAATGGAAAGGATACAAAACATTAAAGTGTAGCAGGTTATTGTTCATACTTGTAAAGCACCTTATATCATTGAGAAAATAAAAAACAGTGCCTTAAAAGACAAAAAGACAAAAAAAAAAAAAAAAAGTAACAACAACAAAAATCTCCTAAGGGAGAAAGGGGAATCAGTTTTTGAATACTGAGTTGAAGTGCAAATAAAGAGGCTTATCTCTACAGCAGTATGATGGAGGATGTTAGTTAGCAGCAAATGAATTTCAATGTGAAGCAGTTCTGGGTAATTTTATGATTGCTTCCAAGTCAATACACGACATAAGTAATGGCTGATTTTAAAAATATAATCTTAAAAATCCCTTTCTCACTAAATTATTGAATATAAATTAAATTATAATTTAAATGATAACTTCTAGGAAAATAACCCTCCTGTGTCCAAACAAATGTGTCCCTTTCCTTCTTATCTATAATCAAAATGTGAAATTTAGTTATGTTTAGGAATCTTTCTTGATTCAGAAGCAACTCCAAACAACAAACAACAATGAAAAAAATACAAAAAATTACAAAGAAGCATCCTTTCAGAAAAATAAGTATATGAATAAATTGAGTAAAATTTCTATATACAACCATTTTTGTTTTTTCCCATTAGCATTAAACAAAACTTAAGTCTCTCTCATACTGAAACAAAATAAACAAACTCTTCCCTAACTCTACGTCACACTTCATTCTCCACTTTCCTTGCCTTCCCGTTCACTGGCAACCACCCTGAAATCTTGAGAGTTTGCCGTATCCACTTCCTCACTGCCTAAATTTTCCTCCCTGTGCCAAAATCTGACTTCTGCTGCCACCATCTCAAAAAAACTGTTGTCCCAAAACTCATTATTGTCCCAACTGTTATTTTATCCAATCTACTGGCTACCTTTGACAGTGTTGTCCATTCCCTCCCTCTTGAAATGTTGTCCTCCCTTGGCTTCAGTGATACCCACTTTCTTGATTTTCAGCCTACATTTAGACTGTTCAGCTGTCTTTGTGAGCCCCCCACCCCCTCTTTCCTCTGCGTAAATGCCAATGCTCCCAGGTATTCTGTCACAGGTGCTCAACTTTTTTTTTTTTTTTTACACATTTTCCCTGAGCTATCTCATCCATTATACCACCTATTTCAATTATCATCCATTATGCTGACAAACTCTGAATCTACATCTGAAGCTTTTCTGGGCTTCAAATTGCTGACTTGATATCTCCCCAAAGTCGTCTCCCAAGCACCTCAAATTCAACATGCCCGACCCTAACAACAGAAAAACAAGTTCCCAACACCCCACGTACCTTCCCCTGCGATCATACACTCTACTTATTCTTCTCTTACTACAGGAGAAAAATGTAGCTAAGGTTGCTCTTTGCTTATGCGCCTGCTCAAGTACACTTTTCTCCTCTCTGTCCTGAATCATCTACTGGTACTTTCTATCAGATTACAAGCATGGTGTTATTTTTGAGATAAATTTCTCCTCCAGTTATTATCTCGTTGCTTTTATTATATGCTTGCTCTTACAATTGCTCTCCTTCAAGTCTTTGGATCCATTACGGGGTTTCTGCCCACTACTGTTCCACTGAAATTGTTCTCATCAAAGTCACCAATGACATTCATATTGTTAAACTCAACTATCAATTACATGGTCCTCATCTTATTTGATTTAGACCTCATCTAATTTAACATGTAGACAGATTTGATATGCATTCATCATAACACCAAATCTGGACACCAAATTTGCACACCAAATTTGCCTGGTCATCTTCCCATCATTCTTACCGCTCTTTCTCTCTCCACTTGGCTGTTCCTTCCTCATTTCCAAACTTCTAAAGAGTGGAGTGCTCCAGGCTGCAGTCCTAGGACTTCTTTTCCATCTGTATTCATTCACTAAGTGATCTCATCTAGTCTCACCCCTTTAAATATCATGTGAATGATAAATACTCCCAGGATTGTATCTCCAGCCCTGAAATCCAGACTAGTCTGTATGATGACCTACTTGACATTTCCACCGGGATGCCTAAAAAGCACCTCAAACATAATTTGTTTAAAATGAGCTCCTGATATTCCCATCCCCAAAATGCTTCTTCTGTAGTTTTCCTCTCTAAATGGTAACTATATTCTCATAATTGCTAAGGCCAAAAACTGTAGCATCATCCTTGATTTTTCCTCTTTCTTTCTTACCCCATATCTAGTCTATCAGCAAATATCATTATTTTTACCTTTTAAAGAAACTGGAATTCGAACATTTTTCACAGCCAATTCTGCCACCACCCTAGGCCCAATCCACCATTATCTTTTGCCTGGATGATTGCAACAGCCTTCTAAATGGTTTCACTGCTTTTTCTCTTATCTAGTTCAGACTTTTCTTAATCTAGTAGTCAGAATAATCCTGTTAAAACACAAGTCAGTATTTGTCCGTTTTCCACTCAAAATCCTGCAATGCTTCCCTGCCATGGTTTTACTGAGAGTAAAAAATTGTAAAAGTCACTGAACATGACTTACAAAGCCTTACACGATCTGGCCCCCATTACCTCTCATATGTACCTCTCACTATTCTCTCCCCTTAAATCTGCTTCATCCACATTGGCCTCCTTTTTAGTATTATTATTTTAATAGACTTTATTTTTTAGAAAGGTTTTAGGTTCATAGCAATACTGAGAGGAAAATACAGAGATTGCCCATATACTCAGAGTGGTGCATTGGTTACTATTGATGAACCTACATTTGACACATCATTATCACTAAAACGTCACAATTTACATTAGGTTGTATAATGACATATATCCCCTATCACAGTTTCATACAGAGTAGTTTCACTGCCCTAGAAATCCTCTGTACCCGGCCTATTCATCCCATCCTCCTCCCAATCCTTGCAACCACTGATCGTTTTACTATCTCCATAGTTTTGTCTTCCCATTATTTATTTATTTATTTTTTAAAACATTCTGGTCTATGGAGGATGTG
The DNA here is from genome assembly GCF_965194805.1 of Balaenoptera borealis. Lineage (NCBI taxonomy): Eukaryota > Metazoa > Chordata > Mammalia > Artiodactyla > Balaenopteridae > Balaenoptera > Balaenoptera borealis. The sequence continues at coordinate 24,792,135 of NC_138860.1, forward strand.
TTTTTGTGTTTTTTTTTTAATTTTATTTATTTATTTATTTATGGCTGTGTTGGGTCTTTGTTTCTGTGCGAGGGCTTTCTCTAGTTGTGGCAAGCGGGGGCCACTCTTCATCGCGATGCGCGGGCCTCTCACTATCGCGGTCTCTCTTGTTGCGGAGCACAGGCTCCAGACGCGCAGGCTCAGTAATTGTGGCTAACGGGCCCAGCTGCTCAGCGGCATGTGGGATCTTCCCAGACCAGGGCCCGAACCCATGTCCCCTGCATTGGCAGGCAGATTCTCAACCACTGCACCACCAGGGAAGCCCCCATTATTTTTTTTAACAGACTTCTTGTTCCTCATGTAAAATGTTCTTCTCATACATCTGTATAGATATCTCCCC